>NC_080106.1:41841428-42154642 GCF_950005125.1 Chionomys nivalis
AGGCTGGCCTCAAACTCACAGAGATCCGCCTGCCTCTGCCTCCCCAGTGCTGGGATTAAAGGCGTGCGCCGCCACCACCACCTGGCTTGAATGATTAAAAAAAAAACAAAAACAAAAACAAAAAAAACCAAACATTTTCCAAGGAGGCAACATGGTAGTGGCGCTGTTGCTGGCGCTAGGCTTTGCGCTCCTGGGCGGCCAAGGTGCCTCCGCGGTGGCGGACACCATCGTAATCTCTGTCCAAGAAGTCAGCTCCAAGACATATCTTAGCTGCATTTTGAACAGCAGTAGCATCGACATTGTTGGCCACCGCTGGATGAGAGGTGACCAGGTACTGCAGGAGGATACGCTGCCTGACCTGGAGATGCAGTACATGGTGGACACAGATGACCGCTCTGGGTACTATTCCTGCATCTTCCTTCCTGAGCAGGGGCGACATCCGTGTGGAGGGGCCACCCCGGACCAAGGTCAGAAAGAAGTCAGAGCTTTCCAGTGAGGGAGAGAAACGTGAGGCTGGTCTGTAAGTCCGAGTCACCCCACCCTCCTGTCACTGGGAGGAGCTGGTTTAAGACTCTGACTCTGGGGATCAGCTGATCACCAATGGCTCTGAGAGCAAGTACGTCGTGATATCCACAGCGGAGAGGACAGAGCTGACCATCAGCAACCTCCACATCAACAGCGACCCTGGTACCTACGTGCGTAACACAACGCCCAGGGCAGCGTCCAGGAGAGGATGATACTGAGCGCAGCGCTGCCTGGTCACCCTCTGGCCCTTCCTGGGCATCGTGGCTGAGGTCCTGGCGTTGGTCACCATCATCTTCATTTATGAGAAGCGACGGAAGCCAGAGCAGACCCTGGACGAGAATGACCCTGGTGCTGCCCCACTGAAGGGCAGTGGGCATCACGTGAATGACAAGGACAAGAGTGTACCCCAGAGGAACTCCACCTGAGTGGCAGAGCAGGCGGGGGTGGGGGCACCCAGACACCTGACCCCAGCCAGTGTCTACCTCCACTCTTGTGTCTCATCTTGTCCCAACCCAAGCCTACCCACCCCAACCTGGGTGAAGACAGCCTCACCTTGTAGAAAGCCCACCTAGAAGCAAGCTGCCCGCAGCACCCCTGTTTCTAATTTAAACTAAACAAGGTTTCTTTTTTTTAAAAAAAAAATATTTATTTATTTATTTTGTATACAATATTCTGTCTGTGTGTATGTCTGCAGGCCAGAAGAGGGCACCAGACCTCATTACAGATGGTTGTGAGCCACCATGTGGTTGCTGGGAATTGAACTCAGGACCTTTGGAAGAGCAGGCAATGCTCTTAACCACTGAGCCATCTCTCCAGCCCCCTAAACAAGGTTTCTATATAGAGAATCTGTTCCTTAGTGGGTTTTGTTTGTGACTTTTTAAGCGTGTCACTATAGCCCTGTGGAGAGGGGGAATGGGGCCTTGCCCTTGGCCATGAGAGGGGAGACAAGGGTAAGCTCTGACTTCTTGGTGGAGGGAGCTACCACCTGTTCCCCTGTATTGGACAGCCCATCCCCACCATGGACAACAGGCTGGGCCTGCTGGGACCCCACAAATAAAGACCTACCCCGAAAAAAAGATGTTTTCCATTTGTGGCAATTAGCACACTCACAATGGCAGACAGCCCTCACTTCTGTCTAGATCAAGAACATCTGCTGGGCAGTGATGGCATACACACTTGGGATACAGAGGCAGGCAGATCTCTGAGTTCAAGGCCAGCCTAATCTACACAGCTAGTTCCAGGAAAACCAGGGCTCCACAAAGAACCCTACCCCGGGCAAATGCCCCCTGCACCTGTCTGTGTAGTTTGTCCTGTGCACACACAAACACAGAGGCATTGACACAACGTAGCCTTTTGTATCCGACCTCTCTCATTCAGCATCATGTTTCCTTTTTTTTAATTAATTTATTTAATTTGGGTCTTTTTGGCACAGTCTCATGTAGCCCAAGATGGTCTCAAAGCTACTACACAATGAAGGAGGACTTTGAAGTGCTGACCCTCCTACCTATACCTCCTGAGCACTGGGATTATAGCACTGTGCCCCACACCTGGCTTGCTAGTGTGGCAGGTTCTCAGCCTGCCCACACTACGGCAGCAATCAGTGCTTCGTTTCCCTCTATGGGTGAATAACAGTCCACTGTGTGCACGTGAAGGTACAAGAACAGTCTTCAGCGTGGCTCTTTGGCTGCCCTTTTGTTTGAGACACAGGCACTTTGTGTCCACTGCAGCATGCTCGCCTTCCATCTCACCATAGCAACTGAGATTACAGATGGGATGTCTGATCACACTGTGTAAAGATGTGTCTCTGTCCTTCCTCACCTGCCTAAGGCACCTTCTGATTGGCTTAATAAAGAACTGAACAGTCAGGCTGGGCGGTGGTGGCGCACGCCTTTAATCCCAGCACTCGGGAGGCAGAGGCAGGCGGATCTCTGGGAGTTCGAGGCCAGCCTGGTCTACAAGAGCTAGTTCCGGGACAGGCACCAAAGCTACAGAGAAACCCTATCTCGAAAAAAAAAAAAAAAAAAAGAACTGAACAGTCAATAGCTAGGCAGAAAAGAATAGGCGGGACTTCCAGGCAGAGACAGGAACTCTGGGAAGAATCTGAGGTGGGGGGTTGCCAGAGAGAGAGAAGCAGAGCAAATCAGATGTACTGTACTGAGGAGAGGTAATGAGTCACGTGGCAGAATGTAGATTAATATAAATGGGTTAATTTAAGTTCTAAGAGCTAATTGGGAGCAAGCCTAAGCTAAGGCCAAGCTGTCATACTTATTAAGAGGTCTCCGTGTCATCATTCAGGAGCTGATGGTCCAAAGGAAGACCTGCTACAGATGTGCACCACCATGACCAGCCTCTGTGTGGGAATTATACAGGACTACATAGACATTGGGAAGCCATCATCCACCACCTGTGCTAGATGCAGGCCTAGCCCCTCACCCACTGCTCTGTAAGTAAGTCTAATAAACTCATTGGTTCCTTAGTATGAACTCTGGTGGGATCACACTTTGGCTTGTAGTTGGGACAGATTGAGAAGGAGTAGGTAATGTTTATATCTCCTAAAGGAGGTAATTTTAGAACCAGCGAATGTGGGGTTTGAATGAGAATGGCTCCCATAGGCACACATGTTGGAATACTTGGGCTCCAGTTGGTGGAACTGTTTGGGAAGGATTAGGAGGTGTGGCCTTGTTGGAGGAGGGGTGTCACTGTGACTAGACTTTGAGGTTTCGAAAGCAAGCCCACATCATTCCCAGTTAGCTCTCGCTCTCTGCCTCTGGGTGTGTTTCAGGATGTAAGCTCTCAGCTACTGCCCAATGCCATACCATGCTCCCTGTCATGATGGTCATGGGCACTAGCCCTCTGAAACTGTAAGCCTCACATAAATTCTTTCTTTTGTAAGTTGCCTTGGTTACAGTGTCCTGTCACAGCAGTGAACACGGGACATCAGGCTTGCAGGGGAAGTGCGTATGTATGCACCAGGTGCTTTTTCAGTCCAGCATTGTCGTTTTGTTTGTATTTTGAGGCAGGGTCTCACTATGTAGCTCTGGCTCTCCTGGAACTCATTATGTAGATCAGGCTGGCTCAAACTCAGAGTCAACTCTGCCTTCCAAATACTGGGGTAAAGGCAACTGGGCATTTTACTTTTAAACATTGTATAGCTAAGGTGCCGGATGGTCTACTGGCGGGGAAACACTTCATTCTGCAGGGAAGCTCCTCCAGCTCAAGAAGTAAACAACTTGCTGGGTGATGGTGGCGCACACCTTTAAATCCCAGCACTTGAGAGGCAGAGACAGGCAGATCTCTGTGAGTTCGAGACCAGCCTGGTCTACAAAGTGAGTTCCAGGACAGGCTCCAAAGCTACAGAGAAAACCTGTCTCAAAACAAAAATAAAACAAAACAAAAAGAAGTAAACAACTTAAAGCCTTCAGGAAGCCCCGAAATTGAACATATGTACTTGGATCCTCCTTCTGCAAGCACTTCTGAGAGACACTCCTGGAGGAACTGAGTGCCTGAAAGAGACACGGCGATCATCAGACTTTATGGTGACTCCAGGTTCTCTGCTTCTGAGAGTTGTCACCATTGCTGGGTTAGGGTTCTCAGTAATGCAGCAGTCTGTTTCCATAAGTGACCCTTTACCCATATTCCTGTAAGTAACCCCAATAAAACTCATTGGTTTTACCAAGTTGGACTTTGGTAGTCTCCTCACTTGGGTCTGTCCTTGGTTCCTTATCTTGGATGAGCAGATATTTGCTCCAATCTCCCCAAGAATAGTGTCACAGCACAAACATTTTTATTCATCAGGTGTCGTGTGTGTGTGTGTGCGCGCGCATATGTGCCACAGCGCACAAGGAGGTCAGAGGATAACTGGAGGAGCACTCTCTCCTTCTGTTAAATAGGTCCTGCAACAGAACTCACGGCACGAGGCATGGTGGCAAGCAAGCATCTTTCCTTTCTGAGCTCACTCACCAGCCTGACTCGAGAGCTGAAGAGACAGACATAGGCATCCCAGGGTGTGTGGGGAGTACTCAGTTTGCAAGTGCTCAGTCTGAGGTGTCTGTCCCCCTGCAGACTGAGGAGGGCAGGAGGCCTCAGAAGAGAATATAGAAGCGGTGTTCAAAACCTGGAGCTGGCCTGGCGTGGTTCAGCACGCCTTTAATCCCAGCACTCAGGGGGCAGAGACAGGTGGGTCTCTGAGTTTGAAGCTAGCCTGGTCTACATGGTGAGTTTCTGGACAGTCAGAGACACAGAGTGAGACCCCCTACCTCAAAAAACTAAAAAAAAAAAATTATTATTACATATATAATATATTTTAATATATATTTAATAAATAAGTATTTTTATATAATAAAATAATAAATAAAAAAGCATGAGTTTGGGGTTTTGCAAGGTCAGACTTCTAACTGTGGGTCTGGGTAATGCTTGTATCCCAGAACTTTTGAGGCTGAGACAGGAGTTCTCTGTTTCAAAACGAAAACAACTGCGGGATGTGGTAGCATATACCTTTTATCCCAGCACTCTGAAGGCTTCTGCTGGTTTCTGTGAGTTCAAGATCAACCTGGTATACATGCTGAGCCCCAGGTCCCATCTCATTACAAAAACAACATCTGCAGAGATAGCTCAGTGGTTAAGAGTGTTCACAGCTCTTACAAAGAACCAGACTCGATTCTCCCAGCAGCCATGTCCAGCAACACATAACCTCCTGAAAGTCCAGCTCCGGGGATATGTTGCCTCACCTGACATCCTCAGGTACCTACATATATGTGCACGTACACATCACGTACACATCATGTACACATCAATTAAAACAAAATTTAAAAAAGAAACCGCTCATAAGAAGATCCAGTTCGATCCTAGCACCCATTCCAGGTAGCTCACAACTACTGTAATCTCTCTCCTGAGGAGAGCCAATAGCATCAGCGCTCATTTGCATAAATCTGCACTGATTTACATGCACATACATACACATAAAAATCTCTAAAACTAAAACTAAGCAAAAGACTGTCTGAATGCCCAACAAAATCCCAGCAAAATTCTTCAGAGACCTCGAAAGAACGGTACTCAACTTCATACAGAAAACCAAAAAACCCAGGATAGCAAAAACAATCCTGTACAATAAAAGAACTTCTGGAGGCATCACAATCCTTGACTTCAGACTCTACTACAGAGCTACAGTACTGAAAACAGCCTGGTATCGGCATAAGAACAGACAGGAGGACCAATGGAACCAAATTAAAGACCCGGATATTAGTCCACACATCTTCGAATACCTGATATTTGATAAAGAAGTAAAAAATATCAAATGGAAAAAAGAAAGCATGTTTAACAAGTGGTGCTGACATAACTGGGTATCAACATGTAGAAAAATGAAAATAGCCGGGTGGTGGTGGCGCACACCTTTAATCCCAGCACTCGGGAGGCAGAGGCAGGCAGATCTCTGTGAGTTCGAGACCAGCCTGGTCTACAAGAGCTAGTTCCAGCCGGGCGATGGTGGCGCACGCCTTTAATCCCAGCACTCGGGAGGCAGAGGCAGGTGGATCTCTGTGAGTTCGAGACCAGCCTGGTCTACAGAGCTAGTTCCAGGACAGGCTCCAAAGCCACAGAGAAACCCTGTCTCGAAAAACCAAAAAAAAAAAAAAAAAAAAAAAAAAAGAAAGACCCATATCTATACCATGCACAAAACTCAAGTCCAAATGGATCAAAGACCTCAACATAAAGCAAGCCACCTTGAACCTTACAGAAAAGAAAGTAGGAAATACACTTGAATGCACTGACACAGGGAACCACTTCCTAAATAGAACCCCAGCAGTACAGACACTGAGAGAAACAATTAATAAATGGAACCTCCTGAAACTGAAAAGCTTCTGTAAAGCAAAGGACATGGTCAACAAGACAAAATGACAGCCTACAGAATGGGAAAAGATCTTCATTAACCTCACACCAGACAGAGGTCTGATCTCCAAAATACACAAAGAACTCAAGAAATTGGACATCAAAAAAATCACATAATCCAATTTAAAAAAAGTGGAGTACAGACCTAAACAGAAAACTCTCAACAGAGGAATCTAAAATGACTGAAAGACACTTAAGGAAATGTTAAACATCCTTAGTCATCAGAGAAATGCAAATCAAAACAACTCTGAGATTTCATCTTACACCTATAAGAATGGCCAAGATCAAAAACACTAATGATAACTTATGCTGGAGAGGTTGAGGAGAAAAGGGAACACTTCTGCATTGCTGGTGGGAATGTAAGCTGGTACAACCCCTTTGGATGTCAGTGTGGCGATTTCTCAGAAAATTAGGAAATAACCTTCCTCAAGACCCAGTAATACCACTTTTGGGTATATATCCAAAGGATGCTCAATCGTGCCACAAGGACATGTGCTCAACTATGTTCATAGCAGCTTTGTTTGTCATAGCCAGAACCTGGAAACAACCTAAATGCCCCTCGACCAAAGAATGGATAAGGAAAATGTGGTACATTTACACCATGGAGTACTACACAGCAGAAAAAAATAATGACAGCTTGAAATTTGCAGGAAAATGGGTGGAGCTAGAAAACATTATTTTGAGTGAGGTAACCCAGACACAGAAAGACAATTATCACATGTACTCACTCATAGGTGGTTTTTAAACATAAAGCAAAGAAAGCCAGCCTACAAATCACAATCCCAGAGAACTTAGACAACAATGCGGACACTAAGAGAGACTTACATAGATCTAATCTACATGGGAAGTAGAAAGTAGAAAAAGACAAGATCTTCTGAGTAAATTGGGAGTATGGGGACCTTGGGGGAGCGTTGAGGGGTTAGGGGCGAGACAGGTAGGGGAGCAGAGAAACATGTACAGCTCAATAAAAAAAAAAAAGAACTTTCAATAAACGTTTTAATAACCCCCCCACACACACAAAATACAGTCTACCTGATGTGTCCACATGTGCCTGTGGTCCCAGTTACTTGTGGGAAAAAAAAAGAAAGAAGGGCTGGAAAGATGACTCAGAGGTTAAGAGCACTGACTGCTCTTCCAGAGGTCTTAAGTTCAATGCCCAGCAACCACATGATGTCTCACAACCACCTATAATGAGATCTCGTACCCTCTTCTGGCCAGCAGGCATACATGCAAGCAGAACACTGTACACATAATAAATAAATGAATCTTTTTTTTTTTTTAAAGAGTGACTAAGGAGTTGAGTGGAGAGAGAATTTACACACTCTCAACTTTTATTTAGTATAGTTCCCCAGGTTAGCAACAAGTAGTCACTATCCTACTCCTACAAAGAGTTTGGTGTGTTGCTGGAGGCAGCCAAGTAGGCTTGAGGGCAGATGACAGGTGATATATCCTGTTTGCCTTCTCTTCCACCTGGTGACCTTGATAGAAGTCATCAATAGATAGAACCAGAGTCTGAGAAGGAAATGGTGGCCAAGTCAGATGAAGCCAAGTGGAAATGGACAGAGAAGGAGGAAAGTGACTGGCTCTGCCAAGTAAGCATCATAGGTGCCCTTTGATGGGGAAGGCTATTTGCTTGGTCACCAAGGGGCCCTGGTAGAGGGGAAGGGACAGAGTACAACATGCCATATAGAGACTAAAGTATTTGTTAAAACAGTGTCCCAGGCTGGTCTCAAACTTGCTGTGTAGCCAAGGATATGCTTCACCTTCTGAGTTTCCTGCATGTATTATCCCAAGTGCTGGATTACAGGCATGTACCACCATGGCAGTGCTGGGGATGGAACCCAGGGCTTTGTGTATGCTGACAAGTGGTGTTGCTTTTAATGGTTAATGAATAAAGCTGTTTCAGCCAGAGGCTTAACAGAATTGGCCAAGGTGGGAATTCCAAGAAGATAGAGGAGGAGAGAGGAGGCAGAATTAAGAAGTCATATAGCCGCAGCAGGACACAGATGCTGGACACTGGGTGGAACCTTGCCGCTAGGTCATAATCACATAGCCTACCACAGTACATAGATTAGTAGAAATGGGTTAATTTAAGATGTAAGAACTATCTAGAAATATGCCTAAGCTATTGTCCAAACAGTATCGCAATTAATATAGTTTCTGTGTGTTTATATCAGGTCTGGGCTGTTGTGAACGAGCAGCCTTCCACCTTCAGATTGGCACCCATCATCTGGGGTATGGAGCCACATAAGACCTTAAAAAAAAAAGACAGCCTGGTCTACAAGAACTAGTTCCAGGACAGGCTCCAAAACCACAGAGAAACCCTGTCTCGAAAAACCAAAAAAAAAAAAAAAAAAAAAAAAAAAGAGCTTCTAGATCCACAAAAATGGGAACCAAACCAAGCACAGTTTCTTGGTAGTCCCATTTTTTTTCTGAATGGGCTCTGTTTGTTAGTGGCGGCAAGTAGGGGCACCATGGCTCCTTTAAGAGAGGTCTTCCTGATTCAGCATCAGCAGCAACAAAACCACGTGGCTTCTTTAAGAAACTGAGGCTTCCTGATTCGTGCTAGATGCACAAACAGCTCTGGTTCTTTCAGAAGGCTGAGCACTTCAGTGGGGTTTGTGGGCAGCATGCTGCAAGTTAGTTGGTGGCAGCATGGGACAACTGTTTACCAGAGTTAAAGTGGTGGGCATGCCAGAGCTGGTGGTAAGGTGCCTCCACCATATCAAAAGGACAAGAGAGGCAGAGTCAGCATCCAGGGCTGCCACGACCACACTGCTTGCATCTTGTCAGAAAAGGATTTCAGATACACAATAAACATAAGCTCAGATAAAAAGACCTCTAAATGGGTCACAGTGTTAGATAAATGTATGTAGGCTTGAGAAAGAGAAAAAAAGAATATAGACCATTATAATATAAAAGAGTACAGACAATCATAGGTTAAAAAGAGTAAAGATAATAAATATTAAACTTGTAAAACAAGTAATAGAGTAAAAAATAAGACACGCAAAGATGGAATATGCACAGAGAGTCTGGATTGTGTATATTATTGTGTTTTCTTTACATTTTTTTTTTTTTCGTTTTTCGAGACAGGGTTTCTCTGTAGCTTTGGAGCCTGTCCTGGAACTCCCTTTGTAGACCTGGCTGGTCTCGAACTCACAGAGATCCGCCTGCCTCTGCCTCCTGAGTGCTGGGATTAAACCGCCTGGCTCTTTAAATTTTTTGACTGTTAATGAGCTAAGTACAGAGAGAGATTTCATTGTACGTGCTGCTATGCTAAACCAACATATATATTTTAAAGGTATCTTGACTTCAGAATTTGAGTCTAAGGATAAGTTGCTTTGGAAAAGAAGTTCTGTGTTTGTTTTCACAGAGGATGAGAACCTGTGGAATCCTTCCAGACTATTATAGTTTGATGGACCAAGATCCCCTAAAAGGTCTCCATGAACCGCCCCCCAAAATAAAATACTTCACCCATCAAAAAGCAGGAAGAAGTTTGGAGAGAACTACACCCAAATTCCCAAATATTGTTTATAAATGTTTACTTATGTTTAAAAGGGGATATGCTGTAGAGATTTGCATTGGTATGGATCTTGGTTTATTGATACAAATTTAAAGTCAATTTTGTTATATGTATATTTCTACTCTTGATTAAGGTATTGTGTTTGTGCAGCTCATTTAAAAACTATAATTTAGTATATGGGGCTGGAGAGATGGCTCAGAGGTTAAGGGCACTGGCTACTCTCCCAGAGATCATGAGTTCAATTCCCAGCAACCACATGGTGGCTCACAAACATCTGTAATGAGACCCAGTGCCCTTCTCTGACATGGAGATGGTCATTCAAGAGGAACATTGTATACATAATAAATAAATAAATAAATAAATAAATTTATAATAAATCTTTTAAAAATGTAATATATAATTAAGTAATACAGATTAATAGATAGTCATTTA
Organism: Chionomys nivalis; assembly: GCF_950005125.1. Taxonomy (NCBI): domain Eukaryota; kingdom Metazoa; phylum Chordata; class Mammalia; order Rodentia; family Cricetidae; genus Chionomys; species Chionomys nivalis. Next base: position 41,851,792 of record NC_080106.1, read on the forward strand.
TAATAGTTAAACTTGTAGTCATGTTAGGTTTTCCAGATATATAGAGATATATTTCAGTTAGATAAGTATTCTTCAAATCTTTCAGAGACCTTCAGAATAAGGCATTTAAAATGTTTTAAGAACTTAGGACTTTTCATGACAATGAGGCATATCTGCTCCTGGCAGCACCAATCTACTTCAAGAGAAAGATAGGCATTGAAGAGGCTCCTTAAGGAGTTTGCTAGCCATTTGGGCAAGAAACTGCTCTTGCTTGGATTGCTTGATGTTATGCAGTATGCAGTATGAACTGGACATGCAGGACCCACAGAAAAATGAGTGCTAAACTTGCCTAAAGGTGAGATGGCCCTTTGGGGTTCCTGCTTCATGAAAGAGTCTGCCAGACATTCTGCAAGACACAGAAGAAAGTGACTGACAAATTGCCAATATGGGCGGAACTGTCTTTGAAATTTCCTGCTTCATGGAAAAGTCTGTCAGATACTATGGGCCTGTAGGCTGAAGATGGATGCCTCAATGTTACTGAAGAACTTTGGGTGACTGTCCAGGCAGCGAGATGTCTCTGTCAATTCTAGAGTTTTGGAAGTTGCTTACAACTGCACTTCCTGACTACTCAGGTAATATTATATCCTTTTGGAGTCTTTGATGGAGTTAAAGAATACAGTTATAATTATAGTTTTCCTTAGTTATGATAAATGATAAAGTAGATATAAATATTGTAACTGTAATTCTTACTTGATACCTGTTTTGTTATATGTAATTTTACTATGCTAAAGTTAAAACCTTCCTTTTTATTTAAACAGAAAAGGGGAAATGTTGTGGGAAATCCTTCTGTATATGTGCTGCTTTTATTGGTTAATGAACAAAACTGTTTCGGCCAGTGGTTTAGCAGAATAGGGCAAGGAGGGAATTCCAAGCAGATAGCGGAGGAGAGAGTAGGCAGAGTCAAGAAGAAGCCATGTAGCCGCAGCAGGACACAGATGCGGGACACTGGATGGAACCTTGTCGGTAGGTCACAACCACGTAACAGTACACAGATTAGTAGAAATGGGTTCACTTAAGATGTAAGAGCTAGCTAGAAATATGCTTAAGCTCTTGGCCAAACAGTATTGCAATTAATATAGTTTCTGTGTGTTTATTTCGGGTCTAGGCTGCTGGGAAAGGACCGAGCGGCCTTCCACCTATAGACAAGCACTCTATATGTGAGTCATGTCCCCAGTCTCTTTTGTGTACATGTGTGATAAGTGCCTCCACACAAGGGCAGGGTCCTTCACTGAGCCTGGCTCTCACCCACTAGATTAGACTCGGTGCCGATTGGCACCAGGGATCCCATCCTCCTGCCTTTCCCCGGTCCTATACATGGGCCACCAGCACTTTACAAATCAAGTCATTATTTCAGATCTTATTGTTAGTATTTAAAAATTGTTTATTTTTATTTTTATGTGTATTGGGGTTGTGCCTGGGAGGAGTCAGATCAGTGTGAACCATCCTGGTCCTCTGGAAGAACAGCCGGTTGGTCCTCTTAACTGAGGAGCCATCTCTCCAGTCCAAGAGAAGGCAGCATTTGAGGCCAGATGTAAGAAGAGAGACGAGGGGCTGGAGAGATGGCTCAGCGGTTAAGAGCATTGTCTGCTCTTCCAAAGGTTCTGAGTTCAATTCCCAGCAACCACATGGTGGCTCACAACCATCTGTAATGAAGTCTGGTGCCCTCTTCTGGCCTTCAGGCATACACGCAGAAAGAATATTGTATACATAATAAATAAATATTTTAAAAAAAAAAGAAGAAGAGAGACGAGAAGGAGTGATCAAGTGGTTGGGGGTTTGTAGCCCTCTATTTCCTGTTTGTTTGTTTATTGGAACAAGACCTCACGATGTAGCCCTAGGTGACCTGGAACATGGACATCAGCTTGCCTCTACCTCCTGAGCCAGTACTGGGGTTAAAGGAGTGAGCCACCACCCTGGCTCCTTTATTTTCTTTTGAAATTTATTTTTATTTTATGTTCATTGGTGTTTTACCTGCATGTATGTCTGTATGAGGGCGTCAGAAGCCCTGGAACTTTACAGGACAGGTGTGAGCTGCCCTGTGAGTACTGAGAATTGAACCTGGGTCCTCTGGAAGAGCAGCCGGTGTTCTCAACTACTGAGCCACCTCTCCAGCTCCTCTATTTTCTTTAGGTAATTGTCTTTTTTCCAAATTACTATAGAATGACGCAGGGGTGGGCCGGTTTTAGTGAAAGTCGGCATCCCACCAGATCGAGTGGAAAATATCCCTGGGAATGGTTGACCCGCAGACTGGAGCTTCGGTCCTGCCCTTGAACAACAACAGATCGGCCCCAGACACAGATCTCCCCGGCTAACCCGGTGGCTCCTGCCCCAGCTTGGGCCACCTCAGCAACCTGCCCCAAGCTGACCGCTTTCCAGCCGCAGTTGCTCGGCGGAGGCCAGGAAGCGCTATATTGTCTCTGCTCTCAATCCTTGCTCGCTCGCTCGTTCTAGCAGGACACTAGGCCGCAAACGCCTTGCGGGCTTTTCTGGAAGGGAGGGGAGAGAAGCTGCTCCTGGCGGTTGAGCGGCAGGAGCCCCGCTACGAATCTGGCAGAGCTGAGCAGCCCAGGGCAGCAGAAGCTCGCAGTGCGGAGGCTCCCAGCGGCCCTGGGGCGGGACCCGAGCTGTGTGGAGCCGCGATCTACGAGCTGCGAGGATGGGGAGGCCACTGGGGCGTCGCTGGCCGCGAGGGGCACCTGCTGAGCTAGCCTGGTGAGGTCAGGGAAAGACGACCGAGGGAACACCCTGTAAGGTGGCTCGGAGATCAGCGCGGCGCTCGACTAGAGGTCTGGTCGCCAGGCAGTGATGGAAAATGAGACACCCCCACACACACGCCCCCAAAGTACCAGCGTGGTCCCGGAACAAGAAGGCGAGTCGTTACCTCCGGAGTAGGGAGTTCAGGGAAGCCCTTTCCTAAGAAGCTGTCTTCAATCAACCCCTGGACTCAGGTGGCGGGAATCAGGCGTCCAGCGGAGGAGCCCCCGCCTTGGGGGCGGGCCCAGGGCCGCTCGAACCCAGCTGGCAGGTGCCGGGGGCGGTGCCCAGTCCTGCCCCCAGGGGACGTTCCTGGAGGCCAGAGGCGGGTCAAAGAAGAGGGCTGGCGACGCCTTAGAACCTCGGGCGGCGGCTGCCACCGCAGGTACTGCGCAGGTCACCGCGTCCTACCTATCTGGGCATCTCAATCCCGACCCAGAGAACAGAAATTTTCAAAGTGCGCCTAACTCTGAACTTCCAGATCCCGGCGCTCGAGAGCCGAGTCCTGGGGTCACCTGAATCTTAGGGCTACGTGCTCCGGGAGCCGCAGAGTCAGGGCACCGAGTGCTGCCGGGGAGGCAGTGAGGTCCTGGAAACCTCTGGAGCGGAGGACTTGGAGACCTCGGAGCCAGAGAGCCAAGTTCCGCAAGTACCAGTTGAGCAGGACACAGAAAGCCCGGACGGACGTTCCGGAGCTGGGCCGTCTGGCATTCGGATAACGGAGGTACTGGGGCAGTGCCTCTCTTTCGGCTCGGAGGCCTCCCGGTGTGTTTTCCACCGAAGCCGGCATCTCACCCGGCGCCTGCGGAACTACTGATGGAGACGCCCATTCAGCGCGAAATCCGCCGTAGCTGCGAGCGCGAGCAGAGCCTGCGCCGGAGCCGGGGTCTGAGTCCGGGCCGTGCGGGCGAGGAACTCATCGAGTTGCGCGTGCGACCCGTGCTCAGTCGGCCCGGCCCCGGTCCCCCACTGCCGCGCGCCCTGGAGCGCGCTCGGGCGGGCGCGAAGATGCAACGGGACATCGAACGCGAGGCTCACAGGCAGGCGGCGCTGGCGAGCCCGGCGGCTCCGCTGCCCAGCGCCCGGCAGCGGCCACAGCCGCTGGACGAACTCAAGCGCTTCTTTGAGGCTGCAGCGGAGGACGGCGGGGGTTTGCAGCGGCGGCCGGAGGCGGGAGGCCGGCTGCACCCCGCCGTGCAGGATGGCTGCCCGCTGGTGGGGCAGCCGCCGCCGCTGGTTTCCCCATCGCTACTGGAGCAGGAGGTGCGCCAGGTGCGTGAGCGCGAGCGGGAGCTGCAGTTGCAGCGGCGCAGTATCTACGGGGCCGCTGAGGTCCGGGAGCCAGCGCCGAGCCTCACCCGTAAGCCGGTCACCCCGGGTCCCAGAGCTCCCGCTTTCTCCACCTCCAGTGACCCTTCATCTGTAGGCTTGCAGACTCCAGGGACTCTTAACTATTCTTCTTGGGGTTCGCCTTCTATTCACCATTCCCATACCCGGAGTGAGGATCCCCAGATCCACCATACATTCTCTTGGAACCTTGGCTTGCTTCTGGCATTTTCGGGTCCCCTATAGATTTCAGGCTTCTGTCTATGCTAGGTTTGCCTCACTCCTGTTCTTGGGTCCCCAGAATTGGGTGGAGGCCTCCACAGGAGGGAGGAGTGCACACCTGTATGTGTTTAAGGGGTGCGGCCATCCTCCAACTAGCAAGAGGAGGGGCAGCCGCGGCTGAGCGTCCCTTCCCCCACAGCGAGCAGGGGAGACGGAAAGTTGGCGGTGATCTGGCCCCCGCGGAGACCGGCCCCGGAGAACGGTCTGGAGAAGGTAGGAGCCTCACTTTCCAAAGCTTGTCGCTCTCCCACGCCTCCCTGCAGCGCCTGGGCACTGGGAAGGCAAAAGTGCATCCCCGGTTCCCTGAAGCGCCACTCTAGCCCCAACTCGAAGTCCCAGACGCAACCCGGAGAGTGAAGAGGGGCTGGGGCCTGGAGCCCAAACTGCCTCATCCCCCACCCCCGCCTGGGTGTAGCTCTTGTCCCTCATGGTGGTGGTCTTTCTTTCCCCTCTACCCTAGTAGGAGCGCAGACCCTGAGGTCTGCGAAGGCTGGGACACACGGCCAGAAGTGACGTCCCCCATTAAAGAGTCAGGGTAGAGGCTGCTACCCTCCGGATCAGCAGAAGGCCTGGAGAGGAAGGGACCAGCTCTCTTCAATGGCAACTTGAAATCCTGCACATCCTAGATGCTGCCTATGGAATTAACCACCTTTCTCCATTAAAATTGTTTAGTCTTAAACCGGGCGGTGGTGGCGCACGCCTTTAATCCCAGCACTCGGGAGGCAGAGGCAGGCGGATCTCTGTGAGTTCGAGACCAGCCTGGTCTACAGAGCTAGTTCCAGGACAGGCTCCAAAACCACAGAGAAACCCTGTCTCGAAAAACCAAAATAAATAAACAAACAAACAAATAAATAAATAAACGAAATAAAATTGTTTAGTCTTCACTGGAAAACTAACAACCACCCGCTAAACCTGTGAGTGAAACAAAATAAAGTATCCTCCCCCTCCTTTCCTAGGCTTTAGTGCAAGCTGTTTTTCTACTGGAACCTCCTTAGTCTGGGTGGAGCGAGAGCTGGGCGGGTGAAGGAAGCTCAGGAAAGCCACCAAGAGAATCGTGCCGGAATGTTGGAATTCGAAAAGCGCTCTGGTCTCCCGGCTGTCTGCTGACCCGGGACTGGAGGTCGGGGCCCTACTGCCCCCTGGTGGTACGAGTGCAAAATGTTGCGCACCGGCTCATACACTCCACTCTGGGTCTCCAGATCTCAGCTTTTATCCGCGCCAAAGGCATCCTGTGGATGCTCAGGGAGCTGCTAGAAAGAGGTGCTATGAAATTGTACTTGCTCTAGGGAAATAAGCAATAGTGAAAAATGCCAGTGGTGGGCTGGAGAGACGGTTCAGGGTAAAGAGTGCTTGCTACTCTTGTAAATGACCTGAGTTCAGTTCCCAGCAGTCACATGGGAGACTCATAACTGCTTCTGACTTCAGCTCCAGGTGATCCGTCCCCCTCTTCCGGCCTTCGGGAGCACCCGAACGTACATGGAATACATTCGCATAAAACGTACACATATACACATAAATTAAAACTATATATATATATTTGAGACAGTTTCTTTGCACAGCCCTTGCTGTCCTGAACTCACTCTGTAGATCAGGTTGGCCTCGATCTCAGAGATCCACTTGCCTCTGCCTCCCGAGTGCTTGGATTAAAGGTGTGCCGCTACCATCCAGCTGTAAAGATAATTTTTTTGATGGTTATTTTGAGATAGGGTTTCTTTGTAGCTTTGGAGCCTGTCCTGGAACTAGCTCTTGTAAACCAGGCTGGCCTCGAACTCAGAGATCCACCTGCCTCTGCCTCCCGAGGGCTGGGATTAAAGGCGTGCGCCACCACCGCCAGGCAAGATAATTTTTTAAATAAATAAAAGTCCCAATGGTGGTGATGAGGGGCCAAGCGTCTAGTGGGTATTCTGCCCACCCTCATATGGCCCATATTGGCCTCAGATTCTCTGTGGTCAAGGATTACCTTGAAAGTTCTTAACAGATCTATCTTTTGCATTTATGCTGTGTGTATAAGAGTTTTTGCTAGCGTGTGGGTGTGGGTGTGTTTGTATGTAGTGCCCACAAAAGCGAGAACAGGACATCAACTTCCTTGGAATTACAATTATTAATTATTAATTATTAATGGTTGTGAGGCAGCATGTGAATGAACCCTGGTCCTCTAAAAGTACTTTTTTTTTTTTTTTGGTTTTTCGAGATAGGGTTTCTCTGTGGTTTTGGAGCCTGTCCTGGAACTAGCTCTTGTAGACCAGGCTGGTCTCGAACTGACAGAGATCTACCTGCCTCTGCCTCCCGAGTGCTGGGATTAAAGGCGTGCGCCACCACCGCCCGGCTTGAAAGTACTCTTAACTGCTGAGCCATCTCTCCACCCACAAGACTTATTTTCTTTTCAGTGTGTGTGTGTGTGTGTGTGTGTTTGTGTGTGTGTTTGTGTTGGGCTATGTGTGAATACAGACGTGCAGATGCCCTTGAAGTCCAGGGAAGGTGGTGGATCATCCCCAGAACTGGAATTACAGTCAGTCATGACCTACTAGAGACAGGTGGTGGGAACTGAACCTGGGTCCTCTGCAAGAACAGCAAGTGTTCTTAACCACTGAGGCTTATCTCTAGCCTTGGAACTGTTCCTAAAAGAGAAAATTCAGGACTGGGGAGTTGGCTCTGAAGTTGACTTTTTACCGGGTGGTGGTGACACACACCTTTAATCCCAGCACCTGGGAGGCGGAGACAGGTGGATCTCTGAGGCTAGCCTGGTCTATAGTGAATTCCAGGACAGCCAGGACTACATAGAGAAATCCTGTCTTGAAAACCAAACACACACACACAGAAACAACAACAACAAAACCCAAATCTGTTGCTCATGCGGAGGACCCAGGTTTAGTTCCCAGAACAAAATTTTGAGTAGCACACAATTACTCCAGCTCCAGAAAACCAGAGCCCCACTTTGGGACTCCTCTGGCTCCCTGGAATACACAGGCACACACACTCATGCACACACACACACGCACAATTCTTTTTTAAAGACAGGCTCTCTATGTAATTCTGGCTGTCCTAGAACTATGCAGACCAGGCTGGCTTTGAACTCACAGAGATCCTTCTGCCTCTACCTCCTGAGTACTGGAATTAGAGGTGTATTTACCACCGCACCTGGTCACATACATAATTTTCTTTTAAATCCTTTAATTAAAAACAAATCTTCAGCATTTGCCCAGAAGTACAAGGCCCTGGGTTTGAGCCAAAACAAAACTACTTATTTTTACTACTTAGGAACCTCTTTGCCCTTTAAAAATCTTTTGAGACAGGGACTCACTATGTAGCCCTGGTTGGCTATGTGGATCAGGATGGCTTTGAACCTGTGATCTTCCTGCTTCTGCTTTCTAAGTGTTGGGATTGCAGGCCTGTGTCATCATACCAAGTTCTTTTAAAAAAAAAAAAAAAAGAAAAAAACTTTTAAAATTATTCACGTGGGACTGCTAAGGAAGCACATTTTGCTTTAAGCTCAGCACTTCGGAGTTGGAGGCAGGCAGATCTCTGAGTTCAAGGCCAGCCTGGTCTACAGAGTGACCAGTTGCAGGAGGGGGAAAATGCAAGTGGGAGTGGACAGGGGCTGGTCCACTGCGAACCCTGCTTAACTGCTGGTAAATACTCTAAACTGTCTGAAGAATTCACAGCGCCAGGGCAATATAACAGCTTTTTAGAAGTGGCTAGGATTGGGGAAAGTGGGACCTCAGAACACTGTAGAACTGTTGTGTAGGGCTAGGGATCCAACTCAGTTGGTACTTGCCTGGTAATGTAAAAACAGTGGTGCAAGTAATGGCAGAGGTAGGAGCAGGCAGATCAGAAGTTCAAGGTCATCCTCAGCTACATAGACAACTTGAGGCCAGTATGGTTATATGACACTCTGTCTCAAAATATATATGAATAATAAATTAAGGGGCTGAGGAGATGTCTCAGTGGGTAAAACGTTTGTCATACGAGTCTGGTGATCTGAACTCAGATCCCCAAAAACCAAGTAAAAAGCCATCATGCATGCAAAGTCCTGCAGACTCTTAGTAGGAAATGGCAGCTTGTTTAAAATAAGGTGAAGAACAGCTGGGCGGTGATGGCACATGCCTTTAATCCCAGCACTTGGGAGGCAGAGGCAGGCGGATCTCTGTGAGTTCGAGGCCAGCCTGGTCTATAGAGGTAGTTCTAGGATAGGCTCCAAAGCTACACAGGGAAACCCTGTCTCAAAACAAAAACAAACAAAACAAAACCCCAAGGTGAAAGACGAGGGCTGGCACTCAAGACTTTTTTCCCACACATATGCCATGGAATGTCCACTACAACATACACGCTGACACACGAATAAATATTAGCATTATGGTTTAAATGCCTGATTTGTTAATTGTGGCCCTTGCATCTTACTGTGTTAACCAGGCTTGCCCTTCAGCTTACAGCAAGTAACTAATGAATGCCAGCAAATAAAGCAGGGGAAAGGTCCCTGTGGTGTTTCACCCAGGAGCTGCTCAGCCCGAGAAGGGCCCTCCAGAGTCTATGTAGCCATAGACTTGACTGTGTTTGCGACTGATGGCGAGACAGCAGAGAACTGCTAGGGTGGCAAATAGAATCACAAGCACAAGCCGCCCTTTGGTGGGTATGGAGTGTCTGTGGGACAGTTCATTTGCATGCACACATATGTGTGTGATGGCAAAGGCCAACTGCAGATGTTCCTCAGAAGCCGTCCACCTTATTTTAATTTTTGGTTTTTCGAGTCAGAGTTTCTCTGCGTAGCCCTGGCTGCCCTGTGTAGTAATACGAGTGGCAGGGCTGCGTCCCCGGCACCCAGCCGCCTGCATTGGCTAGCTTATACCTGAAATAATTACACGGAAACTGTATTCTTTTAATCACTTCCTGGCCCATTAGTTCCAGCCTCTTATTGGCTAGCTCTTACATATTGATCTAACCCATTTCTAATATTCTGTGTAGTACCACGAGCTGGCTTACCAGGAAAGATCTTAACCTGCGTCTGTCTGGAGTGGGAGAATCATGGCGACTCCCTGACTCAGCTTCTTTCTCCCAGCATTCTCTTCTGTTTACTCCACCCACCTAAGGGTTGGCCTATCAAATGGGCCTAGGCAGTTTCTTTATTAATTAACCAATGAAAACAACAGATTAATACAAGACCCACCTCCATCAGCCCTGGAATTCTGTAGACCGTGTGTGTGCATGTATGTGTATATCTGTGTGCTCATGCATGTCTGGTGCCTGGGGAGAGTGTCTGATGCTGTAGAACTGGAGTGACAGATGGTTGCCAACCACAATGCGAGTGCTGGGAATTGAACCTTGGTCTTCTGGAAGAGCAGCTAGCACTCCTACCTGCTGAGCTGTCTCCAGTGCTCCTTCCCACACTATGTAGTCCTGGCTGGCTTAGAACTCAGAGATCTGCCTGCCTCTGCCTCCCAAGCACTGAAATTAAAGGTGTGTGCCCCATACCCCGCTTATTTATTATTTATATTATTAATATTTATTATTGCATATGTGTATGATGTGGGGGCATATGTGGGGGCTGCTACATATGTGTGGTCGTCAGAGGACAACTTTTGGGGGGTCAGTTCTATCTTTCTACCTATACGTGGATTCCAGAACTCAAACTGAGCTTGTGTGACAAGTACTTGACAAACAGCTCCCTGTCTTTTTTTTTTCTCTCTTGTAGACCAGGCTGGCCTTGAACTCAGATCTGCCTGCCTCTGCCTCCCAAGTGCTAGGATTAAAGGTGTGCACCACCACTGCCTGGCTCTGTCTTATTAAGAAAGGTCTCACTTTGTTAACCAGCTTATAGCAATCCTCTAGCTCCTCTCCTGAGTGCTGGGATCACAGGTCTGTGCCACTGTGCTCAGCCAAGACTCTTACTTCTGTAGTGCTGGAGATCAAACCAAGAGCCTTGTGCATGCAAGTTCAACCACACCCCAAACCCTGACATCAGTATTTATACTTCTTATGTGTATGAGTGTTTTCCCTTGTAGTAAGCCTGTGTATCATCCAAGTGCCTGGTGCCTGCAGAAACCAAAATAGGGCATAGGGCTCCCCAGGAGCTGGAGGTACAAATGGTTGTGAGCTCGCATGTGTGTGCTGGGAGGCAAAGATTTTTAACAGGAGCGATGTGAACAGATGTAGGAGCTGCTAGGGCCAATACTAGGAGGAATCAGAGCAGTACTGGGGTTATTCTGCCTCAAGCTGTGGAGGGGAACAGTCTGCAGGTGTCGTGGTTAGCAGAGGCCTCTCTGGAAGAGCCAGGGCTTGGTGTGTTACCTGGAGTCTGCTCATCTGTCACATCTGTTTAAAACGCGTTTGTAATCACATGGACCAGGTACTGTTAGCTGACTTCCTGAAGCTTAAGGCATGGTGGCACACTCTGGAGGCCCAGGCTGGAAGAAAAGGCTCCAGCAGGATACAAAAGGAAAGGTGCTGGCAAGATGGCTCGGCTAATAAGAGCGCTGGGGGCTTTCTGAGAGGGCTCCTATTCAGTTTCCTGCATCCACACAGAAGCTGACAACTCTCATTCCAGCCCTAGCATATCTGATGCCCTCTTCTGGCCTCTGTGGGAAAGCAGGAAAAGTTCATACACAATATATATCTATATATATATCTATATATATCTATATCTCTATCTATCTATATATATATATATGTATATATATATATACATATATATATACATATATATATATATATATATATATATATATATATATATATATAGAGAGAGAGAGAGAGAGAGAGAGACTCTACATAGCCCTAGCATCCTGGAACTGACTATGCAGACCAGGCTGGCCTAGAACTCACAGAGACCCACCTGCCTTGATTTCCCTGAGTGTGTGCTACCATGCGCAGCTAATAAAAATTACTCGGTTTTTTTTTTTTTTTTTTTGAGTCAGGGTTTCTCCATGTAACAGCCCTGGCTGTCCTGGAATTCAGTTTGTAAACCAAACTGGCGTCAAACTCACAGAGATACACCTATGCCTCTCTAATGCTGGAATTAAAGGCATGAGCCACCACCAGCCGGCAAAAATTACTTAAACAAAAACCACAAGGCATCGTTCTGGCTCTCAATAGTTCTGGGTCTCACATTCTCAGTCTGAATGTGAAAATTTTAGGATCCAAATATAGACCTCTCAGGGTGACACAGGGGAGGAGGAAGGACCCCATTCCTAAGCAGGGGCCAGTTCTGCTCAGAAGACACAGCTTCTGACAGAGCTTCCGAAGAGCAGGACAGTTCATTTCTCTCAGCTAGAGCCTCCTTGCCAGCCCAAGATTGATGAGTTCCCTTGGACTTTCCTAGCCTGGGCTCCAGACACTCTTCGTGGGACAAGACAACAATCAGCTCGACTCGAACATCCCAAAAGCTGGAAGAAAGTCTGACTCCACTCTACAAATTGATCGCCTGCAGTTTCCTAGGGCACATCGGGAAATGTAGTTTTTTTAAAATCCTGGCTAGGAATCACTTCCGGGTTAAAAAACCCAACAAACCGGCGTAGGTCTAAGTCTTCCTCCAGCGGGCCTAGAATTTTCCTGCTACCAGAAACTTGTTTTCTGGGTTCCGGATGCTGACGAGAGCCGCTACTTCCCTCTTTGACTCATGTACATATCTGCGCATGTGCAGCTTGCTCGACGAGGTCTTCGGACTACACTTCCCAGAAGGGCCCTCGGTGGGCGGGGCCTACCCGCCCCCAGGGGAGGGACGCAGTGTTCACAGGAGACAGAACCTCTGACCTCGCTCTTTTATTAACAGAAAAGTGTGTTCGCACTTGGTGTTCGGTGGCCCATGCCGGGGCGTACTCAGTGCAGCCCGCCCCTGTTCCTGCCTGGAGTTTGGGGTTATCAAGCCCCGGCTGGCGTCTTCTCCTGGGGCTCAGGATGCCGGGGCAGCCCAAGCCGAGGGCCCGGCAGCGCTGGGGGGCCGGGCGGGGCCTACCTGGCCCATGAGGATCTGTACCAGCAGGTCGGTGGCCAGCACATGCGAAGGCTCCTCGAAGCCGATGGTTAGTAACTGCTGGTAGTCCCCGGGTGGCTGCGGGCACAAAATCCTGGGGGCCCGGAGACAAGCCTGGACTTGAGGGCTTTCGGTTAGGGGTGGGGGATACCCTAAAGTAAGGTGTTTCCTTTGCTGACAAACTCCTGAGTTGCAGCACTGGACTTGAGGATGTTAATCACTTTCCTAGCTGTGTCTCCCTGGGGAAGTGACTTATCGACTCTGAAAACACGTTTTCTTCATTGTAAAATGGACTGGTCCACACCTTTACGAACTGCTGTGTAGTCTACATAAAGCACTTTTCAGGGCACAGTAAAATGAGGCACAGTCATTGGTGGGGTTTTGTCCCACCCTCCCTCCGACCTCAAAGCCCACGTGGCCATAGCTGGCATCCTACCATGAATCAAGGTCATCCTCTGCCGGTCCTAGGGGCATCCAGCGGCCGATGGACCAGAGTTTCTGGATTTGGGGGCACGAATTGGCTGGACCCTGGCCTGCATCCTCCCATGTATCTCGATAACATAAGAAGTAGCTGAGAGAGAAATCAGAAGGAAAAGCAGTGCCCTCAGTTTTTCTGCTGAAGGCTTTCGTTCTGGAGGTGAGGGTTCAAGTTCATCCGTCAGAAGTTGCCTTAAGTTCTCGGGTGGGGATGTGGGGATGTGCTGAGGACTTTCCTCCCTGGCGGCCCAATCTGAAGGTGAAGGTGGAGTTAAGAAAAATTAAAGGTGTGCATTGCTGGCCTAGCAGGTGCGAGGTCCTGGGTGTTATCCCAGCAACTGCAAAAGGTGTTCATTTTCCTGTCTCGCTTTTCACTCTCTGGTGGCGCTGGAGAGGCTCAAGCTGACATTCAACATAGGAAGGGGAAGGATTTTGATTCTGACAAAGAAACTCACTAATCCACATGGGAGTCTGGTCCTTGGCTACTGGCCTCTGTGGTGGTTTCCAGGTTCCAGCGCATCTTCTTATAGAGGTATCTCGGGAAGTGACTGGCAGTGTACGCAGCTGGGGTGCAGTACCGGAAGATGGACACATCGTGGGAGGGGCTAAGAGAGAATCTCCCGCAGAAGAAGCAGGAGATGCTAACAGGAGATAGAGAGTGGGCAGCAAGCCGGGCCCTGGACTCTGCCACCCCACAACTCATTCCCTACCCTCTTACCTCAAAGGGTTGGTTTCCTCCAGGTCCACGAATCCGAAGGAAGCATACATCAGAACTAACTGTTCCAAACGCAGGGCGAGCTGCTGGGAGATCTCCAGCAACTGCATGGGAAGTGGGAGACTTTCCTGACCTCAGAGGGTCGGCCAGAAGCCACCCTCCCATCCCTAGGCAGGGGCCCAAGGAGAATGGGACCTGGTAAGGTACACACCCTCTTCCGGACCAGCTCCTGCAGGGCTCCGTAGATGGGAGGGACACTCCTTGCGGCAGCCTCAAGGTACAGGAAGTAAGGTTCGCACATCTTTAGGAAGGTGGGCATGGCCTTGGCTAGCTGTTCCTTCTGTACTCGGTCCCTGCTGAAGGGAGAAAGGGGCCTTCACGTGGCATCACTCGCCCTCCATCCCCAGGTGCCCCATGATTACCACCTGTATCCCCAGGGCCAGCTTAGCGTCAGCGCGCTTAGCCCGGGCAGAGCCCTTGGTTCCATCCCCCGCACCCAAAATCAAACATAGAAAGAGGGACTGGGAGGTTGTCTCTGTTCAAGACTGGGCCTTGCCACAGGTGGGGCTGTAGTCTCAGCGCTCGCATAAGAAAGATACCCCGGTGTCAAGTCTTTCTCCCCTTTCAGAACCACCTGCATCCGTCCTTTAGGACATTTGTTAAAATGCTGACACCTGGGCCGGGAGTGCCCCGCTGTGGCCCAGGGCTTGCCTAGCACAAGGGGCTAGGTTCCCTCCCCGGTGTGTCTGGGGGTGCACGCAACTGCCGAATGGGGCCCAGAAAGCTGGGGATTAAGCCAGCCTCCGACAAACAGACAATCCCATTCCCCTGGTCCAGAAATTGGATTTTTTCCTTGGGAATGGAGTATGGCCTCTGCCAGAGTTAATGCAGTAGATTTTGTTTAGCTGACTTATAAGGTTTTTTGTTGTTGTTGTTTTTTTTTAAATCTGAGCATTTCAAATTTGGTAGGCAGTACTCAGTAGACTGAGGCAGGAGGGTCGGCATTTCGAACGTGATGAGATACTATCTAAAAAAAATCGGCCAAATCAACCAACAAACCAAAAACAAAACTGTGAAAGACTGGCGCTTGGGTGTCCCAAAAGCCCACACATTGCCTGCTCCTGCCTCTCAATTCTCCACAGCCCTCGGCACACTAGTAGAGTGTATTCCTAACCAGCTAGCCGTGAGTACTGTCTCTGGGCCCTGGTGTGAGCTGTACAGCCTGTCCTTCTGTCCTGGAACCTGGGCCCCGCACTTGGTCACCTGTAGAGCAAGTAGCTTTGAAAGTCATCCGCCTTCCTGAGCAGATAACGGAGCTGGTCAGTGATGGGGCTGAACATGGAGTCCAGTGGGAGGCGAGCAGGTCCGAGCTCCGCTGCCAGTGGCTCCCTGGAGGTCGCGGAGGCTGGGGTTTCCATCAGCTGCTGTGCCTGCTGGGGCTCCTGCTCCGCTGAGGCCTCGGGTCTCCGGGCGGGCGACCACGAGGGGTCTCCATAGGGCGGCGGCCCGGGTACCAAATCGTCCGAAGGCGGTGCTTCTCCAGGGCCCAGGGCCAGCGACCCAGCGAACCAGGACTCCGCAGCCATCGGGCATCCAGCGCGGGCTCCTCCAGTCTCCGCGACGTCCCAGGAGGGCAGCACACCTGAGGCCGACCGGTCGGGGCAGTGAGCACCGTCACCCCCTCGAACCAGCCTCGACGTCTCTGCCGGCGCCGCCCCGCGAGGCTTTCGCCTCTTTTGAATTGGAGCACGCGGAGGGCCGCGCACAGAGCTCAGCCGGCACCTGGCGCGCGGGGCAGGGCGATGCCAAGGGCGGAGCTCCAGACCGGCCTAGTAGATGTTTGCAGGTTGGCGCCTTCTCTCTCCCAGGTCGTTGACCAGGCTGGAGGGGATCCCTAACATGTTAGGAATTGGGGAATGCGGGTTACCGAGAGGCCTAGGCTCCACCCCAGCCGCTGACCCCCAAGATCAGATTCTTCACTGATCGAGTTGGGATCTGCCGGTGAACCTACAAGAGACTAGTGACTAGCAGTCATTTCCACAATAAAGACCCTCAGACAGTGATTTGGTTTATCCCATTGTCTCCTTTATTCCAATATGCCTGCCCTGGTCGGGGAACACACCTCTGACACTTGTAGATTGGATTCCTATCCAAGTGCAAAGACTGATTGGCACTTAAGTTTGGCTAGGAAGCAAAATACATTAATTAGAAGGCTAGCAGCAACAGGTGTCAGTGTCCTGCATGACCCTCACTTTGACTGCATCAAACTCATTTGTCCCGTTCTATAAAGTGAGTTTTTATGACATCTGCTTCATGAAACTAGAGAGTAAACAACTAAAGGCCCAACAAGTGTGCAGTTAACGGTTAGTCACTCAACAAACGCTTGACAGGTGGTTCTGGAATGAGATGACAAGACAAAGCAACTATTCTGGTCCTAGAGTTTTGTGGTTTTTTTTTTTTTTTTTTTTTTTTTTTTTTTTTGCGAGACAAGTGTAGGTAACCTAGGCTGGGCCTGAACTCACTATGTAGCTAAGGCTAGCCTTGTCCTGATCCCGCTTCTGTCTCTGAAATGCTGACATGTGCTGCCAACACTACTTCCGTTCTGTAGCACGGGGAATGGAACCATGGCACACTCTCTGCAGGCTTGGCAAGGGTCCCCTGGAGTCAGTCCATCTGGGGGGTTGGGTAAAGCAGGCACTGTTCTTCCCTCTTGCCCCCACACTAAACTCAAGGCTCTTTGCACCTCCTGCCTCCATTCAGAAAAATGGACTCTTTTTTTTTTTTAAAGTTTTATTTAAAAAACCTTCGGTGCAATATTAAAAAGCAATACAGCCAGGTGGAGCAACAATGAACAGACAGAAAGGGAAGGAGCCAGAGGATCCAAGGTCCCTTACCTCACCTGTTTTCCAGAGGCTAGAGGTCAGGGTGGGGGGGGAGGGAATGGGTGGCGGAGCAGAACCCACCACCAGGACAGGCAGAACAGAACACTTATATAAGATAACATCTGGCTGAACTGAAGAGGGTTTGGGGGCCACAGGAAGCTCCCCTGATTTTCTTTTTTTCAAAAATGTCCTGGTTTGGGGAGAAAGGGTGGCCCCTGTGAATGGGCTAACCAAGTCCTCCTACCCCACACTCCATGGCTGTGGAGGGGGGTGTACTAAGGTAGGGGTGTGAGAAAATGGGGAAATGGAGGAGGGTACCCCCTCACTGGAGTCTGTTAGGAAGGTCGAGGGTGTCCCTATGTCCAGTTCCTGGACTGTAAGGGCGCTGTGATATGATCTGGACTGGCTGGGGTAGGGGCAAGGCTGGCACTCAGCCGAGGAAGCCATCAGGGTCATCCTCCTCAAAGTGGCCTTGCTGGAGCACCTTGATGTGGTGCTCGTAGATCTTCAGGGCTGGGCCCAGGCGGATGGACAGGCCAGTCAACACATCTGTCCGTTGCATGAGCAACAAAGACTTGCCATCAATTTCCTGGGCAGGACAGAAAGGGCAGGTCAGTGGACACCTGTGAGGGCCTGGGCAGAGCCGTGTGCAGTCGCAGGCTGGGAACTCACCTGCTCCTGAAAAGCAGTGGCCTGCTCCGGGAAGCCTGCCTCAGTGAAGTACTCCACCACATCCATGACTGTCCACTCCACTGGGTCGGTTGGCTTCTCTTTGCGTCCAGGACTGCATCAGAACAGAGAGCAACAATGACCACCATACAACCATACAGCTCTGATTGTCCAACACGCCAGGCGCTAACCCCAATGTTCCTAACGCCTTCACTTACGGACAGCCAAAAGGTGTCCCATCAGCCCCAGGTAGGGCTGGTTTTCCTGGGGGCAAAGGCACAGGAGATGGCGAATCTGGAGCAGCTGTAACACAAGCTGGGAAGCAAAAGCAAGTGGCAGTCAGTCTCCAGGCTAGAGGTCACAGCTCCCTGCTCTGCACCGCCCGACCCCAAGGGGGTCCTTACCTGACCCCCCTTCTTTATTCATAGCTGTCATCGAGAACACCTGGCGTGTGCAGCTGCCAGGTGCTGGTCCCCGCCCTTCATCCTGGCCCTGGTAGGGTCCACAGGACGACCACTCCTTGACCCTTTCCTTCGCACTCTGAGGGGCCCGCTCTCCATTAATCTGGTGGTGCTGAGCACCTGCGGGGCGGTCACTCTCAGGCACTTCTGAGCCCTCTGATATATTGTCCTCCTCCTCCTCCTCCTCGTCTTCATCATCGTCTTCCTCTTCTTTCTCAAACACCCGCTCTTCTCCACCTCTCTGGGGCCAGAGAAAGAAGCAGGCAGAGTTAGAGTTCTTCTAGTCCCGGATGGAATCCAATGTCCGACGCCACCTTTGACAACAACACGGAGTAACTTTTATGCTGTCGTTTCCGTGCCAGGCTCTGGGTTAATAAAGCCCTCAATAGCCAAGTCTTACTAAACTCGCTCAACAACCCCCAGGGGTCGCTACTATCAGCAATTCTCGGTTTACAACCGAGGAAACTGAGGCTCCGGCAGATCAGGACACTGACCAAGATCACCGCGTTCTGAATCCGCGGGGACCGTGGACGAACCCCGGACACCTGACGTCCCGCTCCCTCCCGGGACTCTAGTCCCCGCCAACTTCGCCCGCACCTGCCCGGTGCGCTCACCTTGCTCCGCGCCGCGCGTGCGCTAGCGGCCGGCGGCGCCCGTCCCGGCCTGTCTCCGCGGGGCAGTGCGAGCGCTCCCAAGCGGGTGCGCTCCAGACGGCTCCGTGCCGCCTCCTCTTCCAGCAGCCCCTGCACGCGGCCGCGAGTAAGGCGGCCGCTGGGGCCGCCGCTGCCCCCGAGGTAGCGCACGACTTCCCGCAGGCTCACGGGCCGCGCCGGGCCGCCCGCCCGCGCCGCGCCCCCCTCCGGCGGCGGCTGTGGCTGCGGCGGTGGCGGCTGCTGCTGCTGTGGCGGCGCCGGCGGCGGCGGCTCCCGGGCGGCGACGGCGGGCGGCGGTGCACGGCGCGGGCCGGCTGGGGGCGCCGCGGCCGGGGGCGCGGCGGGCGCTGGTGGCGGCGCGGCCAGGGGCGCGGCCCGCTGCGCCCGGGAACCCGGCTGCGCGGGGCCGGGAGAAGGGGGCGCTGTGGCGGCGGCCGCGCGGGGTGCCCGGGTCGGGGCGGCGACGGGCGCGGGCGGCGGGGCGGGCGTGGGCGGCGGCGCGGCGGGGCCCCCGCGGGGGACGCGCGGCGGGGCGGGCGGGGTGGCTCCGCGGCGGGGCGGCTGGACGCGCGCCGCGTTGCGGTACGAGATGCTCCCCTTGTAGCTGACCCGGAGCACGGCGCGCTGCTGGATCAGTTTCTCGAGCTCCGCGCGCGTGCGCTCGGGCTCCGGGCCGTGCCGCCGCCGCACCATCCGGCAGATGCGCTCCAGGTCCGGCCGCGCCTTGCGCGAGCGCAGCGAGTCGATGGTGTCCAGAATCCACTCTTGGTAGTGCGGGGAAGCGGCGGACGACGAGGCGGCGGCCGCCGTGGTGGCGGCCGCCGCCGTCTCCGGCGGGGGTAGGGCCGGGGGCCCCGCCATGCCTCCCGCCCGGCCCGGCTGCACGGTGCGCGCTGCCTCCCTCCCAGCGCGGCGCCCCCTCCCCGCTCCCCTCCCTCCGCCGCTGCCCGCCTCCTCCGCCTCCCCCCGGGGGGCGCAGCGCCTCGGCGGAGCGGCGGCGGCGCTGCTGTTTCTTCGCAAAAAAAAAAAAAAAAAAAAAAAAAAAAAAAGAGAGAGAGAGAGGAGAGCGCGCGAGAGAGACAGAAAAAAAAATAGTGAGAGAGAAAGAAAAGAGGAAAAAATATGCACACACTCACTCACTCGCACGCACGCACACAACAGCCCCGCTTCTGCTGGGCGCGCGCGGGGCCGGGGATGCGAGGAGGGAGGAGGGGAGCGCGGCGCGGCCGGCCCCTCCCCGCCGCCGCCGCCGCACGCGCGCCCTGCGCCCGGGACACTCCGACCCCCCTTCCTGCTCGCCCTCCCCCGCTGCCCGCCTTCCTCGCTCCCTCCCACCCCCACGCGCCCGCTTTTAAGGTGGAGCCCAGGCCCCCGCCCGCCCCGTGTACCCGGCTCTCTAGCTCACTCCGGCTCGCTCCGGCCCCCCCTTACAACTCCCGCGCGCTTTTTAAGGAGGCGCCGCGGAGTTGGCGCCGGATCGGGGGCGGGGAGCGCGGCGGGCGGGGGAGGGGGAGGGGAGCGCAGGGGGGGAGGGGACAGGGGGCGGGCGGGGCGCGCGGGCGGCGTTCGGCCGCCCTCCAGCCATTGGGCGCGGGACCCAGACGTCCTCGGCGCCCAGCCCCCTCTCCACGCCTCTCCGCGCGCAGCGCTCTCGGGACCGCACTTACCGGGAACTAGCCGCGCCGTGGCCCGACGCGCCGCGCTTCTGGGGAGCCGCGGAGAGCTCACCAGCGGCCCTGCCGCACCTAGATGAGGGCTTGGGGGCGTGCGGGTCTCCCCTTCTCCTTCCACCCGTTCGATCCCGCTGCAGTTTGGCCGTACCGGTCCGGGCACCTTCCTCCAGTGCCCCTTCGGTCCAGGACTAGACGAAGTAGGGGTGCGAGCAGATTTGAAGACCCCGAACTCAGGGTCAAAGGACAGTTTGCCCACCCCACCCCTCCTTTCTCTGGCTGGGCGGAGGAAGTGCAGGAATTCCAGCTAAGCCCGGTTTCTCCAGGGTCCCCGAGCCGGGGTCTCCAGAGCCTGGACGCTGAGGTCCGAAATTCCCTTTCCAACACCCTGAGGGTGTGACGGTGTGATCGAAGTCGGGAATACCAGCGACACTTTTATTTTAAAACAAAACTTTATTGGTAATAGTTTTCAAATATGTTTACAACAGCACACTGTTCAAGAGGAAGTCTCTCCTTCCAGCACACAGGTTGAACGGCCCCCCTCGCCCACCCGGGGCCCCCCTCGCCCACCCGGGGCCCCCACCCAGGCCTGAGAGCTCCTCCTGTTTGGGAGAAGTTACAAGAGGGACAAACACAGGGATAACTGGGATAATTTCCCCAGTCTCTCCCGGCTTTCTATTGAGAGAAAAGCACAATCAGACTTGGGGTGCAGTGAGTGGGGGTGCACAGCAAGAAGTGATGGACAGCTGACAGCTAAGCTAGAAGTGAGGTGCCCAGGATCGGGAGGGGCTTCTTAAGGGGGCTGATGCGCGGAAGAATTGGCATGAGACCCCTGGAGAGGGGGGGCCGGGAAGCTAGCAGCACAGGGCGAGGTTCAAAGCCCAGTTCCTTCCTTGACAAGAGTCAGTTGGCTACCCCGGCCTCACCAGAGTGGATTTGGGGAGTGGCGAGGGGTTTGGGGAGGGGTGGGACACTTTGGAGGGTGGGAGGCACTGGTGGAACTTAATTTAAATGAAAATTTTAAAAAAAAGAAAAAAAAGAAAAAAGAAAAAAAAATCTACTAGCAAGCAGCCCTCTGTACATGTGACTAAAATCTCCCTTTCCAAGTAGGACTGCATGGAAGGGAAGGTTGGCTTTTCTGTTCGTCCTTAGTGTCCAGTGCTGGCTTGGGGGTGGAGGCTGGGGCAAATTTGCGCCCCTCTTTCCAGACCCTGCCCTTGGATACACCAATAAGACTGGGTGTGACTGGAGCTGAGAAATCCATTGAAAACAGGCAGAGACGTGTGGGGGAGAAGGGGAGCAGCTGATGTTGCCCCTTCCCCATATCTGGCTTTCCTGCTCTCCCTAACCTGGGGGTGTAGAGTGGGTGTTAATTTAGATGCATGGAACTCTAGGGCCCTCTGGCTGTTCGATCCAACCCTCCCACCCCCAACCAGAAAAAAAAAAAAAAGAAAAAGAAAGAATGAAAGAAAACCCATGGGGCACAAGCACACCCCTAAAACTCAGTAAACTCCTTGCCACATTTCTCATTGATGGAGACCCGGATCTCTTCCTCCTCATAGTCGTCAAAGTTACTCGTGTCCCCAGGGCCTTTAAACTTTGGTATGAAGGGAGCTTCCACCTGGAGAAGGATCGAGAATCGCCCAGAGCTCATTAGCTGACCTCACACCAGTACAACAATAAAGATGAATGGCATAATATTCAGGAGACACTGCTGTGGCCCAGGCCTGTGCTCAACGTTAGGGTACTGTGTCTTCTTTGCATCCCAACTTACCAAATGGAAGTCATTTCCCAGAGAATATTTCCTGCCCAAGACCACAAAGTGGCCAGAAGACCCCAGCATCCCATGTCCAGTCCCTTACCAGCTCCAGGAAGCCTTTTGGTGTTTGATCCTGGGCTTAACAGGCCATTCACAAGGTCCCATCGCTGTCTCCTTCCCTTTCCCCAACTCTGGACATGCTGGGAAAAATGAAGCCCACCTTTCTCTGATAGATGGCAATCCAGTCAGTCGTGGCAAACCACTTGTGGTTCTTAATGTCATTGACCCCATTCTTGAGGTTCCCAAAGCGCTTGGTGAGATCCACCTGCAGAAGGTTCCGTAGCAGGTCCTTCAAGTCGGAGCTGAAGTGGGATGGGAACCGCACCTGGAAGGGGGTGCAGATAGAATGGGGTGCTGCTCACAGATTCAGGGGTACACAACGTTGCCTTTTCCACTTTTTGAGACAGTAACCCCCCCCCAAAAAAAAACACACGCACAGGATATCTCTGAGTAGCCATGGCTTCTGAGTAGGTCTAGCTGTCCTGGAACTCAGAAATCCATCTGCATCTGCCTCCCCAGTGCTGGGATTAAATTTGAGCTCCACCACTCCATGCACGACAGGATTTTAACATGTAGCTAAGCTGGGCCTTAAACATCTGAGTGTGAGAACTTCAGGCGTTTATCACTACACTCTGGCTGGATGGTACCTGTCTTATCTAACAGTCCTACAGGGGGAAATCTGTTAAGATGGCTTGTTGGAGTGTGGTGGCACTCGTTTATAATCCCAGCCCTCAGACAGAGGCAGGCAGGTCTTTGTGACTGAGTTATTTAAGGCCAGCCAAGGCTACATAAAACCTTGCCTCAAAAGAAAGAAAGGAATTTAAAAAAAGAAGGCTCACTGTTGGACCAATGGATGGCTCTGCTCTTGCAGAGGACCCACATGGTGCCTCACAACCACCTGTAACTCCAGTCTCAGGGGATCCAATGCCTTTGGCCTACAAGGGTACCTATACTATGTGTACACACCTACAGACACACAAATATACACAAACTGAAAAACTAAAGTAAGTAAAGTGTAAACAGAAATGGCTTGTTGGAGCTAGCCTACTGCGCTGCAGCAGGTCAGTAGATCACCGCACACAGCACTCTGCCTTTAGGCCCCAGCAGCCATGCAAACAAAAAAATAGTTATATGCTGAGTCCCCTCTGGGTTTGCTGGTTTAGGAATTCTGGGTAAGGGCTGAGAATCAACTATCCCAAGGTCACAGGAAACAACTGTAGGAGGTTTATCTCAGGTCTGAAGACTTAGATCCTCGGCTAGGATTCTTCAGCCAGCTCTGCTGGAGTCTGAGGGCTTCTGAAGTAAGGATATTTCCTTTCTCACTCGGCATTCCTTCAGGGCCAATTCTTCCAGCCATCCACCTCCAGAGGCTTTGCACATCCCTGAACAGCCTCTGGATTTATACCGGTAAGAACTACTTCCAGGGCTGGAGAGATGACTCTGAGGTTAAAAGCACTGGCTGTTCTTCCAAAGGTCCTGAGTTCAATTCCCAGCAACCACATGGTGGCTCATAACTATCTGTAATGAGATCTGGTGCCCTCTTCTTACCTGCAGGCATGCATGCAGACAGAATACTGTATACATAGGGAGGGGAGTGGAGAAAAATGTATAGCTCAATAAAAAAGTTAAAAAACAAACAAACAAAACAAAACAAAAAAAAAACAAAAACAAAAGAACTGACTTCCAGGAGCCAAGGGTACCGGCACAAGCCTGTCATTCCTGCACCTTGGGGGCTAATGCAGGAAGGTTGAGTGCCAGGGATACACAGTGAGACCCTGCTGTAAAAGAAACAAAACAGGGGCTGGAGAGATGGCTCAGAGGTTAAGAGCATTGCCTGCTCTTCCAAAGGTCCTGAGTTCAACTCCCAGCAACCACATGGTGGCTCACAACCATCTGTAATGGCATCTGGTGCCCTCTTCTGGCACGCAGGCATACACACAGACAGAATATTGTATACATAATAAATATATAAATAAATATTAAAAAAAAAAAGAGAAACAAAACAAGCAGGGTGGTCGTGGCACACATCTTTAATCCCAGCACTTGGGAGGCAGAGGCAGGCAGATCTCTGTGAGTTCCAGGCCAGCCTGGTCTACAAAGTGAGTTCCAGGACAGGCACCAAAGCTACAAAGAAACCCTGTCTCAAAAAAAAAAAAAAGAAAGAAAAAGAAAGAAAAGAAACAAAATGAAAACACAAAAGGGCTGGAGAAAAGGCTCAGCAGGTAAAGGTACTTCTTGCCAAGCCTGATAATCTGAGCTTGACAGCCAAGGCGCACATGGTGGAGGAGAGGAATGATTCCTGAAAGCTGACACAGGCACAATGAACAGATGTAAACAAACTGAAAGAAAAAAACAGTAGAGAAAGGAAGAAAAGAAAGGAGGAAGGAGGAAAGGAAGAAAGGGAAGGCAACCCAGCAAGAGAAGCAGACCCAAACAAAGAAAAGAAAGACAAAAGAAAACCAACTGGTCCCTGCTACTCCTCTCCCGGCTGTGTGACCTTGGCCAGGGTCCTTAACCTCTCCAGGCCACGTCCCAGGGTTCTGTGTGGTGAGATAACGTGATCAGGGCCCGTGGGAACTGTAAATTGCTACAAAGAAGGGGATTATGCTCAGCCGTGTGCAGCGCACGCCTGTTAACCTAACCCAGGACTTGGGAGGCAGCAGCAGGACCCTGAGTTCAAGGGTGACCTTGATTACATGTGGAGCTGAAGTCCAACCTGGGACTCTTGTTTTTAAAACAACACAAGGGAATTCCCTCGCTTTCTCCTCACATCACTTCTGTGGTTGGTGTTTTTTTTTTTTTTTTTTTTTTTCGGTTTTTCAAGACAGGGTTTCTCCGTGTAACAGCCCTAGCTGTCCTGGAACTAGCTTTGTAGACCAGTCTGGCCTCAAATCACAGACATCCACCTGTCTCTGTCTCCCATCTGCTGGAATTAAAAGTGGGCGCCACCACCGCCCAGCCCATGGACTTTTTTGTACTAAGCCACCATCTTTGACATTTCAATTTTCCATTTAGTGTTTCCTCTGAGTGACATCCTTAACAGGTCTAAAATCTCTTTATCTAACCTCACAACAATCCTCCTGCCTCAGCCTTTTGAATGCTAGGATAAAAAGCACTTGGTAGATAGATTTCTGTGTCTGTATTTGCTATCAGCCTAGTGTACATAGTAAATCTAACCTAATCAGGGCTACAAAGTGAGACCCTGTGTCAAAAAAAAAAAAAAAAAAAAAAAAAAAAAAAAAAAAAAAAGAAAGAAAGAAAGAAAGAAAAAAAAAAAGAAAAGCAGCGAAGCTCATGCTGCCACGCCCCCTGGCTGTCTGCTGCTTCTCCTCTCTGATGGGAGGTGCTCATTTTTCACTCACAGGCGATGGTGAGTGTGTGCCCAGCCCTGAGTTCCCAGAGGTCAGATGGCTGATGGGTAAATGAGGCTCAGAGAACCAAAGTAGGGTTGTCTCCACTTCACCTAGTAGCTGTGGCAGGGCTGGGACCTGGAGCCGGGCTGTGCCCACAACTGTCTGAGCATATGGAGACTTGGAACCAACCGGCGGCTAAAGAGAGTGGGGTGACAGTCAGGCTCCCCTGCAAGGTAGGGTTGCTGAACACAGGACTGGGGCTCCCACTTACTTCTCATGGCGCAAACTCAGATCGGTCACAGTCCCTTTCTGAACCCCAGTTTCCTCACCTCTCCTACGGGGTGCCCTTTCCTCGGGACATGGCTGGAGAGTGGCCCAGGGCTAATGAACGCTGGGGACAGGGACGGTCCCCCTGAAAGGAGCACTGCGGGGTTGTCTCTGTGACCAGCTGGTCTGGACCACCACTAAAGAGTGCTGTGCCACCGTGCCAGGGTGACTAAGGAGACCCCACGTCTAGAAAGAGTATATAGCTACAGCAGGATGAGGTTTGCTGGTATGGCTGGGGCAGACACACGGGAACAAGTTTGTTCTGGTCTGTCAGGGCAGCACTTCCTGTATCCAGGGTTCTGATGTGGCTCAGGCTTACTCAGTTCTGTCAGTTGTGAGATAGATGCTCCAAAGCATTGGTGAGAGAGAAAGAGAGACAGAGAGAGACAGAGACAGAGAGAGAGACAGAGAGAGAAAGACAAAGAGAGAGACAGAGAGCACCACTCCTCACTTGAGGAGTTCCCACATTATGTCGACAGTGGTGTTCCACGGTGGGCAGGACCAGGGGCACAGCTGTGTGTGTGTCTGTGTTGCTGGGGTATCCATGCTAGGCCACTGCTCTACTACTGAGTCACACCCCTCTTCCTTGATTTTTCTGTTTCACTAGTTAGCCCAGGCTCTCTTGGAAATTTCTATGTGGCCCAGGCTGGCCTCAGATGCTCCTGCCTCAGGCTCCTGGATGTTACGGTGATGGGTTGGTGGGGGAAATGTGGAAGGCGGTTTCGGTTCCTTCCAGGGATGAGCTCCATATCCTGGCCTCACCTTCCCAGAGACGATTTTCTCATAGATCTGGATAGGCTGGTCAGCGAAGAAGGGCGGGTAACCAGCAGCCATCTCGTAGATGAGGACCCCGAGAGCCCACCAGTCCACAGCCTTGTTGTAGCCCTAGAGCAAGATGGGGGGCCATTCGATGAAGCAAGAAGGTGAAGAGGAGATGATTCCTCAGGGGCAGGGTGGGCTAGTGAGGTGGAGCAGGCCTCAGGGGCGGGGCAGGCTGGTGAGGTGGAGCAGGCCTCAGGGGCGGGGCAGGCTGGTGAGGTGGAGCAGGCCTCAGGGGCGGGGCAGGCTGGTGAGGTGCCTACTTTGCTTAGGATAATCTCAGGGGCCAAGTACTCAGGGGTCCCACACAAGGTCCAAGTACGGCCTTTCACACGCTTGGCAAAACCGAAGTCTGTCACCTGTAGGCACAAGAATAGGAAGTAGTAGGTAGAAGAAGGGCTGCAGGCTTCCATGTGCCCGGGAGCACCCTCCCCCGGCCACGGGCACCTGAATATAGCCCTGCTGGTCGATGAGAAGGTTCTCGGGCTTCAGGTCCCGGTAGATGAGGTCCAGGGAGTGCAGATACTCAAAGGTCAGGACGATCTGTGCCGCGTAGAAACGGGCGTGGGGCTCACTGGTGGGGACAAGCCAGGAGGGGATGTGTGGGTGAGCATGACCACATCCAAGTGGTCCAGCAAGTGGGTCTATGTGCCCACAGAGTAAGACATCCCGTGTCTAGCTAATCAAAACGTAGATTCAAGGCTGGGCATGATGCCATGCTCTAGTAGTTCCAGCTATGAGGGGGGCTGAGGTAGGGGGCTTACATGACCCCAGGATTCCAAGACAACCCGGGTAACACAGACCCAACCAGTAGTGCAAAAACTGGGGAGCCTGACATGGTGGCACATATCTGTCATCAGGGCACTGGGAGGCAGAGGCAGAAGGACTGACGTATGTCTGAGGCCAGGCTGGACTACATTATGCATTTCAGGCCGGCCCAGACTACTTAGTGAGACCCTGTGTTAAAAACAAAAACAACAACAACAACAAAAACATGAAGCTTTCCACCTCCCCAGATGCTAAGCTGTACAATTCTATACCAAACTCAGCAAAAAGAAACTCGAGCTGGAAGGCTTAGAGGGGACAAGCGCCTAGGTGAGGAGTCACCTTACCCAACCAAGGAGGCAGTTTAAGGGGTTTTATCTGATAATCAGTTTTGGAAGAAAGTCACCAGGGTCCAGACAAGTGTCAAAACAAAGGCCACCTTGCCAGGCACAATGGCGTACACCTTGAACGCCAGTGTTCCAGAGACCTGTAAGCTTTAGGTCGGTCTGGTCTACAGGTAAGTTCCAGGTCAGCCAAAGTTACATAAAGAGACCCTGTTTCAAAACCAAACAAAAATAACCCCCAAACACCCCATAGGGTCAACCACCAAGGGCTACAGGTAAAGCGAAGCTGAAGCTCACAAAACGAGGACAACTTTTAGAGAGCCCCCAGGGAGAAAGTACCAGCAAGGAGGGCAGCCACAGGGCAGGAGGCAGCCACACGGAAGGGAGGAGGGCTTTAGGGAAAAGGAAATGCAAGGGACCAGAAACCATGCTCAGGGCCTGGCCAGCATTTGAAAGATGACAGAAATGAAAGGGAAGGTCGTGCGCTCGCTCCTAAGGCAACCCTCACAGAGGCTCACAGAGACTTCGCTTTCTGATTTGGTTTTGAAGGCGGTTGCTTGTGTTTGAGAAAGGGGCTTTTTATGCAGCCTAGGCTAGCCTCGAACTCCTGATCCTCCTGCCTCGATATCCTCAGTGCTGGGACTAGAGGTGTGCACCACCGACACTTGACAAGATGTTTGGATTTTAGTGTATACAAGATATATTTATATCTACTTGTTAAGTGACAAGTATAAAATTTAAAACTACATAAAATTATCCACTAATTTAAAAAAATCTTGCTAGGTGCAATGGTGAGTTTCTGTGGTTCCAGGAAGCTCAGAGAGAAGAAGAGAGTCCGCTAGGATTTGAAGGTTAGCCTGGACTACATAGTATGATCGATCGATCCCCCCCCCCCCCCGTTTCTGTCCTGGTCACTCAGCTTGGCTGGCTGAAACATCACAAATTGCTTAGCATAACAGGAACAAAACGTCACAGGGACTGAGTGTGGTGACAGCCGCCTGTCACATCAGCACTCAGGAGGCAGGACCAAGAGGATCTTGAGCCAAAGACCAGCTCTGGCTCTATAGCAAGACCCCATCAATAAACAACACACACACCAAGACCCTATCAATAAACAACACACACAAACAAAACAAAACAAAATCCCACCAGAACCCAGAGACATCACTTTCCATTTCTAAGCAGACTGGACTCTTCTATGTCCCTGGATAGTGGCCCCTGGGTAGCAGGGGTGGGGCCTGCTTACCTGAACCTTCCGATCCGTCGTAAGTGGGAGAACATCTCCCCACCAGGCACATACTCCATGACCATGTATAAGTTTGAGTTGTCCTGTGGGAGGAAAAGCGAGTCAAGGCCCTGTCTCCAGGCACTGGGCCCCAGCTGAAGACCACAGTGGCCTGGAGGAGCAAGCACAAACCCCCAGTGACAACTATCTTCCCAACGGCCCATGCTTCAAGCACCAGGAGCTGCATTTTCTCTGGGAGCAGGAAGAGGCAGCTGCTACTTTGTTCTCACAGGGGAGAAGGAGAGGACTTGGGCCCTGGCTAGCTGTAGTTCTGCAGTGGCTACTGTTTCAACCTCAGTTCCATCATCTGCCAAACAGGTAAGACAGGTCACAGAATTTGCAGGACCCAGAACAAAACCATGTGGGGCAGGGTGGTACACAGCTGGAGTCTCAGCTGCTGGGGTGGATGAAGACTCTGAGATCAGCCTGGGCTGGAGAGTAAGAAGAAAACATAAGCCCTGCCGGGCGGTGGTGGCACACACCTTTAATTCCAGCACTTGGGAGGCAGAGGCAGGCGGATCTCTGTGAGTTCGAGACCAGCCTGGTCTACAGAGCTAGTTCCAGGACAGGCTCCAAAGCCACAGAGAAACCCTGTCTCGAAAAACCAAAAAAAAAAAAAAAAAGAAAACATAAGCCCTGCTAAGAACAAAAGTCTGACAGGTTGCCAGAGAGGTAGCTCTGCCTTTCCACGCTCACCACCAAAAGAACAGAAGGTTATTATGGGACTGGGGACGCAGCTCAACTGTGGAACACTTGTCTCCCACACACATAGCCCCGAGTTCCATTTCCAACACCTCAAGAAACAAAACAAAATTGATAAGGAGCCATGTTGTACACCTATGATTCCAGCTCTCGGAAGCTCAGGCAGGAGGGATGGTGAATTCTGGGCCAGCTTGGGCTACCTACTGAGACCCTGTCTCAAAAAACAAAAACTAGGGGCTGGAGAGATGGCTCAGTGGTTAAGAGCATTGCCTGCTCTTCCAAAGGTCCTGAGTTCAATTCCCAGCAACCACATGGTGGCTCACAACCATCTGTAATGAGATCTGGTGCCCTCTTCTGGCCTACAGACATACACACAGACAGAATATTGTATACATAATAAATAAATAAATAAATAAATAAATAAATAAATAAAAAACCCAAAAACTATGCCAGGCATGGTGGCTCATTCCTTTGATCCCAACACTTGGGAGGCAGAGGCAGGCAGATCTCTGAGTTTGAGGCCAGCCTGGTCTACAGATCAAGTTTCAGGACAGCCAGGGCTACACAGAGGAATTCTGCCTTGAAAAAACAAAAACAAAAACAAATTAAAAAACTATGAACTTCTGTACAGCTTCTGCATGGGGAACTTCTGGGACGGGCTCTGTGGGGACAGGGTCTGTGGGGACGGGCTCTGGTGGGGACGGGCTCTATGGGGACAGGGTCTGTGGGGACGGGCTCTGTGGGGACAGGGTCTATGGGGACAGGGTCTGTGGGGAAAGGGTCTATGGGGACAGGGTCTATGGGGACAGGGTCTATGGGGACAGGGTCTATGGGGACAGGGTCTGTGGGGACAGGGTCTGTGGGGACAGGCTCTGGGGGGACAGGGTCCATGGGGACGGGCTCTGGTGGGGACGGGCTCTATGGGGACAGGGTCTGTGGGGACGGGCTCTGTGGGGACAGGGTCTGTGGGGACGGGCTCTATGGGGACAGGGTCTATGGGGACAGGGTCTGTGGGGAAAGGGTCTATGGGGACAGGGTCTATGGGGACAGGGTCTGTGGGGACAGGCTCTGTGGGGACGGGCTCTATGGGGACAGGGTCTGTGGGGACGGGCTCTGTGGGGACAGGGTCTGTGGGGACAGGCTCTGGTGGGGATGGGCTCTGTGGGGACGGGCTCTGGTGGGGACGGGCTCTGTGGGGACGGGCTCTGGTGGGGACGGGGTCTGGTGGGGACAGGCTCTGCTGACAGTCTGCCTAAGAGGCATTCCCACAGGCTCTTATGCACCTGCGAGAACTCCTTACTCTTACAACCTCACAATAGGAGGGCTGTTCTGAGTCCCATTTCACAGATGAGAAGAGCAAGGCCCAGTGTGGTCAGTGCCTCTCCTGCAGGGCACAGGGAGGCGCAGCTCCCTGGTTGCCGAGTGGCAGTAAGGGTTCCTGGAATGAGTCAGGGTGGTGACTCTGGAGGTCACTCAGGCTCGGTGACGCCCGGTTACTGAACTAGCAGTTGACTAGCTGAAGAGCTCAACTGGAGGGGCCAGGGCCCCAGTCCACCCGTTTCTGGCATTCTTCCTCCAAGGGTCTTCTTCCTTCAAAGTGGGTGGTGCCAGCCCAGGGGATCAGGAGGCCATGCTCAGCATGGGCCCGGAGCCACCCTCCACCCTCTTGAAGCCCTGGCTGTGGTCCTTACCTTGAAGGAGAATTCAAGTCTGACCAGGAACGGGAAGTTGACAGCCTGCAGGATGCGTTTCTCATTTAGAGTGTGCTCAATCTGCTTCAGCTTCACCACCTGAGGCAGAAAAAGAGGTGTGGGAGGGGCCTCATTCCCTAGGCTTGGTCAGTACCAGGAAGATGGGAGTGGAGGCTATTTCTTTAGCCAGATATCCACGGCCCTGGCTGCGTGCTAAGAGCTGAGAGCCCTTACGTGGCGCACAACTAGGGCAGAAAGCATGTGTAGGAGCCCCCAAAACCAGAAGAATTTTGGGGGAGGGAGCCTGGGTCTTACAAAGGCCCCTATCAGACACCTGGAAAAGTCTGGAAAGTGGGGGGGGAGGGGGGACCAGAGAAGGCTGCCTGCAAGGGTAGGAGACTTAATGACACCAGCGAGTCCCCAAAGGCATGGCAGCTTAGAAACCAGTTTTTCTTTTTCTGGTCAAGCACTTGTTTTTTTTTTAAATCTCTTGCCAGGTCAGACATGGGGCCCAGGACTTTGCATGTGCTAGATTAGCTCCTGATGGCCGAAACTCTAAATTTATCTTTATTTGTATTTATGTTGTGGGCAACCTGTTCATGCCAAGGCATACATGTGGAGGTCAGAGAACAAGCTGAGGAAGTCTGTCCCCCTTTTTCTCGTGAGTCCTGGAGGTCAAATTTGGGTCATCAGGCTTGGCGGCACCTTTCTCTGCTGAACCATGTTGCCAGCGCCCCCTCAGCAACAGGCGCATATGAAACAACTGTGCCCTGGCAAGGCTGTCAGTCTCTGCATCCTTTCTTGCCTTTCCACGGATTTGCAGGTACAAGATGACCTGGCTTTGGTGTACACTTGAGAGACTGAGGCAGGAGGATCTGGGGTTCAAGAACAACTCTGCCTACACAGAAGCGCCAGCCTAGGCTACGTGAGATCCTATCTCAAAACACACTCACACATACACAAACACATACTTACACACACACACACACACACACACCGAAAATAAAATTCAGTGCATTCCAAACTACTTAGCATGAAAAAAAATCACAAACTGTTTCACTGTGATCTCTGCATTCAGGAAGACCTCACGTGTGAGGGCAGCCTGGGCTACATACCAAGACCTTGCCTCAAAAACAGGACTGTCAAATTTGATCCAAATCTGGTGAGCTGAGTTCAATTTCTAGAACCTACATGGCAAAAAGAGAGAACGACTCCTGCTGTCCTCTGTCCTCTACAGTGTTGCTGTGGCTCTCATCTCCCAGCCCCCAATAAAAAAAATGTAACAAAAACAAAAGGAACAGCAGCAACTGAGCCTAGTGTGGCAGTGCATGCAGTCTAAAAATCCCAGCACTGAGGAGGCAGAGCAAGCAGGAGCTCAGGGCTAGCCTCGGCTACACAGAATTTGAAGGTAGTGGTGCATGCCTTTAATCCCAGCACTTTGAAGGCAGAGGGAGGCGAATCTCTGAGTTTGAGGTCAGCCTGGTCTACAGAGTGAGTTCTAAGACAGGCTTCAAAAACAAAAACAAAAACAAACAAAAAGAATGTGAAGCTGGGCTTGGATAGATGACTGTGTCTTAAAACCAACCAACCAATCAGCTTTACGTACACTGGTAGCATAGAAATGACTATGATAGATCCACTGTATTAATTGCAAACATGGTTAAAATAAATTCCAGGGATGGGTATGTAGCCCAGTGGTAGATTAACAGATGTGGGTCTTGAGTTCTAGCCCCAGTAGCTGGAAAGAACAACAACAACACAACCACAACAACAACAACACAACCACAACAACAACAACAATAACAATAACAATAATAATAATTTCACCTGTTTCTTTGTATGCTTTTGATGGGCTAGCAAGAAAATGTCAAAATCCCTCTGTTAGGGTTCAGGGGCAGCTCAGTGGTAGAACAACTCCCTGGAATGTGAAAGACCCAGGACCACACACAAACAGAAATAAGGTCCAATGAAGAAGTCCTGTGACCCGTGCTGTGTCTCGGTGTCAGCATCAAACAGGACCAGAGATCTTCATGGGTCAAAATGATCTTAGTGGCTAAAAGCAAGTGTGAACGCATTTTGCAGAAGACTAAAGTTTGAGTCCCAGCACCCATGTCAGGTGGCTCACAAATGCCTCTAACTCTAGCTCCTGGGAGATCCAATGCCTCTAGCTGCCACAGGTACCTACAAACACACCCGCAGGTGTGCTCACACCTGCATCCACAGGCACACGTGCTCACACACACACACAGTTTTAAGGAAGTCATTATGGAAGGGTTGGGGGATGGCTCAGTTGGTAAAGTGCCCACAGCAGAAGCATGAGGTCCTGAGTTCAGATCTTCAGCACCCATGGAAAAGCCAGGTGTGGTGGTATGCACCTACAACCCCAGCATCGGTAGGGGAAGACAGGTGATTCCCTGGTGCTTGGTGGCCAGCCAGTCCCACTCCAAGCTTGGTAAAATAAAGTGGAGAGCCAGGCGTGGTATTGCATTGCCTTCCAGGAGGCAGAGGAAGGCAGATATCTTTAGTTTGAGGCCAGTTCGAGGCCAGCCTGGTTTACAGAGTGAGTTCCAGGGATAACCAGGGCTACAGAGAGAAACATGATGATGATGATGACGATGAGATGATGATGGTGATGAGGACCACGACGATGATGGTGACCACGACGATGATGGTGAACATGGACAGTGACTAAAGGAGAGACCTGGTATAGATCTTATATCTCTACCTCGTACATGCATACACAGACACAAAAACACACACTTGTACATATGCAGTCCTTATGAAAAGCTGCAAATGGTGGCACACACCTGTCACCCAGGTACTCTGGAAGCAGAGGCAGGAGGATCTCAAGTTTGAAGGCAGTTTGGCTACAAAGCGAGACTCCATTTCCAAACAAAGTTTTTTTGTTATTTTAAGGCAGGGTACCACACAGCCAGGATGACCTCGATTTCCTCATGCACCTACTCCTCTCCTCAGTGCTGGGATGTTCCCTCACACACAGCTTTAAAATAAAATTCCGTGTGGGTCTGTGTATGCATTCATGTGTGCACACACATGTTGAGGATGATCATGGGGAGCTTCCTCAATCAGAGAGGCAGGTGGATCTCTGAGTTCAAGGACAGCCAGAGCTACACAGAGAAACCCGATCTCATAAAACTATTCTGCGTGTTTGTGTGCGTCCAGGTGTGTGTACCATGGCACGTGTGAAGATCAGAGGATAACTGGGTATAGGTCCTTGCCTTCCAACTTGCTTAATGGTAGGCTCCTGTCTGCTGCTACACAGGATAGGCTGGATGCCGTGAGCTCCCTCCCAGGAGTCCTGACATGAACAGTGCTGCTGTGCTGGGCTTTGTGTGCACCCTGGGGACTGAACTCAGATCCCCATGCTTGCCTGTAAGGTGACTAGTCCACCAGGGCTATCTCTTCAGCCTTCTAACTTGTACGTTTCTTTCTTTAAATTCACTTTCTGTATGTGGGGGGGTGCATGCTTATGCCATGACACACTTGGAGAGGTCAGAGGACACTTGATCTTGGCCAAAGGACAACTTGTAGGAGTGGTTCTCTTCTTCCACCATGTGGGCTCTGGGGACTGAACTAAGGTTATCATACTTCGTGGCAAGCGCCTTTAACTCACTGAACCATCTCTCCACTCCCATCCTCTACTGCACTGTTTTGAAACAGCTGGTCAACAAGCCACACACACACACACACACACTAATACATTTTTCAAAGAACTTCTGTCTAAGTTCAGCGATGGTGGCGCATATCTTTAATTCCAGCACTGAGAAGGCAGAAGCAGGTAAATCTCTGCCAGTT
The DNA here is from genome assembly GCF_950005125.1 of Chionomys nivalis. Taxonomy (NCBI): domain Eukaryota; kingdom Metazoa; phylum Chordata; class Mammalia; order Rodentia; family Cricetidae; genus Chionomys; species Chionomys nivalis. The sequence goes on from NC_080106.1 coordinate 41,886,604, forward strand.
CAAGGCCAACCCCTGGTCTACAAAGTGCTACATAGAGAAACCCTATCTTGAAAAACAAAACAAAACAAAAAAAGGAACTGTGTAAACCTTACTTTCTCTGAACACCTGTGTGTTTGTGTGTCCTTGGGGCTGACAGACTGTGGAGGACAAGGGGACTCATGGGGACAGGTTCAAAGACACTACTGAGTACAGATGGCATAGTTCGCAGAGTTCTGGCCTGTGTGTGCAGCAACACTGTGACCCTCATATCCTTTCCCACTTCCTTCATCTTTTGCAGAGGTGAGGATGGAACCTGGGGCCTTGAGAATGTTGGTCAAGTGCTCTGCCTCTGAGCTGCACCCTAACAGTGGACATTCAACCACCAGTGGAGATCTTTGTGAGTTCGAGGACAGCCTGGTCTACAAAGCGAGTTCCAGGACAGTCAGGGCTGGTACACAGAGAAACCCTATCTCGAAAAGCCAGAAAAAAACAACAAAAAACCCACCAGTGGAATACTTACAAAGCCTAAGACAAGACGCACATACACATCCATGTCCCTCTCCTGAGCTCAGCAGTGTTTGGTCCTTACCTTCTGTTTGTCCAAGATCTTCATGGCGTAGTGGTTCCCGGTCTCCTTGTGCTTCACAAGCATCACTCGCCCGAAGGAGCCGGTGCCAAGGGTCTTGATTCTATCAAACTGGTCCAACTGGGCTGTATTCTGTGGACAGAGATGGGAGGGCTCAGGGGTGCCTCTCTGCATACTTCTGGTCTGGGGAGTCCCCTATGCCACCGGCAGAGGGGGCCCTGGGGAATGGGTGGAGACGACCCAGGGGACATTCTTCCAGGCAGGGTGGCAGGGGCCAGATCCGGCCTTGGCCTGGGGCCCAGGGGCTGCTGGCAGCTGCATGGTGAGCAGGGGCTGCCAGGTGCAAGGGTACAAATGGGGTGGGGGCCTGGTGATGAGAAGCAGGGGTCACTGTGGGCATGTTAGAAAGGAATGGGGCAGGGCTGGGTAAGGCACACAGCGGCAGAGCTAGGTACTGTCCGCTGGGAACTGCTCAGTCTGAGGTGCTTACCTGAGAAGGGCTCTCCCATTTTTTCAGGAAGTCTTCCTTGGCCTTGGCTAGGAACTCTTTCACTGGGGGGAGAGAGAGAAGGTTAGGGGGAGAGTCCCTGCTTCAAGGCACATCAAGATTTTCCGCTCTGGTGGAAAGTGGGGTGCAGCTGTTTCAAGTCAGAGTCTGATATTTTACCAGTGTCTTTGGGGGATCCTAGAGGCAACCTGGGGAATCATGATTGGACTGGGGCCTGAGTACCGTTTTAATTACAGAGGTGGGTCCCAGATTCTGGTAACTCCTAAACAGGGCTCACGGAGACACAGGGGTGCACAGGACCAAGAGGCACATAGGCCAGCCCACCCCACACTCCCTAGCACTGACAGACATTCCTTGGCCAGGACTGTGCCAGCTGAGGTATTTATAGCCTCTGATCTGGCTGCTCGTCTGTTGAGGCCAGGCTCTTGTGGAGGCCTGTAGGGGTAGTGTAGCAGGCGCCCTTGGGGGGGCTCAGCTGTCACCTTGGCCCCTGTTGACTCTGTGCCTGCTTCTGCTGAGGGGCTGCCTCCCTTCAGGCACACTCCTCCCTGGCACCTGCAGCATCCTGAGGCCAGCATCTCATTTCCTAATGTAGAAGATGTCCCTGGTAACTGGCTGGACACCCACTTCATCCACACTCTTATTTGATCTACCTGACAACCTTCCTTCCATCTATCTGTTTTACTCAGTTAACAGCTCAGAAAAATGAGGCCTCATGACAGTTCACTGCTGTGCACAGCCTCTGAGAGGCAGCTAGGGGACAACTTCAGGACAGGAGCTCAGAGTGGGTCCGGATCATGATGGGCTATGCATCTCTAGACAACTCATCTAATCTTTCTGGGTCTCAATTTTCCACATGAACAAATGGGGATAAAGCACTGACGATCTTGTAGGGTGGTGGGGTAGAGTCATAAAAGCCAGGTGTATGGTACAGAAATGCCAGTTGTGACAGCTGATAGCTGTGATACTAACCTTAGTAGGCAACTCAACTAAAACCCTAGCAGCTGGACACACCTGTGAGGGGTTTCTTTGTTAGACCATGCGAGGTGGGAAGACCCACCGTAAGCCCCCACAAAGGACATGGAGAAGAACATGCTGCTGTGGCCTGCTTGTCCTCTCTAGCACTGGCAAGGCCATCTGTCCTGCTGCCGAGGTGTTTGTTCCTTTGCTGGTATCAGAACCTAGTTCTTCAGTATTTCATTGCAGACTGAAAAGCAGCAGTTGCCCAGGAATCTTCCAGAACTCCAGCACTACTGGGGCTGCTGAGACATCCAGTCTTAGGCTTGAACAACTACCCAAACCACAGCCTGCGAGCCACTCTAGTAAATAAATCCCATACATAAATATTCATTCTGCCAGTTCTGTTCCTTCAGAGAACTATGGGTAATACTTTCTTGTTTTTCCCTTTGAGACAGGATATCTCTCTATATAGTCCTGGCTGTCTTGGAACTCACTATGTAGACCAGATTAGCCTCAAACTCACAGAGATCCACCTCTGCTCCCATCTCTGTCTCCTGAGTGCTAGGATTAAAGGCACAGGTCACCACAGCCAGCCCCTCTCTTGATTTTTTTGAGACAAGACCTTACACTGTAGAACAGGATGACAGGACACTATGTAGCTCAGGATGGCCTTGAACTCAGAGCAGTTCTCCTGGCTCAGGTTCCCTAGTACTGGGACAGGTCAGGGAGCAGGGAGGACAGGACCAAGAGGAACAGGCTTAGAGTAAAGGCTTAGGCTTACAAGATCAAGACTTTGGAAGCTGAGGCAGGATTCTGAGTTCAAGGCCAGCCTAGAATGTTTAGCAAGAACCTGTGCTGAGGGAAGAGACTGGCGCTGTAGCTCGGCAGCAGCGCACTTCCCAGCATGCACAAGACAACACAAAAGAAAAACCTCAGCTGCAGTCCCTGAACTAGGAAGCTGAGACAGCAAGCTCTCACACAAGGCAGGCCTCTGGAGAAGTAAACAAAGAAAGCAAAGGCGATGGTGCTGCACACACAGCAGGAACTATGTGTAGCCCCCGACGGAGCCCACTTACCTGCTGCCTGCCTCTCCCAGCACAGCGTGGCATGGGGGTTAGGGAGCATGGGCAAATCTGGGGCCCCTCAGCTCCCAGCCAGGATTCAGGGTGCTGACTGGGGTTTTAGTCCCCAGAAAGTGCAGCGCAGGTAACCCAGGAAACGGACAGCCAGGTGGGCCCAGAGGAACAGCTGCAGCCACAGCTGGAAGGTGACATCGCCCTCCTGCTCACTACTTCCAGACCCCACATCCATCCCAGGTGGCCCTGGGTTCTATCTGCAATCTCCTCCTGGCTGGAGTAACCAGTGTGTCTTGGTAAGGTCTGGGGGTTGGGAAAGGAGTTGGTTGCCACGGAAGCATTTAAAGGCACCTGCTCCAGGCTGGCCAAGGTCTGCAGAGGCTCTCCTTGGCAGCGGGAGGTGGGAAGATTCTCTAGAGGGTGTCCCTCTGGCTGGCCTGCCCTTCCAGGGATGCCCATGGCTCCCAGTATGTCTCCCCCAGTGGTGTAGTCTGCACGAAGTCCATGGCCTGGAGTGCTGCCCAGAGGCAGAGGTGAAGGAGTTAAGGCCCCAGCCCAGGCACCAGGCACCAGCTCTCCAGAGGTTAAAGAAGCCCCAGAGCTTGTTAATTAGCTGCAAGAACAGCGGAGAGGAAGGCCTGGGTGGGAAACAGTGGCAAAAGCCACCTATCTTGTCTGAGTCTCCTCTCAGTAAGAAGCCCCCAAATCCTGCTACCCCCGAGAGAAATGGATACATCTGGGTCTCTGTCTTGTTCCTTTGCAGGGGCGAGAGGGGAACAGTGTCCTGGGATGTCCTTGGCCTCTGTCAAACCGTGCCCTGTGCTTGGCTCTGTTCTCAGCCATGAAAAGTCCAAACCGGAAATGAATGGCTAAACTTGAGTGGGGGAGGGGAAGGTAGCGTTAATCATCATCTTCCTTCTTTCCTGGCTCCCAAAGCTGAGAGCTCTACAGTGGCCTTCCTGGGGCTGCTGGGCACCCATAGACCCTGCTGAACAGGAAGTGGACAAGGAGGCTAGCGCAGCTGCTCTCAGTCTTCTCCCACTTGGAAGGGAAGGGTGTCATGGCCTCCACTCTCTGGATCTGATGTACTGAGAAAACTCCAGATACCTCTAGGAAAGTCAGTGCTACAGCAAGACGCAGAAATCACCTTGGATTCAAGCATGAGGGACACAGCAGCAGGCCAGAGTGCACTACACCGCACCCCCAGTTTGAGGAGGGCCCCGTCTGGCAGGGTCAGGGTACCAAGCTGGACTATACCCAGGTCTAAAATGGACCAATCCTCATTCTGGGCTGAATCCCAAGACTAGGTGGGACGACTCCACGCCCCGTCTGAGCTGGAGCTCCACTCCGGACAGACCATCTGCTTTGGTCTGAAATGAACCATTCATCTCTCTGCTCTTCTCTCTCAGGCCCCCTAGTCCAGGATGTTAAGAAATGAGGGGTTTCCAGGGATACCCACGGAGTCTTCAGATTCTTTCTCTCTACCTGCTCCCCTAAACCTCTATCACAGCCCCTCCCTGACTTAAGGGGCAGACAGTGCCTAGGAAGTTGCTATAGCAACAGGGCTCAGCCTCACCATCGTTGGAGCTGGAAGCCATCACTCAGTCTTTCTCAGGGCACTAGCACACTACGGTGGCTGGGAAGCCTCATAAGATCTGCTGCACCAGTGTGGCTGCCAGTCCTCAGGGCCCTGCCTGTAGAGGGAGCCAGGGAGTTGTAGGGTGGGAATAGGGTAAGAAACTCAACCTGTAGACTAGTCGGTGCAAGGGGAGGGCAGATAGAATCCTTCAAACTTCTGTTGGCCTGACTGGGCAAAAGGCAAAGCTGTCCGGGAAGACCCTCTTGGGCACCCATACAACTGCCAGTGGTAACAAGGGTTTGACCGTTGAACCTCTATAGGATGTTAGAAGACAAATCTTTCTATCCAGGAATGTCCTGAGGACGTCTTTCCTCAGTGACTGGACTGACTTGTCACGTGGACTTCTTCGGGGTTCCCTGTGGATCAACTCTCTGAGGTGTGTACTAGCTGAGACCTGAGCCCCACTTGGCTATTCGCACTGGCAGCCTCCTGGAACCTGACCTTTTCCCTCTGTCCTCTAGGCTTCCGGCCCATCAACATCCCTGGCATTTTAGGGTGCAGAATCCCCTTATCTTATTCCATCCTGGGTTGCTTCTAGACCCTTGCCCTCTTGGTCAAGGAGACAGCAAGCTTTGCCCCGCCTGGGCAAAGCCATGGCCGTGCAGTGGGTTGTAAGATACCTGCTTGGGGCCTAGGACGGCTTGGGTATCTTCCCAACCCGAGGGGTAAGTATGTGGCAGATGAAATGCAGGTGCCCCCTGCAGGCTGGTGTGGCTACTGCCCTAGTCCTGCTTACATGAGAGGAGACCCAGCTTTCCTCCTTCCTGTAAGAAGCTTCCGGGCAAAGGGACTCCCTTTCTCACCCCATTCTCTCTAGGGGTGGACGGATGCCTCTGACTAGGTCTCAGGGGCAGAGCACAAAATTATTATTATTTTTTTAGTGGTACTGAGGGTTGAACCTAGGGTCTTGAACATTCTATGCAGGCAATGTACCACTGAGCTGTGTCTCCAGCTCTTATTTACTTTTATTAAGTATTTATTATTACTTTTATTAAGATAGCTTCTCATTAAGTTGCCCAGACTATTTTAGGATTTAAGATTCTCTTGCTTTGGCCTCCCAAGAAGCTAGGTCAATAAGCCTGTACACCACTTCCATTTTGTTACATTGGTTTTTTGTTGTTGTTGTTTATTTGTTTTTGAGACAGGGTTTCTCTGTGTAGCATTGGTGCCTGTCCTGGAATTAGCTCTTGTAGACCAGGCTGGCCTTGAGCTCACACCTGCTTCTGCCTCCCAAGGGCTGGGGTTAAAGGCCTGGGTCACCATCGCCCGGTAGTTACATTGTATTTTAATGTTCGCCTAGCAGTTACATTGTATTTTAATGTACATCAGAGACTATAAAAGGCAATCTCTAACTGCTATAGCTTAGAACCTATGAACAAAAATGAGTACAGTCTTTACTTTTTTTTTTTTTTTTTTTTTAAAAAAGGCCATGTCTCCTTTGTAGCCCAGGCTGACCTCAAACTCAGGTCCTTTCTGACTCACAGTCCCTTGCTTGCTTGTTCCAGGCGGGAGTCGCTATGCCCGTCTTATTATTTTTAATTTTCCACATTTATTGTGTATGTACACGCACCTTGTGGAAGTCAGAGGACAACCTGTAGGAGCCAGTTCTCCTTCCACCATGTGGGTTCCAGGCAGACAATTCAAACTGGCATGTTTGGCTCAAAACAATCTTTACCTGTTGAGCCATCGTGATGAACACAGGTTTTATTTGTATCTTGATACAAGGTCTTGCTGTCACCCAAGCTAGCCTTTAACTCGTGGGCTCAAACAATCCTTCTGCCTCAGCCTCTTGAATGGCTGCTAGTACCAATATACACTACTATTCACAGTTTTGTGATTTTTTTTTTTAATCATTTTAAATTAGGAAAGTATGGCTGGGGTTTAACTCCTGTGGAGGCAGCTTAAGAATGTCTGGGCTGAAGGCTGGACATGGTGGCGCACACCTTTAATCCCAGCACTTGGGAATAAGAGAAAAGCGGATCTTTGGGAGTTTGAGGCCAGCCTGGTCTACAGATCAAGTTCCTGGCCAGGTGGAACTATACAGTGAGACCCTGTCTCAAAAAGTCAAAACAAATAAAAGAACATCTAAGTTGAGATGTTCTGGGGTCCAAGAGATCCGCTGGTAGGCAGATCTGGGTGTGAATCCTGCCTGTATGATGTCATCTGCGTCATCTGGAGAGAAATTATCAGAATAAGTGTATCTATGGAGACTATTTAAGTTAGAGCTCTCGGATGCCGATAAACAGTGGCTGGACTTCATCCCAATGAAACAGCTGGCCAACTCGGAGACTCTGATCTTTTTCTTGGGCTCTTTCCCCTCTGTGGCTCTTAGTTCCTGCTGAATCTGTTTGATATGCTTGAAGCTTTTCTAGCACTATGTTCAACTCTCAAAAGGGCCACTGCAGTATACAGTCCACTGCCAGGACCATCTACCTCCTGGGGGGCCTCACCTGCCAAGGGAGCTGGCCCTCCCCTTCCGTCTGGGCCCTTTTGAGTACTACCCACCTGCTCCTCTGTCATCAAGCCCTCAACTACAAGCACTTGCCTCTCCGTCCCCCGCCCATCGGTGACATGCCAGGCCTCTTAAGGCTGCTGTGCTGTCTGGAAGGAGGGGGGGAGGGGCAGAAAGTTCTTGGGCTTAGAAGCATTCTGGGGACTCAGATGCTGAGAAGGGCAGAGCTGGTCATAGCCTTCCTTTTGGGGAGGTCTGACTATTTCTGGGTAACCGAAGGGGTTCTCAGTGGCAGTCCAGCTTTAGCTTGGATTACACTATTTTAAGAGACGCAAATATTGGGAACAGGGCACAAGGCCCTTTCTGAAGGTATTTCAAATACAGAATTCTTCTATTTCAAATACAGTTTCTTTCCCTGGTTAAAAAAAAATTCAGCATGTTTAGGGATGGGGGCGGGGTGGGGTGGGGGGTGGAACACACCTCCCTTTGGGTGAGTCCTGGGTATGCACAGAATCCATCTCTCCTCAGCAAACCAAATCATTAGCCATCCTATTGCTGGATGGCGTTTCCCTACCCTTGCAATTCCTCCTTCTGACCATCCCAATTCAAGTCGAATGAGCCCTTGCTAACACTACATTTCATTCTCAGCCGTGAACTAGGAGGAGTGAAGCAGCCCCAGGGACTGGGTGAATGACAGAACCGCAGTTGTGAAACGACCATTTATTGGGGGGAGGGGGGGTGCTTCCAAGGAACCCAGAACTCAGGACAGGCCAGGAGATGAGAGAGTGCTCGGCCGATTTCCCCCACCCGTAACCCCAGAAAGAGGACAGACGCAATGGCTCTGAGCGAGGCCAGCTCGAACTTGGATCTGGAAGCGCAGAAGCCGCTCTCTAGGTTCATAAACAGTCTGCCACCCCAGCTAGGGCCAGACGCTTACGGAGGAGGCAGAGCGACAGGATGAGAGGGGCAGAGGGACCCAGAATGATCTTGTCCCCCATGCCAAGTGACACAGAAGGGGAAAACAATGCAGGAGGTGGCCCCGGGAAACGCTCATGGGAGCAGGGGGGCTTTGAGGTGGGGGCTGTGGTTAGGAGGATCACAGGCAGGGGTAGGGGAAAGATGGCGGGGGCTGGAGGGGGAGGGGTGTGGTCACCAAGTGGCCAAGGTCCCTGCAGAGTGGACCCCACAGCACTCCTGAGACTGGCAGGAGCCTGGATCAGGGTCAGGCATTGGGCTTGTGTGGAAAAGGTGAGTGACGAAGTGTGGGGAGGGATTAGAATCTGGGAAAAGGGAATAGAAGAGGAGGGGGTGGGGTGGTGACAGGGCCCCATCTGGGGCCCCGGCGGTCATACATGCAATGGTTGGCAGTGACAGCTGGGTGGGGGGGCACGGTCTTTGCAGTGGGGGATGGTTGGTCATAGGCACCGGGGCCCTACCGGGGGCAAGGTACGTCTGCGGTGCTTGGACCTCAGCGTGGACAGGCATCAGGCAGGGGTGCAGGCGGACAGGATTGGGGGGGCATGTGGGGGAGGGGCCATGCAGTGATGGGCAGAGCACGGGCAGGCCGCACGCAGCGGAGATCAGGGTGACGGCCGGGAACTCACCGCTCTCCTGCTCGCTGCCCTTCTTGGCGGCGGCGGCGTTGCCCATCGCGGCGGCGTCGCGGCCGGGGCCGGTCCCGGAGCTGCGGCGCGGCGGGTGCTAAGGCGGCCGGCGGCGCCGGAGCGCGCTGGGCAGCGGAGGCGGCGGCCCCTGGGGCTGGCTGCGCTGGCTGCGGCGCCACGACCCCCGCCCAGCCCCTGCTTCCCGCGTCTCTCTGCGCCCGCCCGCGGGGGAGCCTCAGCCCAAGTCCTCTGTCCGTGACGCCCCCGCAGCCCGCCGCCCATTGGTTCAGGCCTCCCTGATTGACAGCCCCACGCCGCTGTCTATTGGCCCGCCGAAACCTTCCCGCGCTACCATAGGCTCCCGGGTGCTTGACGCGAGTTGCAGGCGCTCAGCCACTCACGGGCTCGCGAGGCCACAGTCGGGCGGGCGATCGCCTGTGATTGGCCGAGAAGCCCTACAAGGCTTGGGGCTCGCCCTGCGAGGCTGCCCATTGGCTGAGACGCGCGGCTCCGGTCAGTGTCAGTCTCGGGGTGAGAGGGCGGAGCAGCTGCGCAGGCTGCGGCCCGGGCAGCGGGCGGGGCGACGGCTGGAGGGTAGCCGGGCGGCAGGCGCTCGCTGCGAGGTGCGGGAGGCGGTCCCGGCGCACGCCCGTGTGGCACCGTGAGCGCTGCAGTCTCCCGCCCCTGCCCAGTGCGGCAGCGGCCACGGGCCAGCGGAGGTTGACGCCACGGCGGACGGGCGCAGCGGCTTGTCCACCTGCCAGAGGGGGAGGGGCCGGCTGGCGCCGCGGGTCAGAGGTCGCCGGGCGCCGTTCGGCGTCATTCATAAGGCCTGAAGCTGGGCAGCAGTGACCCAGCCAGCTCGGGATTCGCCTCGTTTGCTCTCGCCACAACCGGAGCTGCAAGAGGATGCTGGACGCAGAAGTGAGGGCAGGCTGGGAGCGGGGGGATCTCAATGTCCACCGTTTACTGTGGCCCAGCCCTAGGGCTCTGAAAAGTAGTAACAACGACACTGGCCAAGTACATGACTTCTTGTTCTCAGCACGTTGGTACTGTCATACTCCCATTTTATGGACGAAGAATGATCAGACTGGTTCCTTGCTCTTAACTAAACTCCATTTGCCTGGACATTGCCAGCGTAACTTGCCCTCTGGGGGCAGGCAGGGAGCCATCCTCTTTAAGTTTAATTTTTATGCAATGCAGGGGTTGAACACAATGCTTATCAGCTGCTAAGCAATGATTTTACTCTTTCAAGTCTGCGCTGCCAGAACATGGTCAGTGTCCCACTGTGCCACTGACATCAGGGGCCTGAGCACTCTGCTGGAGGGGTCTCCTGCACACTAGGTTAGTGTTCAGAGCCCCCACCCTAATACACTGGATTCTGGTACACTTTCATTTTCCTGATGCCTGGGGCAACATAAACCATCTCCAGACATGCTAAATGTGCTCTGGGAAACAAAATTATCCACATCCCTACCAGAGAACCTCTGCAGTAGAGGGTGGCCAGGGTGGAAGGTGCTGAGGGGACAGAGTTAACTCTCCCTGGGCAGTTCATATCCAACTTATAAGCCAGCAACTGTATGCACTCTTGATGCTAGGTCAGCTGCAGTCTACCAGTGGGAAAAGTACCTGCCATAGAGCAGAGCTTCTCTGGATTATAGGAGCTGGCCGAACTGCCAAATGCTCCGTTTCTGATTTGGGGAGTCACACCATAGCTAAGTGAAATCATCTAAATTGTGGCGCTGTGTGTCCTTGGGTCGCAATGTTGCTCTATGCCTGTGGGTCAAGGTCAAAGAAAGATCACTGGGCATCAGTTAAACAACTTGGACAAAGAAAAACATTTGAGCCTCAGCTTGTGGTGCAAACTGTATAACAGGATGAGACTAACAGGGGAATAAGCAAGAGGAGAGGGGCCAGCCACTTTCAGAACGAGAGGTTACCCATAACACGGTGAAAGAGACAGGAGGCCAAAGAAGAAACAACATATATGTAAAAACAAATTTACAGAGGCTAGAGATGACTTAAGAGCACTGCCTGCTCTTCCAGAGGACTTGGGTTCAATTCCCAGCTCCCACATGGGGATTCACAACCCTGTATAACTCTAGTTCCAGGGGCTCCAAAGTCCTTCTGACCTCCGCAGATACCAGGCACTCAAGTGGTAACACAGACAACATACAGGCAAACACAGAAATAAAATGTTTTAAGTGGGAGTGGTAGGACACACCTTTAATCCCAGTACTTGAGGCAGAGGCAGGTGGATCGCTGAGTTCGAGGCCAGCCTGGTCTACAGAATGAGTTCGGGACAGCAAGGGCTATGATGAGAAACCTTGTCTCAAAAAAAAAAAAAAAAAAAAAAAAAAAAACCTTTCCCCAGGTGTGGTGCTGCACACTCTTAATCCCAGCACTCCAGAGGCAAAGGCAGGTGAATCTCTGTGAGTTCGAGTCCAGCCTGGTCTTCCAGGCATGTCAGGGAGCAGGGAACATAAATAAAAAGCGGAAGCAATCTAGATGAAGTGCTTTTATTTTTAAACCAAACAAAACTTTTAATATAAAAGCATTTTAACATACACACTGCAATCACAGTAGCATCCGTGTAGCAGCAAGGGGCCCAGGGCTTAGGTAGGGGCAGATGGAGTAGGAGTTTTTCAGGTCAGTCTGCCAAATGCCTCCCAGAATACTGTGTAGCTCATGAGAACATGTCATCAGAGTAAACCCTGATGACTCCATGACACAGGACCTCCAACAAACATACCTATTCTACCCAGGGTAATCCTCTCAGAAAGTCAGGCTCAGTCACGAGATGATAAGGTAGCTGTGACCAAAGTACCCACCAGTCCTCCTTGGCCTGGGGAGCTCACCTTTGGGAGCTCTCTAGTAGTGGTTAGACTAAATGACTAAGACACCCTGGAAGGATGTGGTGATACTGAGTCTGCCTTCTAACCAGTATTCCTTGCCTGAGACCCCAAGAACTGGAGTGGGCAGCAGTGACAGCCTCTGGCCAAAGGCTAGCCAGGCATCGCCCAACAAGCCTCAAGACAGGTGATAGAGAGCTTCTCACAGGAACTGACAGTGTAGAAGGAAAAACAACACAACGAGCATATAAGTAAGTACCTGCTTCTTAGAGGCTGGTGGGTCAGAGTGAGATGATTCTTCTGGACCTGAGGTGAGAGATTGTGGTCCATATTTTCCTGGGGATGACAAGTCTGGAGGCAGTTGGTGACCCCCAAATCCTTGAGATGACCAAGCATGAGGGCCTTAGATCCCCTCCAGGTGTGCAAGGAGACTGGCCATGGTCCTACTGGGACCAGCCTGGCTCCCATCAGATGCAGTCCATGGAGTTCTCCGGGAGGAGGCCTGGGATGCAGGTAGGGAGGCCCAGGCTTTTAAGAGGAGTGCAACTGAAGGGAAGGCCGAAATCCAGACTGGGGTCCTGGTTCTCTATGACCTCCAGCCTGTCTGGGTTGTTGTCCCAGTTGATATGGAATCGGGTCACCCGGGGATTAGAAGCCAAGATGTTTCGCTGAAGCTGGAGCAAGAAGAAGAATGTCAGTCCCTAAGTGTTATCCCTAAAAGGCCAGGATTCCCTCAGACTTTGAGCCCGAAGGATGCTTGTACACTGTGGAGTAGGAACAGGGTCTTCCTTGTCCTGGTTTTGCTTGGCTTTGTTCATTTGTTTCTGGGTTGTTTTGAGAGTCTCAACTATGTAGACAGGGCTAGTCTGGAACTCACAGAGAGATCTGCCTGCTTCCAAATGCTGGGGTTAAAGGTATGCATTACCATGCCTAGCATGATTTTTTAAAAAGTTTTTTGTGAGCCGGGCGGTGGTGGCGCACGCCTTTAATCCCAGCACTCGGGAGGCAGAGGCAGGCAGATCTCTGTGAGTTCGAGGCCAGCCTGGTCTACAAGAGCTAGTTCCAGGACAGGCTCCAAAACCACAGAGAAACCCTGTCTCGAAAAACCAAAAAAAAATAAAAAATAAAAAAAATAAAAAAAAAATAAAAAGTTTTTTGTGTATGGGTGTTTGGCTACATGTATGTCCATGTACCATGTGTGTGCCTGATGCCTTTGGAGGCCAGAAGAGGGCACAGATCCCTCAGAACTGGAGTAAGAACCACCACGTGGGTGGCTAGATGATATGCCACCATGTGGGTGCTGGGATTGAATCTGGGCTCTGAAGAACAGCAAGGTTCTTAACTGCTGAGCCCTCTCTCTGGCTCACTTGATTTTCTTTTTTTAAATATCTTTACTGTATGAATGTCTATTGGTTCCATTTGTGCCTAATCCCCATGTAGGTCAGAAGAGGGCATAGATACCCTGGAACTAGAATTAAAGATGGCTGTGGATGCTAGGAATCAGAACCAATCAAATCAAATCTTAAGAGTAGCCAGTGCTCTTAACCACTGAGTTCTCTCTCTAGTGGCCTCCAGCACTCCCTCCCATGCTCCCCTGGAAACAGGGTCTTACTATGTAGCCTATGTTGGTCTGGAACCCATGCAGATGAGGCTGGCCTCTAATTTATGAGGGCCAGGGTGGTGGGATCACAGTGCACTCCACTTCCCTAGCTCTAGCTTTGATTCTGTTAGGCTTGCCTCAAGAAAAGACTTGCTCTATCCTAGCTCTGGCTCAGATAGCTGTAAAGAACTGGCCCGTCTGAAGCAGGAGGTGCAGAGACAGGCCTTACCTGAGAAAAGTCTGGCTTTGGGGGTGGGTTCTCCCGAAGCTCTGGGTCTGGGTATTCATTGTTGACATAGTAGCCCACACGAATGAACTCTTGTCCATGGTAGGTGCAGGTGATAAGAACCACAGTCACACCCACAGCGTCCATCTCGGGGATGAGAGATGGGTTTGGGGCATCAGCCTGGGGAGACACATTCTAGGCTTTAGCACTGCCAATCAGGACACAAAGACTAACCAAAGAGCTGGGACTAGACAAACTGATCATACAGGCGACTATAAAGAAGAGATCATGAATTTGGCAGCATCATTGTTCAGTATGCATAGTCCTTAGTCCCAGTAATAATAACAATAATAATTAATTCAAAACTACTGAATTTGACTAAGAGACAGGGTGTTCAGGCAAAAAGTGGTATACAGGGGACTGACTGGTCGTGTGGATACGGAGCAACCCCGGCATGCTTGGGTAAGAGCGGTGTTTAGAAAAGGAGGTCTGGTCGCAGGAAGCCAGGCAGGAGTCCTCCTGGAGAGGATAACTAAACCCAGTGACAGAGAACAGAATCACAGATCAGTGTGAGGGAGCAGTTATATTGTACAGAACCGATGCAAATGAAAACACTACACCTAAGCAATCCTAAGCACCTGCCAATGAGCATAGTAACAACGGACTGGACACGGTACCATTTAGAAGTCATAGCCCATCTTCATATTCACTGATTCTGTGTTTACAAATCTGCCAACCTGATACAACTAGAAACTGCAAATCTAACAACTGACACATAAAGAGAAAGGAAAACCTAGTGCTCAGGTTCCAACATGTGACCAAACCAGGGGCTACGTGGCTTTCTTCCACTTTCAATATAGAGTACAAGGACCCTTTGACTGTCTACCTACAGCTAAAATTCAGGAGTTTCATATGGTGAGCTTGGTTTCTGTCTGTCAGAATGTGAACAGCTCTGCTACACAGTCCAGCTACCACAGGATTTTCTCTCTCTTGGTCTAAAAACATAGAGCTTAGCAACCATAAATGGAACCCTCTGGAACCTTTCTTTGCTACATTACCAAAATCCCAGGGCAGAGTACAGACACTAAGTTTACATTCATCATACCTTTACTACACCCCCTTTTATTCTGTCTGTTTGGGCAAAGCCTCACTATGTAGCCTTGGCCGTCCCCGTGCCTGCCTCTACCTCCAGAGTGCTCAGATGAAAGGTGTATCACACCTCGCCTAATTATTTTTTTAACAGCATTTGACTGTGTAGCCTACGCTAGCCTTGGACCTGAAGTAGTCTTTCTTCCTCAGCCTTTCATGTATTGAGATTAAAAACAAATACCACTAAACTCAGCTATACCTTTAGTAGAAATTGAGTACTTACTTGATTCTTCATTATATATGCAAATGTTTAACTCACTGATGCCAAATGATTTATTGAGATATCTTAAAATGTAATCAATGAGCCGGGCAGTGGTGGCGCACGCCTTTAATCCCAGCACTTGGGAGGCAGAGGCAGGCGGATCTCTGTGAGTTCGAGACCAGCCTGGTCTACAAGAGCTAGTTCCAGGACAGGCTCCAAAACCACAGAGAAACCCTGTCTCGAAAAACCAAAAAAAAAAAAAAAAAAAATGTAATCAATGAGTAAAGATTTACATCATACAGTAAAAAATCAAAATAAATAAGATTCCCAAATGCAATGAAGTACTGCTTGTGTAAAAGCAGCTTATGGAGCATCTGTGTTGGGTGATTTAGACATAGGCTAGTGCAACTGGCTGAGCTCATGTGTCAACATTTACTAGCAAGGTATTTGAGACAGGGTCTTGCTGCAGAGCCCAGGTTGGTTCCAAACTGTGTGCTGGGCTTATAGATATGTGCTTAGCTCTGGCTGATAAGCAAGTAACAACAAAACCCCGTAATCCTTGAGGGGAATAGTTCAATATTCACGACTGTGTTCATGGGTTTGGTACACAACACAACTCCTGTGAACAGATAACAAATTAGTGGCCCAGAAGTCACTAAGAGCTGTGACTCAGAGGTGGGGTGAATCCTGAGTAGTGGTCTTTGAAGCATTGCTTTGGTCAGACAGCTCCTGGCAGTCAACCAGGATATATGGCTCAGGCAGGCCTTGAAGTTGTGGTCCTCCTGCCTCAGCATCCCGAGTAGTTGGAACCATTTCCAGTTCAATTTAGGATTTGAACTTAAACCTGACTGCAAAAGCCAGTGTGCTTTCAGGTAAAAAAGGAAGGTTCTAGGCTTGGGTGTGGCTCAGTAGGGGAGTGCATGTCTAGTATGTGTCAGGGCCTGGGCTCCATCTCCAACCTGTAACATTTCTAGAAATCAAGGGCTAAAGTGCAACTTCCTTACCTGAAAGATGAACATATGTCTTCCAGCAGGGACAGGACCCACCAGCACTGAGTCTAGGATCTGATCAAATTCCTCACTCTCAGCTGAGCCCACATAAATGATCTTCCACTCCAGGTCTGCAAGCACATGGGGGGTTGGGAAGTTGAGGACTGAAAATAGCTGGAGAGCAAGGCAAGGGTTTCTTGTTAGTTTCAGCCACATCTCAATGTATGAGAATGTCCAGGGAACTGGTGTGTTTGCTGGGCGTAGGCTCAGGCACCACAGTCCTGAATTTGAGCAAGTGTGAAGCTCTGCTTTAAAGGAGACATTTTCCCTGTGGGGCCTAACTGGACCAGGTGACCTTGACTCTGGCCCTCCAGGGAAACAGGCCTCTCAGTAGTGGAGAGGAACCACATAACATAGGCTGACTCAGGAGTCCTGTGACTACGGCTTGTGGAAGGAGCAGGGAGTTGAGCTACTCAAGGACCCTGGTCTCTGGACAGGAAGCAGCATCTTCTTTCACAGAAGGACTGGTGCCACCAAGTAGAGCAGATCCCTCGACAACTAGGGCAGAGTGGCAGATTCCAATCCAGCAGGAGAGCCAGGTGGCAGAGGAGAAAGGCAAAGCTGCTGGGAGAACCAACCTGTCCCAGAGTTGTCCACGTCTGGCACCAACTCATGCCTACTTGTGCACATCTGTGGGACAGAGGCTCTGCCAGCAAATGGCGTGTGACAGGGCATCCCTCCAACACTGTTCCGTACTCCATCATTAAGGGGGCTCAGTCCTGGAGTAAACCCAAAAAAGATGAAAGAAAAAGTACCTGGAGACCCTTCCATTAATCTCAGGCGAACCCTAGTGCCCACAGCCTCTCGCAGGAGGGCCAAGGTCATGCTAGTACAGAGAAGCTTGGCCTCAGACCCAGAACTTATTTTAGGCTCTTTGAAATTACACAACCCCTAGCACCAGCAGCTGGGAAAAGTTGCACAAGCTGAGATTCACAGGGAGCATGCTCTTGGAAGCTGCTTGGCCTTGGGTCCAGTGTGGCACAGGCACCCAGCACTGGAAGCACACTGACACTAGATCATACTGTGGAAGTTGTCACCTGAGCCACAAAGCCTTCCTAGATACATAAACTCCCTTGTCCCTTTACATTGTCACCTAGGTCCTTCTAGGTGACACCATGCCTGTGGTTCACCAGTGCTCAAACTCTGGCCTCAGCATTTCTGGGAAATTTTATTTCGCTATAACTTTTTCTTTTTTTTTTTGAATGCTCATGAATTTTTGTGTCATCCCTGTGCACGGGCCAAGCTAATCTCTGTATTGTTCCAATTTTAGTATATGTGCTGAAGTAAGCATGCCCTTTCATTTTTTTAAGCTTTATTTTCCTGTGTGCTTTTCCAAAGGTTGTTTTCTTTTTATATGTATGGGTGTTTTGCTTGCATGTCTACTTACCCTTTGGTGCCTCATGCCCATAAAAGCCACAAGATTGTGTCAAGTCTGTTGGAACTGGAGGTACAGATGGTTAACCGCCATGTGGGTACTGGGAACTGAACTGTGTTCTCTGAAAGAGCAATCAGTTTTCTGACTGCAGAACATCTTCCTAGTTGTTCCTAGTTATTCCCTTCTTTGCAGTACTGGGGATGAAACTCAGGGCCTGCACTTGCCAAAATCATGCTGTGTGGCTAAGCCAGGCTCCCAGCCCCATGGATTTAGACAAGAATCAATGTTTCTGGAAGGACAGAAAAGTGTGCTACCCTTGCTCTTACTTGCTAAGATGGCTCTGTTAAACTCTACTTTCTTCAGGCTCCTTTCCCCAAACCCATGGAGTCATATATTCATAGAGTTAGTTAACGTGCTGGAAGGAGGGCTGGCAAAAGGAGTTTGACACAGGACAGTCCTTTGTGCCCCCAAGGCACCTTGACCTTGCTTAGTCTAGGTCAACACTTTTTGGCGAAACCTACTGAAAGAAAAGATGTAGTATATACAGAAAGCAAGTAGACAGTGAAGTCATGGGCCAGACACAGACTCAAGAATTCACAAAAAGCCCACTTAAAATACTGACCAAAAAGTCAAAAGTTGATCAAACCATCTACAAAAACAGATGCCTGAAACAAGAGCCCATAAATTGCAATCATTATAAATTTGACAAAGTTTTATTTTATATTCTCTTTCTTTAAGAGGTAGCATCACACCAGTACAAGCCTTTAATCTCAGCATGTGAGACACAGCTTTAAAGAAAAAGGGTGGCTGGGCGGTGGTGGCGCACGCCTTTAATCCCAGCACTTGGGAGGCAGAGGCAGGCAGATCTCTGTGAGTTCGAGATCAGCCTGGTCTACAAGAGCTAGTTCCAGGACAGGCTCCAAAACCATAGAGAAACCCTGTCTTGAAAAACCAATAAATAAATAAATAAATAAATAAATAAATAAATAAATAAATAAATAAATAAATAAAGGAGGGTGGGCAGCTGGAGAGATGGTTCAGTGGTTAAGAGCACTGACTGCTCTTCCAGAGGACTTGGGTTTAATTTAATTCTCAGCACCCACATGGCCGCTCACAACTGTCTCTAATGCCAAGATTGGACACCCTCACACAGACATACATGGAGACAAAATACGAATGCAAATGAAATAAAAGTAAATAAATTATTTAAAAAAAAAAAAAAAAAAGCCGGGCGGTGGTGGCGCACGCCTTTAATCCCAGCACTCGGGAGGCAGAGGCAGGCGGATCTCTGTGAGTTCGAGACCAGCCTGGTCTACAAGAGCTAGTTCCAGGACAGGCTCCAAAGCCACAGAGAAACCCTGTCTCGAAAAACCAAAAAAAAAAAAAAAAGAAAAAAAAAAAAAAAAAAAAAAAAGACGGGGTTGGAACCTAAGAGATGGTTCTGAAGGTTAAGGCTCTTGCCACAAAACCTAAAGATTCAGCTAAATCCCCAGAAAAGACATGGGGAAAGGAGAGAACTAACCCCAGCAAGGTGACCTCTAACCTCTACATTCCTTAGCACACACATAAACACAACAAATGTAGAAATAAAGGAACAAATGACAGGGTCTTCCTATGTAGTGTGGACTGGTCCAGAGCTCACAATATTCCTGTAAGCCGTCCAAGTATTGGGATAACAAATGTGAACCCATGTGTATCTCTCATTGAATCTGAATCTTGCTGTGTCAGCTGGGCTGGTGGCCGGTCAGTGAGCCCTTGGGCTATACTAACTCTCCCTCCCCAATTTTTACCTGAGTGCAGAACAGTCAAACTCAGGTACACACACAACAGAGAAACTAAGATTTCATTTCAAAATATACTCAGCTTTTAGCACCTGTAGGCTCTATTACCATAAGCTCAAAACAATGACCACAGACAGGAAATACTAGAAAACAATCCAGGGCTGGAGGCATGGCCAAAGGTGTAGTGCTCATCCAGCATTTATGAAGCTTGGGTTCCACCCCCAAACACAAAACAAGTTTGTACTGAACATGAACATATGTAACTTTTCTTTTTCTGTCATTTATTCTCACACTACATATCCCTACCAGACCTGGAACTCAAGAGATCTACCTGCCTCTGCCTCTCGAGTGCTGGAATTAAAGGCGTTTCATTTATTCTCTTAAAAAAACAAAAAAAGGGCTGGAGAGATGGCTCAGCGGTTAAGAACACTGGCTGTTCTTCCAGAGGTCCTGAGTTCAATTCCCAGCAACCACATGGTGGCTCACAACCATCTGTAATGAGATCTGGTGCCTTCTTCTGGCCTGCAGATGCACATGCAGACAAAACACTGTATACATAATAAATGAATAAATAAATCTTTAAAAAAAAACATAGTATAACTGTTATTTCTACAGCACTGACACTAAGAATAACGGCTCAGTAATTGCAGTGCTTTCTGTGTAAGCACATGAAAAGGGCATGGGGCCCCCTATTTAACTCCATCCTTGGTAGGTGGGCATAGGAGACCCCTATAATGAGCAGGCTAGTAAGGTTAGTTACACCATCAAGCACTGGGATTGAAGGACACTGTCTCGATGAATAAGAGAAAAGAACAACTGAAGATTATTGCTGACATCAACCTAGGAACTCCAGTGTTCACAACCTGTCTACTTGCCTCCCCTAAAAAATGGAAAAAGAAAAAAGTCCCTTGTAGATGAACAGTAGTCTATGGGGGGCGGGGCTGGTTGTTGTGACACACACCTGAAGCCCAAGCATTTTGGAGATGCAGGTAGGAGGATCCAGAACTCAAGACTAGACTCCTGTTACACATTAAGTTCAAGATCAACTTAGGCTTAATAGACCCTGCCCAAAAACAAAAAACAAAACAAAACAAAAAAAACAAGAAAGCATACTAATAAACGTCTATGGGAGACTCTGTGTATGTGCGGTTATAAGCAAACACTACACCGTTTTGTAGAAGAATCTTGAGCATCTGTGGGTACTGGGACCTGAAGAGCCTCTGAAGCCAATGGTGAAGACGATTTCTTCAAAAGGAGGTGTGAATCACCAGTCACTCATACAGTATAACCTTATACTGACCAAAACACAGGATTGGATTGTTTTTTTCTTTTTGAGACAAGATCCAACAGTATAAAACAAGCTGGCCTTGAATTCACAAAGATCCTCTTGCTTCTCCCTCTCAGGTACTGGGATTAAAAGTATCCACTATTTTTGTTTTTTAATATGTATGTGATGCATTTACATGCATGTGAATGTGGGTGTGCCCAAGCCATGAGGTCTATATAGATAAAAGGACAACAGTTAAGTGTGGTGCATGTCAGTATAGACAGAGAGCTTTTGGAGATTCTATTGTCTCCACAATATTTACCCACTGAGCCATTTCTGTAGCCCAATTGTTTTGATGCCCTAAGTTTATAATGACCCTGTTAAGATACACCTTTTACTATTTGGGAAAACAAAACCAAAGTTGAAAACATTACAAAAGACATGTCGAAATGATCATAGATTAGCTGAGCTTGTTTCACACAGTACTGGGGACAGAATCCAGTTTCATACATACTAAACAAACATTTCATGAATGACCTACCCTCAGACCATTCCTTTCTTTCCCCTCCTTTGTTTTACTTTGTTTCTTGAAACAGGGTCTCAATGTGTGGCTTTGGCAATCCACCTTCCTCTGATTCCTGAGTGCTGGGATTAAAGATGTTCACCACTATACTCTAGCCTTCTTTGCTTTCTTTCTTTCTTGAGACAGTTTCAGGTAGCGCAGGCTGATGTGGAACTTGCTGTGAAGCTAACGTTGACCTTGAACTCCCAAGCCTCCTTCCCACCTCACCCCTAAGCGCTGGGATTACAGGTAAAGTGCCATCCTTCCTGCTTCTTTGAGACCTGTGCACACTATTCTCTCCTCTCTCTCTCTCTCCTCTCCTCTCTCTCTCTCTCTCTCTCTCTCTCTCTCTCTCTCTCTCTCTCTCTCTCTCTCTCTCTCTCTCTCTTTTGGTTTTTCGAGACAGGGTTTCTCTGTAGCTTTGGTGCCTGTCCCGGAACTAGCTCTTGTAGACCAGGCTGGCCTCGAACTCCCAGAGATCCGCCTGCCTCTGCCTCCCGAGTGCTGGGATTAAAGGCATGTGCCACCATCATAAAGATCAACTTTGGGGCACAAAGTCTGGCTTCTTTCAACTGGTGCCTATTGAAATTTTCAGTTGAAAAAGAGAGAAGCTGGGCCAAACCCACTAAATGTAGATCTGAACCCTTTTCTTTCAGATGCTGAACAGAGGCAAGCACAGGGCTTGGGGCTTTTGGAAATGAAGGTTAGCTAACCAGGGCTGAGGGAATCTGTCAGGTGTCGGCAGACAGTGACAAAATGCGAGGAAACAACTGCACAACCCATAGAAAGGAGGCCAGAGTGTGAGGAACAGAACCATCAGCATAACTTGGGGGGAAGCATCCACCTCTATCTTTTCAAAGGGTCCTGGCTGACAAGAAATTCTATGGTCATTCCTAATATGTTCTACTTCTAAACTAGACTGTTGGGCTGGCAGCACATCTTAATGGCAAAGCCACTGTTTAGCATGTGTGTAGTCCAGGGTTTGATTTCTAGACAAAAACAAGAGATGCCACACAAAGGACTCTTACCCCCTAAATAAAAAAATTTTTTTAAAAAGGAAACAAACAAACAACAACAAAAAATGTTACAAGTAGGACTCAGCATTTAAGAACACTTGCTACTCAAGTCCAGATGGATCAAAGACCTTAACATAAAGCCAGCCACACTGAACCTCATAGAAAAGAAAGTGGAAAGTACACCTGAATGCATTGGCACAGGAACCACTTCCTAAATAGAACCCCAGCAGTACAGACACTGAGAGAAACAATTAATAAATGAGACCTCCTGAAACTGAAAAGCTTCTGTAAAGCAAAGGACATGGTCAACAAAACAAAATGACAGCCTACAGAATGGGAAAAGATCTTCACTAACCCCACATCAGACAGAGGTCTGATCTCCAAAATATACAAAAAACTCAAGAATGTGGACACCAAAGATCACATAATCCAATAAAAAAAAAAAAATGGAGTACAGACCTAAACAGAGAACTCTCAACAGAGGAATCTAAAATGGCTGAAAGACACGTAAGGAAATGTTCAACATCTTAGTCATCAGAGAAATGCAAATCAAAACAACTCTGAGATTCCATCTTACACCTGTAAGAATGGCCAAGATCAGAAACACTAATGACAACTTATGCTGGAGAGGTTGTGGGGTAAAGGGAACACTTCTGCATTGTTGGTGGGAATGCAAGCTGGTACAACCCCTTTGGATGTCAGTGTGGTGATTTCTCAGAAAATTAGGAAACCACCTTCAAGACCCAGTAATACCACTTTTGGGTATATATCCAAAGGATGCTCAATTGTGTCACAAGGACATGTGCTCAACTATGTTCATAGCAGCTTTGTTTGTCATAGCCAGAACCTAAAACAGCCTAAATGCCCCTCGATCGAAGAATGGATAAGGAAAATGTGGTATATTTACACAATGGAGTACTACACAGCAGAAAAAAAAATAACATCTTGAATTTTGCAGGAAAATGGATGGAGCTAGAAAACATTATTTTGAGTGAGGTAAACCAGACACAGAAAGACAATTATCACATATACTCACTCAAAGTGGTTTTTAAACATAAAGCAAAGGAGACAGCCTAAAAACAACAATCCCGGAGAATTTAGACAACAATGTGGACACTAAGAGAGACTTACATAGATCTAATCTACATGGGAAGTAGAAAGTAGAAAAAGACAAGATCTCCTGAGTAAATTGGGAGCATGGAGACCTTGGGGGGAAGGACTGAAGGGAGGAGGGGAGGCAGGAAGGGGAGCAGAGAAAAATGTAGAGCTCAATAAATATCAATAAAAAAAAAAAAGAACACTTGCTACTCTTACAGAGGACTTAAGTTTGATTCCCAGACCCACATGGTAGCTCACAACTGTCTCTATTTCCAGTTCAGGAAATCTTATACCCTCTTCTGGTCTCTGCAGGAACTAGGTGTGCATATAGTATACATACATACATGCACACAAAATACACAAACAAAAAAGACCTACAAGTAAATGTTTTCTTTCATTTTTAGGACTGAAGGAAAGATAAGGGATGTGGGATCTGGCTAGATGTCTCAACAGATAAAATATTTTCTATGAAAGCCTAAGAACTTTAATTTAGGGTGCCAGGGACAACAGCCCTTAGAGCTGGGCAGTGTTGGCACACACCTTTAAAATACCAGCACTCAGGAGGTAGAGGCAGGCAGATCTCTGTGAGTTCAAGGCCAGTCTGGTCTACAAGAGCTAGTTCCAGGATAGGCTCCAAAGTTACAAATAAACCCTGTCTCAAAAAAACCAAAAAACAAATGAGAGAGACAGAAACACAGAGACAGACAGAGAAAGAAATAGCTCAAGGTTTAAATCCAGTATTGCTTTTAAAAACCCTGACTTGATTCCCAACAACTGTGTCAGGAGGCTCAAACTATCATTAGAGAATCAGATGACTCTGCCTTCCAGGGGCTCCCATGTACATACCACCCCCAACACACACACATTCACCCCAAACTGGAAAGAGGTCAGGTGTGGTACATGCCTTTAATTCCAGCACTGGGGAGGCAGAGACAAGCAGACTGAAGATCTTTGGGTTCAAGGAAGCTTGGTCTTATAACAAGCTCAAGGCCAGCCAGAACTACGTAGTGAGATCCTGTTTCAAAATACAAAAGAAAAGAAAACGCCACTACCAAGGAGGAAGAGATGGTGGATCCCTGGTTCACTAGGCAGCCAGCCTAGCAATATTGGAGCTCCAGGTTTTGTAGAGACCCTGTCTCTAAAAGAGGTAGAACAGAGCTGGAGAGACACCCCATGGGGTGCGAGCACTAGCTGCTCTCTTAGAGGCCAGGCATAATGCCCAACACCTGTATGGTGACTCCCCAAATCTCTAACTCCAGTTCCAGAACACTCAGTTCTTTCCTCTGAACTCTCTGGGTTCCAGGCACTCAAGTGGTGCCATAAATATATGTAGACAAAACACACTCACAAATTGAAGAGCAGTTGAGAAAGACCATCTGATGTGTCTCTGGCCCACACCCACAGGCAAATTAAATTCAAAAAATAAATCTAAAAAAAATCGATCTGAACTCAGAACCAAACTTCAATGGTGACATTTCTCCTCACTGTCTGGCTTACGTAGATAAACCACCCTGCTCCTATTAAAACATGACTAGCAGGCTGACTTTAGCCTTGGTGTTCTAATCTTATAAATAAGAAGCAAAGTAATACTAGGTAATGACCATGCAACCATTTTTAAATGCAAAGAACACACTCAGGCTGCCTGAAACCTGCTCTCTCGGCATCTGGGAACTGTGACCCCCTAACGTGTCTCTTCATGGCTTTCAAATAAATCTTATTCCACATTGTTACTCTACCTTTTATTTATTTATTTACACCCTGCCTTGTCCGGACAAGGATTTAACCCAGTTTATTCTTTTTTTTTTTTTTTTTTTTTTTGGTTTTCCCTGTGGTTGTGGAGTCTGTCCTGAAACTAGCTCTTGTAGACCAGGCTGGTCTCGAACTCACAGAGATCCGCCTGCCTCTGCCTCCCGAGTGCTGGGATTAAAGGCATGCGCCACCACCGCCCGGCTAACCCAGTTTATTCTATGGTTAGTCACAAGCAGAGTCCTTTAACCTTAGGGGAAACTAGAGAGAGACTGGCCACTGGCCCACCCCAGGCCCACCCGACAGCAGCTTTAAGCTAACAGGAGTGGCTGGGTTCGTCTGAACACCACCCAGCAGCTGTCCTGAGGCCTGGTGGCCACAACCTAGCCTCTCCGAGCTCTCTCCTCAGCTGCATCTCTTCAACCCTCAGCAGAATCACTGGAGTGCTTCCTCCTGGAAGCAGGATGCGCCTTGCTGTGGAGCTGAGACTCCAAAGGGACCTCATGGCTTATGTGTTCACACTCATCTGAGAGGTCCTCTGCTCTTTGGGGCCCTTGTCCTCTCATCTGGGAGATGACAGCCATGTCTACCTTCATGTCCCGCAGATGAATTAAGTCATTCTGTAAAGATTCACAAAAGCCAGTGACCGCTCCCCAGCCGACTGAAGTTGGACCCCCATCCCTGTTTGGCCAGTCCACCCACTCCCCAGACCAGGTCTGCTCATCAAAAGGGAGGAGGGATTTCTTGAGTCAGCTGGAAGCTGGTAGAAAACTCAGAAGCTGGCAGAGGGCTGCCTGGCTGTGGCACCTCTTACCTGAGTGTTCACTCAATCCCATCACAGGAGCTGGGAGACCAAGTTACCCGCAAAGACCGGAGCCAGAAACTCCCGTCTCTGGGATTTGGGACTAACCTAAGAGGACGCCCCGGTCTCAGCAACAGCAGTTGCTGGGGACTAATCTGGAGTTGTCTGGGGAGGGTATTGCGGGGAGACAAACGGGGTGGAGGAGGTTTGGCCATGGGCAGACAAGGTGACAAGAGGAGGGTCTATGTGGTCTGGAGGAAAAGGGAAGGCGGGTACTCGAGGTTGGGTTTCCATCGGAGAGGACAGATGGGGGAAACCGGCATGAAACTGGAGCCTAGACATAGGGAGGAAGACGAGGCTGCGGTCTCCACAGGTTAAACGGACGCTGACACCGCTACAAAGAAAAAGTGCCAAGGACGAGCAGTGCAGGACAGGGGTGTCACGCCCACCGAGACGTCGGCGTTGGGGCCATGGAGGCGTATCGCCAAAGGGAGACTGGGAGTGGCAAGAACGAGGGCAGCAGGGCTTGGGGTCGCCTGCATAGGCTCAGCCTCACCGTCAGACAGGGCCTCACTGCACTCGAAGCTGATCTCGAACCGGAAGGGGCTGTGGAAAGGACTCGGGTTCTCCAGCACAGCCACATTCAGCACCGACACCTTGGCCATCACCTCGCCAGGGGACCGCAGCTGCAGCGGAGCCTTCTTCGGTGTCCTGCGGAGGCAATGGCGACTCGGGCAGAGATCGGCAAGGCAGCGTCCTCGCCGTGACTCCAACTCTTCTCTCTAAAGAGCTTCTGGGGTCCGCGCGCGGCCTTCAAATAGCCGACTCCACCCTCCAGCCAATCGCCGCTAAAGAACTGTGACGGCGCGAGAGCACCGCCAGCCAATCCTGGGGCGTCTTCCGGCGCGCGCCTCGACCCCCCAGACCAATCAGAGAAGCTCCCTCTTCACGGTACACGGAAGGCGGAATGATAAATCTCCTAGCTTCGTAAAGTGTCCATCCGGAACCAATCCCTAGCGTCTCCGACTCGAATAGCTCGCTCCGGGGTGGGCGGAGTTAGATCGCGGAACTTCTCTCGTCCAATCACAAAGGTTACCGCACCGGCCTGGCCCGCCCCCTCATTCTGCTCTTCCGGTAGACACGCCCCCTAGAGGTCAGCACCGCCAACGGCCGAACGGTGGCGCGCGACTCTCACTTAAGACCGTAGGAAGACCGGTACTAGCTCCCGCGGTGATTGACGGGCGATCAGGGGGCGGGCGTAAGCAGGCTCCCGAACTGTAATTGGCTAATGTCGTGGCTGGGCCGGAGAACTGTGGAAATCTCAGTCCTACACAGCGAGAAAAGCAGAAAGCGGAAGAGTGGCGCTGGCAGCTCTGGCGGCTTTTCCGGGAGCTACCCTGAGCGATTCCCGACTCTGAGGACGGCGGTCGGGGAGACTGTAGCGAAGGCTGTCAACATTTGTGTCACCCCTGAGACAAGATGGCGCGCCGGTGATATGAGATCGAGTCCGGGTCCGAGTCGACCAGGACTAGGGCTTGACTCCGGTGTCTACACAGTGCTATGGCCGGGCGTGGTGGCGCACTCTGGAGGCCGAGGCAGGAGGATCTCTGAGTTTGAAGGACAGCCAGGGCTACACAGAGAAACCCTGTCTCAAGAAAACCAAAACAAAACAGTTAACTGCCACTATTTCACTGTTTATGACGACAGAATGCAACAAACTCATCTTCACTCCATGCCTTCCCGGCTCCCTATATCCTGCCATCGCCTCCTAGGCATACAGCCAGTGGGGACTCAGGCTAGTCACAGACCTTCTGTAGGGTGAAAAAGGACCAAAGAAACTCACCCTGCTCTGGGGAAGGCCTCCCCAAAGTGACAGCTCTGTCCTGGCAGGAGGGGACTTGCTTCTCCAGCCGCTCTAGCTCCAGTGCTCCGGAGTGTAGCAAGTCTGCTCTGCTAGGGCAAGGTTTCCCCAGCCAAAGTGACACAGCCCTGCTCTGCTCTGTGGAAAGAAGGTCCTCACCCACACCTCCTCCAGGAGGTTTATTGGGAGGAAAGGATCCGGGAATGGCTGCCTCTGCCAGGGTAGAAGAAGCGCAGCTAACTGAACCAGCACAAGGCTTATATAGGGCTTCTTAGGAGTGGAGTTTTTCCAGGGAGAGGAGGGATTGGTTAGTTTAGTTGGTCAGGGGCAGAGATGGCTGATTTCAGAGCCAAACTGTGTTTCTTTCACTGACCTTTTTAAAGTTTTTTGGCTCTAGTTTTGGAGCCAGGGCATATTTCTTTCACTGACTCTGGTTCTAGGGACAAAGTGCTTCTTTGGTACTGATTTCAGAGTCAGGGTGCATTTCTTTGAGTCTGGGTTTGGATCTAAAGCATTTCTTTCACTGGCTCGGGTCTCAGAACCAATGTGTTTCCAGAACCAGGGTGTGTTTCTTTCACTGGCTCTGTTTTCAGAGCCAGGGTGGGTTTCTTTGGTTGGCCCTTTTACCCTACATTTTTCCTCCCAATAAATCTCTTGGATAAGGTTTGGATGAAGACCTTCTTTAGCTGGAGCTGAGACAGAGCCGAGCTGGGCAGGGCTGTGACACTTTCGCTGGGGGAAGCCTTCCCCTGGAAGCAAGAGTTGTTACAACGAATTGTTACAGCTTCACTGGGGAAGTCAGAGACCAGCCAGCAGGGCTGTAACACTTTCGCTGGGGAAACCTTCCCCTAGCAGAGCAGAGTTGTTACACTGGAGAATGGAGCTGAGCAGCGGAGCTGTAACAACTTGGTTGGGGAAGCCCTCTCTTGCCCCAGCAGAGCTGTTACACTGGGGAAACCCTCCCTAGAGCAGGGCTGCAAGCTGCTACGCTTACTGTGCCCTGTGCCCTGTGCCCTGGCTCCCGACTGCCAGAGTACGCTTCCACCCGAGCTGTAGCACTCAGTATTCCTTGGCTCCCGAATGCCAGAATCCCTTTCCATCTGACCTGTGACACACCTTTTACTAATCACATCTTTTATTTTTTTAATATTTATTTATTATGTACACAATATTCTGTCTGTGTGCATCTCTACAGGCCAGAAGAGGGCACCAGACCTCTTTACAGATGGGTGTGAGCCACCATGTGGTTGCCGGGAATTGAACTCAGGACCTTTGGAAGAGCAGGCAATGCTCTTAACCACTGAGCCATCTCTCCAGCCCTAATCACATCTTTTTTTTTTTTTTTTTTTTTTTTTTTTTTTTTTTTTGGTTTTTCGAGACAGGGTTTCTCTGTGGTTTTGGAGCCTGTCCTGGAACTAGCTCTTGTAGAGCAGGCTGGTCTCGAACTCACAGAGATCCGCCTGCCTCTGCCTTCCAAGTGCTGGGATTAAAGGCGTGCGCCACCACCGCCCGGCTCCTAATCACATCTTTTAAAGGAAATAAAACAAAGAACAAAAAAACCGGTTGGAGTGGTAGTGTACGCCATTAATCCCAGCACTCAGAAGTCAGAGAAAGGCAAACTTCTGTGAGTTCAGGACCAGCCTACACAGCGAGTTTGGTGAAGTAAATGAATAGATAAATTCATTTTCACACTTGACCAGTGCAAAAAGGTCAAAAATGAAGAAATTGACTTAGTTGTACATTTAACTCAATAGAACAAAAATGATAATTTTAAATATGATCAATATAAAAGTACTAATGAGCTATTCTGTATTCTTTTATTCATTGAAAAATCCTTAGGATCCTGTGTATGTTTCACATTCAAACATGTCTGTAACCTGGCAAGGGAATCTCCACTTTTTTTTTAATATAATTCTTTTTTTTTTTTAAAGATTTTATTTATTATGTATACAACATTCTGCCTCCTTGTATGCCTACAGGCCAGAAGAGGGTGCCAGATCTCATTACAGATTGTTGTGAGCCACCATGTGTTGCTGGGAATTGAACTCAGGTCCTCTGGAAGAACAGTCAATGCTCTTAACCACTGAGCCATCACTCCAGCCCGGGAATCTCCACTTTTATTTGAAAGAGGTAAACTGGCCTTTTATATTTCATGAAACTTACAGTTGAAAAATTTTTTTTTTTTTTGAGGAGGGGTTGAGACAGGGTTTCTTTGTATAACTTTGGAGCCTATCCTGGAACTGGCTCTGAAGACCAGGCTGGCCTCAAACTCATAGATTCATCTGCCTCTGCCTCCCAAGTGCTAAGATATTAGGCATGTGCCACCACTGCCTGGCTACAGCTGAAAATGTAAGCCAGTAATTTAAGCACTTGGGAGGCAGGGCAGGCATTCAAGGTCTCCTTAACAGGAGGAATTTGAGCGGTGGAGAAGTGGCTCAGTGCGTAAGAGAGTCTACTGCTCTTGAGCTGGACCTGCATTTGATCCCCAACACCTACATCAGGCAGCTCATGTCTGCCTGTAACTCCAGCTTCAAGGGATCTGATGCCCTACTCTGGCTTCTGGAAGCATCTGCACTCCTTGTGGACTAGAATATTTGTTTAACTATGCAAAAATGGGTTGCATTTGTTTGTGTTGCAGAATAATTGTTTAACTATGCAGCGATGTGTTGCTTTTTATGCTGCACTTGTTTAATTATGCAAAGATGTGTTGCTGTTTCACCTTGCCTGCCTAAGGCACCTGATTGGTCTAATAAAAAGTTGAATGGCCAGTAGCTAGGCAGAGGAAGGATAAGCAGGGATGGTGAGCAGAGAGAAAAGGGGAGCCAGCCAGCTTGCCAGGGAGGCCAGCCTGGGCAGTTCAGCCAGCTTGCCAGGGAGGCCAGTCTGGGCAGGTCAGCCAGCCAACCAGCAAGGAGGAAACAGGAAAGCAGCACATACAGAATGAAAGAAAAGGAAAAAGCTCCGAGGTGGCCGGGCGGTGGTGGTGCACGCCTTTAATCCCAGCACTTGGGAGGCAGAGGCAGGCGGATCTCTGTGAGTTCGAGACCAGCCTGGTCTACAAAAGCTAGTTCCAGGACAGACTCCAAAACCACAGAGAAACCCTGTCTCGAAAAACTAAAAAATAAAATAAAAAAATAAAAAAAAAGAGAGAGAAAGAAAGGGGCTGGAGAGATGGCCCAGTGGTTAAGACCATTGACTGCTCTTCCAGAGGACTTGGCTTCAATTCCCAGCACCCACACGCAGCTCACAACAGTCTATAACTCCTGTTCCAGGAGATCTGACACCCTCACACAGACATATATGCAGATAAAACACCAGTGTACATAAAATACAAATACTTAAAAAAAAAAAAAAAGGAAAGAAAAAAATGTCTGTGGAGACTTGTATGTTTGGATGTGTGGCCCCCAGGTGGTGGAACTATTTAGAAAGGATTAGGAAGTGTGGTGTTGGAGGAGGTGTGTCATTGGGGGTAGGCTTTGAGCTCTCAGAAGACTGGCAGGATTCCCTGTGTGTTCTATGCCTCCTGCTTATGTATCAAGATGTGAGCTGTCCCTGCCACCAGGCCTTTGCTTCACCATCATGGACTCTAACCCCCTGAAACCCTAAGCCAAGTTACTCTTTTTAAAATTGCCTTGGTTGTGGTGTAACAGAAAGTTAGCTAAGATATCCACATACTTAAAAGCTTTCCACTCCCAGAACTGAATAAAGTAACCAAGTCTGCTTTGGAAGAGTAAGATAGGAGGAGTGTACACAATTTTGAGGCCAGCCTGGACTAAACAGTAATGCCTTGTCTCAGAAAATAAAATCAAATTAATGATGAAGTTGCCATGTATTTCCTAGGCCAAGTTCCTCTCCTTTTGCGTTGTGTACTTTTTAAAAAGAGATTTATTGTGTACATAGAGTTCTGTCTGCACTTTTGCCTGCAGGCCAGAAGAGGGCACCAGATTTCATTACAGGTGGTTGTGAGCCACCATGCGGTTGCTGGGACTTGAATTTGTGACCTCTATAAGAGCAGGCAGTGCCTGCTGAGCCATCTCTCCGGCCCATGCTGTGTACTTCTTTATCCACAGCCCCATCCTCCTCATACCCCAGAAAAACTTAGCCACAGTAGTCTGTGGTGCCTTATAAAGAAACTCCTGACCAGGCGATAGTGGCACATGCCTTTAATCCCAGCACTCAGGAGGCAGAGGCAGGCCGATCTCTGTGAGTTCGAGGCCAGCCTGGTCTAGAAGAGCTAGTTCCAGGACAGGAACCAAAAAGCTACAGAGAAACCCTCTTTCGAAAAAAAAAAAAAAAGAAAGAAAAAGAAAAGAAACTCCTGACCAGGCGATAGTGGCACATGCCTTTAATCCCAGCACTCAGGAGGCAGAGGTAGGTGGATCTCTGTGAGTTCAAGACCAGCCTGATCTACAAGAGCTAGTTCCAGGACAGCCAGGACTGTTGCACAGAGAAACCCTGTCTCGAAAAACAGGAAAAAAAAAAAAAAGGGGAAAAAAAACACAAAACATTTATTTTTATGTGCATTGGTGTTTTGCATGTGTAAGGGTGTCTAGTCCCCTAAAACTGTAGTTATAGACAGATGTGAGCTGCCATGTGGGTGTTGGGAATTGAACCTGGGTCCTGTGGCAGAACAGTCAGTGTTCCTAACTGCTGAGCCATGTCTCCAGCCCCACATCTATTAAATTTATTAGTTACTTTCAAAATATTATTTTATGTGTATGAATGTTTTGTCTACATGTATGTCTGTGCACCAGGCCTGGTACCCAAAGAGGCCAGAAGAGTGCATCAGACCCCTTAGAAGTGAAGTGTCGGGTGACTGTGAGCTGCCATGTGGGTGCTGGGACCTGGACCTGGGTCCTCTGCAAGAGCAGCAAGTGCTCTTACCCAGAGCCATCTCTCCAGCCCCACCAGCTTGTTTTTTTTTCTTTAAATATTTATTTATTATGCATACAATATTCTGTCTGTGGGTATGACTCAGGACCTTTGGAAGAGCAGGCAATGCTCTTAACCTCTGAGCCATCTCTCCAGCCCCACCAGCTTGTTTCTTTGGCACAGGGTTTCACTTTGTAGCAGGCTGTCATTACAAGGATCCGCATCACCTCCCAGTGATGGGGATGGCCTCCTGTCCTTCAGTGAGCTAGGTAAGCACCCTACCCCCGAGAGACCCCCATGCTAGTTTTGAGCTGGGCTTTGTCTTATTATTCTCAGAAGATCGGAATTGGCTTGGAAACAGAAGTCTCATCTGGCTCCCATCTTAATATTGGAGCTTAAAACCTTAGTATGGGGGCTGGAGAGATGGCTCAGTGGTTAAGAGCACTGGCTGCTCTTCTAGAGGTTCTGAGTTCAATTCCCAGCAACCACATGGTGGCTCACAACCATCTGTAATGAGATCTGGCACCCTATTCTGGTGTGCGGGCATACACGGAGGCAGAATGTTGTATACATAAGAAATAAATAAATCTTTTTTTTTTTTAAAAAAAAAAAAAAAAACCTTAGCATGGGACCTGATGCACAAGTAAAAACCTGCCCTCCACTTTTCTTTTTAAAAAAAGAAAAGATACATCCATATGTAGTCTTAGAGTAGTACTTGAAATATGGGCAGCAACCAGGAAAGCTAAGATGTTGATAGTACCAAGAAATAGCAGCTTCTGACACTCAGGTTTTTATTTTTAACTATGTGCATCTCGGTGTGTAGGTTTGTACTTGAGTGCCAGTGTCCTTGGAGGTCATAAGAGATCATTAGATCCCCTAGAACTGGAGTTACAATTGTGAACCACCTGATGTGGGTGCTGGGAACAGAGCTCAGGTCCTTCGTAAAAGCAACACAAATTCATCCAGTCTTCTCCCTGGCTCCAATGTTTTGTTTTGTTTTTGGCACAGGGTCTCACTATATAGACACAGGCTGGCCTGGCACTTACTCTTGGGCTCACAAGATCTGCCTTCTTCTGTCTCCTGAGTGCTCAACAAAAGGTCTATGGCACCATATCTGACTTTTTTATTTTATTTTTAAAACATCTTATATGTATGTCTGTTTTTCAGGGATGTATTTCTTTGCACCACGTGTGTTCATGTGTTCCCAGTATGAAGAGGCCAGAAGAAGGTGTTGGATCCCCGAGAACTGGAGTTAGAGCTGCCATATGGTTGCTGGAAACTGAACCTGGGTCCTCTGGAAGGGCAGCAATGCTCGTAATCACAGAGCCAGCTCTTTAGCTTCATCCATCTTTTCTTTCTTTCCTTCTTTTTTCTTTTCTTTTTTTTTTTTTTTTTTTTTTGAGACAGGGTTTCTCTGTAGCTTTGGAGCCTGTCCTGGAACTAGTTCCGAAGACCAGGCTGGCTTCGAACTCACAGAGATCCGCCTGCCTCTGCCTCCTGAGTGCTGGGATTAAAGGTGTGTGCTACCACCCAGCTTCATCCATCTTTTTGATATTAAAATATTCCCTGGCCTTTCACCCCAGAACTTGGGAGGCAGAGGCAGGAGGATGGCTGTGAGCTGAGTGAGACCTGCAGAGGGGTACTCTGTCTCAAAAAGTCTTATAATTCAACCAGTGATTAGCTTAACAACTACAATTTTATTTTTATTTTAAGATTTTATTTCAAGTCTATGAGTATTTTTCCTGTAGGTATGTCTGAGCACCACATGTTTGTCTGGGGCTTGTAGGAATCTAACATGCACTCTGGCCTCCAAGGGCACACACATGGGACACTTTGCAAACATGCAGGCAAAATATCCATACAATAAAATCAAATAAGTAAAGAGTAAAATACTGTGTAGTGAAATGGAATTTGGTAGATTAAAATTTTCCCAGAGGACCATAAAATCATGAATGTGTACTAATACATTTAAATTATAAATGGGAAGGATCCAGGCATGGTAGTTCATAACTATAAACCCAGTGCTCAGAAGGCTGAGGGGAGAGAATTGTGAGTTCAAGACCATCCTTGACTGCATAGCAAGTTCAAGGCCACTTGGGCTAAAAGAGATCTTATCTCAAAAAACAAACTAAGCCGGGCGGTGGTGGCGCACGCCTTTAATCCCAGCACTCGGGAGGCAGAGGCAGGCGGATCTCTGTGAGTTCGAGACCAGCCTGGTCTACAAGAGCTAGTTCCAGGACAGGCTCCAAAAAACCACAGAGAAACCCTGTCTCGAAAAACCAAAAAAAAACAAAAACAAAAAAAACAAAACAAAACAAAACAAAACTAAATGGTAACATGTGCAGTGGGTTTTCAGGTTATAGAGTGTGAAAACTTTATTAATCCAGTCTCAAAGTTCACATTTTAATTAATTCCCCAACCCCAGCTTGGGATGGAATTGAGAACCACACACACTAGGCAAGCATTCTACCACTGAGCCACTCCTTCTGGTGTCCAGCTGACTAACGCAGCACCATTTGTTAAGATCTGGGACAGAAAGCAAAAAGGAGGCTGGAGAGATGGCTCAGCAGACACTGCCTGCTCTTCTAGAGGTCCCAAGTTCAATTCCCAGCAACCACATGGTGGCTCACAACCATCTGTAATGAGATCTGGTGCCCTCTTTTTGTCTGCAGGGACATAAGCTGGCAGACCACTGTATACTTAAATAAATAAATTAAAAAAGGAATATCCTTATCTAAAATGGTTATTAAAACACTACTGTCTTGGCCAACTCTGTATTATAAAAACCTCAAATGGCACAACAATGGGGGTGGAGGGCCAGCAACAAAGGCTCCGTGGGTAAAGGTGGCTGCCAGTGCTACAGAACCTGAGTTCAGTCTTGGGACCCATATGGTGGAAAGGGGAAGCTAATTTCCTCAGGCTGTTCTCTGACCCCCGACATGAGCATGTGCCTGCAGGTATCCATATACGTACACAATAAATTAATAAATTTTTATTAAATGTGGGAGGGTGTTGAGATTTTTTTGATTATTATTATTAGTTTTTGTTTTGCTTTGGGGGATTGTTTGGGTTTGGTTTTTGAGACAAGGTCTCTCTATGTAGTCCTAGCTGTCCTGGAACTCACTATGTAGACCAGACTGGCCCTGTCCCCCAGTCCCTGTCTCCAGAGTGCTGGGATTAAAGGCTTCAGCCAAGGGCATCACACCTCTTGAAACTAGAGTTATGGATGATTGTGAGATATTGTATGGATGCTGAGAACTGAACCCACAGCCTCTGCAAGAGCAAGTGCTCTTATCTGCTGAGTCATCTCTCCAGGGGGTTTCACTACCTTTTTTAAAAAACATAATTTCAAGCTGGGCATGATGGCGTACACCTCCAGACACAGGTGGCAGAGACAGGTGGGTTCCCACGAGCTCCAGGCTGGCCTGGTCTATGTATTTTCATGTCTACTAGGGCTACTACATAGTGAGACCCTGTCTATAAAAGTGGGTGTGTGGGGCGGGGCAGTGGTGGCGCACACTTTTAATCCCAGCACTCGGAAGGCAAAGGCAGGCGGATCTTGGTGAGTTTGAGGCTAGCCTGATCTACAAGAGCTACTTCCAAGACAGCTAGGACTGTTACACAGAGAAACCGTATCTCGAAAAACCAATCAATCAATCAATCAATCAATCAATAAATGGTGTGTGTGTTATATTAGTATGTTTTCATTTCTAATGTAGTAGATGTTAATATAGTGCTCACTGACAGTAGCTCCTGAGAGCTAGCTATGGCTCATTTGGCAAGAGCTCATTTGCCTCCCAAATGCTGGGATTAATGGCATGTGCCACTACATCTGGCTGTTGTAGTAGTCTGAGACCTTGTAGAGAGAGCTGTTCTCCCTCTGGCAATTTTTAACCCTGCCTTTGTCGTAGAGCAGGTCACCACCCATTCAAGTTTTCTCGAATCTCTGCCTGTACCAGTACCACATTGTCTTAAATATCTCCACAGCCTAATCAGCCCCGCTCAGGCCGCTTGTTCTATCTTTCAACTGTGTTGGTCTTATGCCCTTTATTCCTGCATAACAATAGCAGGCCAAGAGCTGTCAAAGGGAGAATAGCTGTCTGCAAATGATGGCAGAACCTTGCTCCCAAATCCCAAAGGTCTCTACTTCACCTATAGGGGTCTGTCAAAGGCTCCAAACAGCATCCCTGTCTATCACTGACACCTCAAGTACCATGGGGTCTACTGGATCATATGGTTCAAGTGGCAGAGAAGCCTGCAGAGCAGCCTGAAAGAGCCTTCAGCTCCAGGCCCCAGAAAGCTAGCCCCTTTCTGCGTCACTTGGTCTATGGGCCGGAGAATACACCCAAGCAAGGAATGTGCTGCCTCCAGACTCCAAAGAGGCCACTAAGTCTTGTTCTTTTTCTCTCAGTGGTGTTGGGGGCCTGGTGCAATCACACCCTTTACTGCAGGAGGGATATCCTCTGCATGCCCACACCACTGCACTCCTAAGAATTTCACTGAGGCAGAAGGCCTTGAATTTTGGTTAGATTAACTTCCCATCCTCTGATGTGCATATGCGTTACTAATGAGTTCAGAGTGGTTGCTACCTTCTGCTCACTTGGACCAACCAGCATAATGTCATCAATGTAGTACCCCAGTGTGATATTTCATGGAAGAGACAGATGAGCAAAATCTCTTCTAAGTTATGACACAGGGCAGGAGAGTTAATACATCCTTGAGGTAAAACTGTAAGTGAAAGCCAGTTGTTCTGTTGGTCTGTATGGATGGGTACCGAGAAAACGACATTTACTAGATCAATAGCTGTATACCAGGTACCAGGAGATGCATGAATCCACCTAAGTGAGGGCCCCACATTTGGTACAGCAGCTACAGCCAGAGTCACTGCCTGATTAAACTTTCAACAGTCACCTGCCATTCTCTGCCATCTGTCTTCTGTGCTGGCCTGCTAGGAGAGCTAAAGGAAGATGTGGGAGCCACCACCCCTGCATCTTTTGAGTCCTTGATAGTGACACTGATTTTTTTGCAGTTCCTCCTGGGTGTGATTTTGGTTTTGGCTCACTATTTTCTGGCAGAGGCAACACCAGTGGCTTCCACTTGGCCTTCCCAACCCTACCAGCCTTCACTGCAGTGATCAGGGACTAATGAGTAAATTCCGTCAGTTTCTAAGTACATCCCAAGCATACAGCTAGGAAATGACTACAGGATTCCAGGGAGCCACTGGACCTACTGTGAATCAGAATCCAGCCAAAACTCCATTAATAATAACCTGACCCCCATAAGGCTCTGCTTTAACTGGGGGGTCACAATGTTGCTTGAGATCTCGCTGAACCAGTATCCAACAGACCCCAGGAAGTCTGATCGCTTCTTTTCCCTCCAGTGTAGTTACCCTTAAAAACGGTAATAGGTCCTTCTGGGGAAGGAGTGGAGAAAGGCTAACAGCAAAACTCTTAGGTATTTCAGCAAGAGGAACCTGGGCTTTCATTCAAGGGGTTCTCGGTCTGGGTTTGAAAGTTGGCTCATCTGGAAGTTGGCTCACAGGCTTGGGTTCCCTCTTGCCGCCATTCAACGATGTCATTTTTAGTTTGTTTTGTTTGAGAATTTTCTGAGCGGCAACCCCAAGGTCTGGCACAAGGAAAAGGGAGACAACAAAGCTCTTCTAATGTGCTGGTGTCCCTCACCATTTTGTGCCTTATAGGATTTGTGAAGGGTGTGTCTTCTGGGCCTTGCCATTGTGGAGGATTAGGTTTTACAAGCACTCACTCTAGCACTGTGATACCTGAGCCTTGAAATCCCTTCATCAACACTAACACAATAAAGGCATCTCCAGCTCCCTTTTTAGTGGGCCACCTTTGATGTTTTAGCCAACCATTCACGCAAGCTTTTACACTTTTTTTCGTTTTTTTTTTTTTTTTTTTTTCAGGCAGTGTTTCTCGGTGTAGCCCTGGCTGTCCTGGAACTCACTCTGTAGACCCACCAGCCTTTGCCTCCCAAGAAGAACCCCTCTAAGAGAGTGAGACGATGGCTAGGCCAGAGACCTAGTGTGTGTCTGCATCTGCATTTCCATCTGTAAAGTGGAGTTCTAACTCACTGTGGGTGCAGACCAGAGAAAACTGCTTAAGACACATTCAGTCAGACCCAGAGTGTTAGAGCACTTCACATACAAGTCCCTGGTGCCTGCTGAGGGTCCTAAGAGGTATGTTTTTAGTTAGTTGTATCTAAGCATGTGTACCATGTGTGTGCTTGTGTACCATATGTGTACCATGTGTGTGCTTGTGTACCATATGTGTACCATATGTGTGCTTGTGTACCATATGTGTACCATGTGTGTGCTTGTGTACCATATGTGTACCATGTGTGTGCTTGTGTACCATATGTGTACCATGTGTGTGCTTGTGTACCATATGTGTACCATGTGTGTGCTTGTGGACATCAGAAGGATCAGATCCCCTAGAACTGTAGTCACAGGGGTTGTAAGTTGGGTCCTGTGCAAGAGCAAGTGGTCTTTACCATGGAACCATTTCCCCGGCCCCTTAATTTTGAGACAGGATTTTACCATGTAGACCAGACTGAACTGGCTAATCAATCCTCCTGCCCCAGCTTCCTACATGCTGAAATTCTAGGCCTGCAAGACGTTTAAGTATAGACTTCTGGGACTCATATACTATACTATACCCTACTTTTTGTCCCCCAATTGAATGACACCACTCTTATCATTCCAAGAAATCTTAATTTCTTTATTGTTTGACTTTTTGACTCAACATTTTTTTAAACTTTTTGTTTTTTTCTGAAACGTTCTTATGAGCCTTTTGTTTTGTTCTCGTTAAATGCACTCGACCCAAAATTGGTTTGGCATATCGAAAAGGAGACCAAGGAAAGAAGGGACTAGGATGTGGGAGCAGGGAGGCCCAAATGGACAGAGAAATTGAGAATGGGGGGGGGGAAACACAGAGACAGCAAAAGGGACACAAAGAAAGGTGGATAGTTAGAAAAACCCAAAAGGAAAAAAAATGCAGAGAAAAAGAATGAGCAAGATTTAGGAGCAAATGAATTCAGGAGCCCAAGGAAGGGAGTAGGAGACCAAGACCCTTCTTTGTACCGTCCCCGCTGGGGTGGGGGCGTCAAGGCACCAGGTCTGGTTAGGGTAGGGGACACCTGGGCTCTCTGGGTGGCTTTGCGCTGGATTGCAGTGGAACCAGCCCCACTTGGGGACCTGCCATGTAGCTGAGGCCTGGGGTTTACTCTGTGCTAGCGATGCCAGCTAGAGTAGGAACCAAAGGCCCTGCTGCACCACATCCTCCGCCGTCCATCGCCCACATCTGGAAAAGGGCTGTGCAGGGAATGAGGGAGCAGGACTCCTGTGCCTCCAATCCCAGAGGACCTCTTCGCCGGCCCTTTCTCCCAGATTTATTGATGTTTGATGGGCCTCAGGCCTGGGCTGAGTTAAGTCCTCTGCTTCCTGGGCCAGTAACTCCACAGAACCACAGCAAGCTCCAGGTCCAGCAGTAGTTAGGCAAGGGCCACAAGCCATCTCCTACTCTCCGTGCCTGCCTTGGCAAGACTACCCCCATCCTCTCTCCCCCATCTAGACTTCACCCTTGGTCTTCTGGCAAGATAGGCTAAAACACACTACCAGAAAAAACCAGAGATGGAATAAACCCTGCCTTTTCACTTCTGTTCCCCTTCGTGGGGCAAACCATTATCTTTGGTCTGGCCCCTTTCCCCCACATTGATGGGGACAAGCCAGTCCCAGCTCCCCAAAAGGGAGAGGGCTTTCTAGCAGCAAAAAGGGTCCTCCTCGCCACGGATTCACCTCCTGCTCAGCGCCTTCCTAGAGCCCCTTCCTCATAACCCAAAGAAGTTCACGGCAGCAGCAAGCTGAGACCCGAGGATGCTTGAAAACTCATGGCACTTGTGAGGAAGGAGGCAGGGAAAAAACAGGGTGAAGTCAGCAGAGGTGTGATTCCATCTCCGGAAGATGGCAGCAGAGTTAATGCTATCCCCCCCAAAACTGGGGGAGGGCAGGCCAGGCTGAAGGGCCAGAGGTGCTAGGCAGACACCTTAAGCCTGGCAGAGGGCTTGGGGTGAGGGGCAAGGGAAAGGGACCTCTCACCTTTGTTCCCCTTCTCCCTCAGAAAGACCTCACCACTGCCATCCTGCTCAGCCACAGGAACCATTCCCTGCCCTTCACTCCTTTCCCTTGCCCTCCTCAGGATGGGACACCAGCCTCCTCCTGCCTGCCCTGAGTCCTGAAGTGATATACGAGAAGCAGGAACTCAAAGGGGTAGTGCAGCCATCTCGGCAAAAGCATCTTTGGGTGTGAGGGTGTCTCCTGGCCAGCGGGGCAGGCAGTGAGGTACACGCCCCAGGAGGGCAGACTGATGCAGGACCGACAGAGCAGAGGTGACGGGACCGGTGCCGGGAAGGACAGGTTCTTTGTTTCGCTGTTGCTCTCTGGAGTGTAAAAGCGGCTCTGGTGGCTGCCCGCCCTGGATGGGATGTACAATACAGGAAGTCCTGGTTGCCAGGACTGGCCGCTGCTCTGTTCCGGAGAAAGTCTGGGCTGGCCTGGGCTGCAGGTGCCCGGTGGCTTCAAGTGATGAGATTTTCTTTTCTTACTTTTTTTTTTTGTCTTTTTTTTTTCTTTTCCGTTTTGTTGAAATATTTACAGCAATAGGGGAGGAAGAGAGAGGGGTAAGAGGACCCCCTAGGGAAAGATCCAAACCCAGGACCCACTCCTCAGGGAGCCCCAGACCCCAAATCTGCTCCCCAGATAGCCCAGCCCACAGGACTGGGAACTGCCCAGATATGGCCACCCCAGTGGGTTAGGGGCCCTGCGGGGAGTTGTGCTTCATCGGGAGTCACCCCAAGGGAGGGGTCATTGGGTGCACTCTGAGGGTTGAGGGGCAGGCTTGCTTGGGAAACAAGGACCGATAGCAAGGGAGAAAGGAGCTTCAGAGAAAGTTCCTCGATAACCACCAGCCCATCCCCAGGCCTCGGCCTGCCTGTGGTGCAAGGCCCAGTCTCCAGGGCACAAGGAACCTAGCAGGGAGGATCCTGTCCATCTGTCCCGCCGCCCCACTGCTCCCCTCCGGTAGATGGGGAGGAGCAGCTGATAA
Source organism: Chionomys nivalis (assembly GCF_950005125.1). Classification (NCBI taxonomy): domain Eukaryota; kingdom Metazoa; phylum Chordata; class Mammalia; order Rodentia; family Cricetidae; genus Chionomys; species Chionomys nivalis. Next base: position 41,927,985 of record NC_080106.1, read on the forward strand.
ACTGGATCCTGCAAGGCTTCGGCCACCTCAAAAGCGGCAACCCCCTAAAATCCTAGGGAAGCCTTATCCCTTGCTCTTCCTCCACAGGCAGGGAGAGTCAGAAGTGAGATTCTCCCCTACTCCCAGGGCCCAAGTGCTTTTCCTCATTGCACTCCCCTAGAGAGGCTGGGGCCTGTGGCTGGTGGAAACCCTGTCTACTAACCCTGGCACCTGGGGCCCAGGTCAGAGCCCCCGAGGGGACTGTGGGGCCCACGGGCTGAGGGGCACCTGGAGAGAGTGGCCCACCAGCCACTGCCTCCGTCAGTCTCTGCTCCCACCAAAGCCCCTCCTGGGTTCCCTCCCTGGCCAGGCCCCTGGCCTCTGGTCCATGAGGCCCCTCAGAGACTGGTGACCAACTGCATCTGCCCGTCCCCATCGGGCCCTGGCCCCTCGAGACTGGGGGCTGCCAGGTAGCCCTCATGGCTGGGCCGCCGCACCTGGTAGTAGCCCTGTAGGGGATTCCGAGCCACCAGGGCCGGCGGGCGGGAGGTGTAGTAGATTTCTGGGGGCCCAGGGGGGGCAGGTGGGGGTGGGGGCAGGGCCTCATTAGGCCCTTCGGGGCTGCTGTCCGGGTAGGAGGGCGAGTCCCGCAGGTTGGCCCCGCTGGCATAGAGGGAGTCCCGGCCGGGAGGTGAGGAAAGGGGCCGACTGGTGGCCCCGTCCTCTGCCGTGCAGCTCTCCGACTCATCCAGATCACTCTGGTACAGCACCGACTGGGCCCGGGGCAGCAGCAGTGGCTCCTCCAGGGCCTTGTAGAGAAGTTCAATCTCTGCCCGGTCAGCACCCCCAGGCCCGCCGGCCTCGTCCTCACTGACCCCTGGCACGGGTGGCACAGGAGGCTCCGGTGGAGGCCCTTTGGCACCCCCACTGGCCCCCCGCAGGTTGTTGTGCACCAGCTCTGAGATGATCATCTTCTCAAAGGCAGCAGCATCGGCCAGGTTCCGACCTCTGGGTGGCTCAGGACCCCCATCCCCTGGAGGGAAATCCCCGCTTCTCAAGGAGTAGCTGTTGTTGAAGTTGCCGTTAAGGGGCAGGGTGTCCATGCCACAGGCTTCCCGGCCTCCCAAAGGGTGCTCTGCAGGGCAGAGGGGGCAGTAAGGATGGGCCTGGTCACGTGACAAAGGGAGCACAGAGGTCTGTCCCAGAGTCTCAGGTCTCTTTCCTCTCTCTCTCTCCTGTTGGGGGGTCTGCTGCCTAGCACAGCCCATGAGGATGTATATGGGCCAGTTCACCCAGGGTTTCCTCGTAAGTGCCAGAACTTCAGCAAGTGGAGGCCAGTGTAGCCAGCCAGGTACACCGACTAGGCTTGGACCCCCACTTTCATTCCCTACCTGAAAGTCCTCACCTGGCTGCCATGCCAGAGCCTGTAGGAAGGGACACCCTAAGTTTCCAGTCCCTATGAAGCTACAGGAGAAGGGTCTGCCTTTGTCCCCCTCCCCGCTATGGAAGTGCTTCCAGGAGACAGCGGTACTTACTGGGTTCCCTGTAGCTTCCTGTAGATGCCAGCCCGCAAGAGAAGACAAGACAAGAATGAGCTAAGCAGAGGCCCCTCAGGACCTGCCCTTGGGGCCTCCCGACCTGGGACTCTGCTCTTCCCTGGCATCCAGCCAGCCCAAGTGTCCTCACCTGGGGAGTTGAAGACTGGGGGCGAGGAAGGATTGAAGCCCACAGACTCTGCAATGAGTGTATTGTATGGGCTAGTGCCCCCACGGGGTTGTAGCACGGGGTTGGTCAGTAGATGATTCCCCATGGTACCTGCCCAAGGGAAGGGTCAGAGGTTACAAGGCAGCCTAGAGACTTGGGACAAGGAGCTTCTGAGAGAGGACCCAGGGCTGGGGAGACCTCACCTCGGTTCAGGGTGGGGGTGCTGTTGACGTCACCTGCCATAAAGGAGGACTCTGTCTGTTTCCTCACGGTGTCGTTCCACATCCTCCGGATTCGGCTCTGGGGACACAGCCCAAACATGAGGGGATCTCTAACCACCCTGCCCTCCAGATCTTTCTGAGGCTCTGGCAGACACTCCTGTCTCTTGGCCCCAGAGAAACATGCTGGATATGCGTTCCCTGCTTGGGTACCTGGGTCCCCGTGTAGTATCGGGTGTTACTTCGCATGGCTGAGGTCTTGAGGGAGCCGTGAGTACCCCCAGGTGGGGAGCGGATGCAGCAGTAGGAGTGGCGCAGGCACTTGCTGTACTCCTTGTGCACCTGTGCAGGGGGAACGACAGCTGACGGCGGATACCTGCACCTTCCCCATCAGTCATCCTCTGAGTTGGCAGGCCACAGAAGCTCTGGTCATCTATGTCCCTGTATGTCCCTGGTGGCCAGCTATTCAGGCTATCACTACGGCCCAACTCTTTTCTTTACCACCATCGACTTCCTCAATCATTTTTTTATTCCTGTATTCTCCAACTTGACACATCTTTCAGGAACATGTACTGTGTGCCAGGCACAGGGAACATTATGACTGAGCTCCTGATACCCCTGCCCCTACCTCCCTGGTACTACAACTCTAGGCATGCATCCCCGTTCCCAATCCGTGGTCCTGGGGATGGGACAGACTTCATGTATGCTAGGCAAGCATTCTACCAACTCAGCCACATCCTCAGCTCCCATGTGGTTTGTAAGAAAAAATTTTATGTGTATGGATGTTTTGCCTGTATGTATGTGTGTGCACCATGTGTGTGTAGTACACTCGAAGTCAGGCAAGGGTTTCCCTGGAACTATTCCTTTTATCCTTAGAAAAGTCAGTTCTTTTTTTTTTTTTTAAATATTTATTTATTATGTATACAATATTCTGTCTGTGTGTATGTCTGCAGGCCAGAAGAGGGCACCAGACATCATTACAGATGGTTGTGAGCCACCATGTGGTTGCCGGGAATTGAACTCAGGACCTTTGGAAGAGCAGGCAATGCTCTCAACCACTGAGCCATCTCTCCAGCCCTGAAAAGTCAGTTCTTTTTAGATGGTTATGGCAGAAGTCTTTATGCTGTGGCTACCAGCTGTCTGCCACCTAGGGCTGTACCTGCTCTGTGCTGCCATGCCTTTGTGTCTTGCTTTATTTCTGGAATCTCTTTTACTCCTGGCTGAATCCCCCCAGCCCCATCAGACTCAGATGGTTCCACAGAAGGCAGGTGCCCAGGGGACACACTGAGGGCCAAGGTGCACCTGAGTCCTTTCATTCTGGCGAGCTCTGCCACCCTCACCTTTTTCTGTAAGGCGCAGTGAAAGACAAAGATGAAGACCCCCTGGAAGGCGTTGAAGGTAGTGAAGAGATAGGCCATGACTACAGACTCCTTGTTGATGAAGAGGAGGCCGAAAGCCCAGGTGAGGCCCAGCAGGAAGAGCAGCGCAATGGCGCCCAGCGCCCAGGACCTGGTGGCCAGGAGGACAGGCAATCACACTGCTCACCAGGGAAGACAGCCCAGCCCCAAGGCCTCCAGGTTGACACCGAGGGTTGGCTTCAGGTGACAGGTCGTTCCCTGCCAACTTCATCACTTTGGCCAGATTTCCAGGCCACTCAAACTCCCTTTGTGGCCCAGTTTTCAAGGTGCCCTCAAACAGACTCACACTAAACCTGCAATGGCGAAAGCACAGGCTGGATGGACTCTGCACTTTCTGACCCTGCTGAATAGGGCCCACACCATGCACAAACCCCACTGCACAGCACCAGGGGGAACAAAGGGTTCTGGGAACCCCGAGGGCCCAGGGTGAGGCTCACTTGATGTTGTCAAGGCGGCTGGAGTCAGGCTTGAGCACTGATGAGCTCCGGATCATCTTGTGCAGGGTCACCATGAGGAACACCAGGTTCACCTGGGGAGAGTACAGGAAGGGCTCAATCTCTGCTCCAACCCCTTCCTCAGGGCCTTCTCTGCCTATGGGGGCCCAAAGTGCCCACTACCCACATCTGTTACTTGCTGTCACTGCTGTGAGGCCAAGGGTTATGGCTTGGCATGAAACCACAGCTGCTGGTGCACTGGCCTCAGTGTTGAAGACAATGGACTTTGTTGGCCTGGTCTTTTTAGCTACAGCTCAGGCGTGTGTGTGTGTGTGGTTTTAGAACTAGAACCCAGGGCCTTTTGCATAGTGGGCAAGTGCTCACCACTGAGCCATGCCCTGGCCCGTTTGATTCTGACAAATTTTTACACCAATGCCATTTTTGAAAAGCTGGCAAGGGGCCAAGATTAGGGTCAAGACCAGCCTGGATGAAAGGAGCCCAGTACTTGGAATACCACTCACCACAATGACAAAGGAAACAGGCCCAATGAAGCTCCAGATGAAGTAGTTGTCAACTCTCAGCCAGCAGCTAAAATGAAGGACAACCACAGTGGAGAGATGCCTGAAAGACCGGCCACCCCAGCCCCGGCCCAAGGAAAGCCAGCCACTCAAGAGCCAAACAGACGAAGACCATGGGGATAACAGAGACACTCACGCCTTCTCGGTGCCATAGCTTCGATAGTCAATGGCGGCTGCAATGCCCACCACCAGGGCTGGGAAGCAGTAGCCGCCCAGGTAATAGTACTTGGTGCGCGAGTATTCGCTCTCGAACACTTCCACCAGCAGCAGGTAGAGGTGCACACCTTCCAGGCACAGCCAGGAAAACGCGGCCAGGAAAAAGTAGTGCAGCAGGCCCGCGAAGATGGGGCAGGCAACCTGGGAAAGCACATCAGTAAGAGGCCGCTCCACCAGCTGCGGCCCCTCCCACCGCCCAGCCTTCACCCCAGGTGCGGTTCACCTCATACTGAGTCTTGTCTATCCCAACCAGGAAGAGCAGCTCGGCAAGGAAGAGGTTGATGCACAGGTTCTTGTGGATGGTGTTGCGGTCGGTCTGCAGGCCTCGCAGGAAGCAGAAGGTGGAGATACAGATGGCCAGACAGACCAGGGAGATGACAATGCCCACCCAAGTGATGACCGACAGCAGCAGCTCATTGATCCGGCCCTGGTACTAGGGGACAGGAGTAGGGAGGCACTCAGGGCTTGGCCAGGTGACAGCTGCAGGTAAGAACCTCCAGCGCTACCCACCCAGCCTCCGAGCGGCCCCCACCCCTGTGCAGCTCATTTCCTCATGCTCTGGAAGGCGCGTGGAGAGAAGACAATGTGACAACTGTCTTTCCCAGAGTGCCTCGGGGCCAGGGGAGCCAGATGCAAGGCCTCATGCCCTAGGCAAGTCGTGGCCCCCATGCCCATGCACCGGCCTCGTAGGCATCGCCCATGCTGTGTGCTCTCTAGGGTGCCATGCAAAGCCAGGACAGCAGCAAGCAGGCCCGCCCGGAGCAGCAGAGCGCCGGCCAGCTTACGATCTCTCGGTGAGCCATGAGCACTGCGAAGTTGGTGAGGTGGCTGCAGGCACATGTGGTATGGGTCTTATTGGACTCCACCAGGCGACAGCCCTGGGTTGACCAGTAGCCCAGCATGGAGCGCTCTGAGTAGTTCCAGAAGGAGCAGTTTGCATTGAAGTGGTTCTTGGCCTGTTGTTTGGTGGTGGACAGGGTGTCAAAACTGCAAGCCCTATTCCTGCCCTCAAAACCAGCTACGGGGACAGTGACAGGTGTGAAGGAAGTGCCTAGGGCCCAAGGTGACCACCAGCTCTAGGGGACACATGGTCCAAGCTGAAGCAGGGGAGCTGAAACTTACTCTCAGGTGGGTGAACAATGGTGGGGGATACGTAGTCCAGGAACAGGGGATGCTGGGACCTCCAGCGAGGGAGGGGTACACCTGAGCTCACCTCCAAGTGAGCCACAGTAAAGATGACAGGGTCCATGAGGAAGACGCGGCTTGATTCCTTATTGATGGAAGCTGCGATGACCTGCGAGTTCACCACCAGGGAGGCACCGCCAGGGCCACCGGTCCCTGTCTCGCCTGCCAGCTTCACCGTGGCATTCTCCGTGGACAAGAACAGGCCCAAGTTGTTGTAGAGGATGAAGACAACCTTGACCACCCCTGAGGAAGATGGGCACAGGGCGATATAGTGGCCATCCTCAGCCACACACTTCTATCTGGGCTGTGGCCCAGTTGAAGCAGCAGCTCAGAAGCCATTTCCACAGGCCATTGTTCAGCAGTGGGAGATCAAACACAGAGGCCAGGACATACAGGCTGGCTCTCTGACCCTCTCTTACTTTGTGTGACCTTGGGCAGATCCCCTAATCTGTGTCTCAGCCTCAAATGGCAAAACGTCTTCTAGAGCCCCTACAGGGCTTTGGGACATCCATACTCACGGCAGATAAACCGTGATTAAAACACATGATTGTTGTGTTCCAGAGAGTCAAGATCAAGGTACCAAGTGGGCAGTGTGCACGTGCTTGTGGACAAACCCCACGGGACACTGACCGTTGCGGCTATTCTGCTTGATGGTGTTGGCAGACAGCTGGATGGAGTTCTCGCTGGGATATTCCTGGGGAAACACCAACTCCTGCACTTGACCCTCTGTGTTCAGGACAGTCACCTCCAGGACTGTGGGTGCAGAGGCAGAAAGGATATGTTACCAGTGTCCATCCCCAGACAGGGTTCATGCTACCCTATGAACCTGCAGCAAAACCACAGGCGCAGGAATTGGGAAACCAACACCCCTGCAGTTTGGGGTTGGCCCTGGGGTGGCTACAGTACTCACCCACGTTCTGCTTGGCAGCTAAGAAGCGAGCGGGTTCCCTGACATTGTCGGCCAGCAGGAAGGCCCCCTCCTCCAGGACATCTAGGAGCATGGTGGCTGTATGCACCTGTTCCGTGGCATTCATATCTTTCCAGGACTCAAGTGCCTCTGGCCGGAGCAGGTTGTCCACCGTCTCCACCACGGCCTGTGTGTAGCAGGGACAATACCATGAGTCCCCCACATTCTTAGTTCTTTGGGATAATCTTAATGTCCTCTTCTCTCTCTCCCCTTCATCCCCACAATCTGTACCACACCGAGCTCACCTTGATATAATCCTTGCAGGTTCTCTCTCGCTTGTGCATCTGGAGAAAGAGATGGAGGTAGTGATGGGTGGGGACTCCAGGCACTGCTCCCCTAGCCACAGTGCTCAGACTCTGGGGCCCTGAGACCTTCCTCAGGAACCCCACCTCTAAGACTGCTCAAGGCAGTGTGGCAGTGAAGGCCAGCAGCCCCTGGGGTGTTGTGTCCCTCACTGGTCACTGTGGGGTGGCAGAAGGCACAGATGCCTACCTTGTTGTAGTTCTTGCCAGCTGACTCGCGCTCAATGGGCCGGAGGGCCTGGAGCTGGGCGTCCAGGATGTCTAACAGTTGTTCCATCAGCTTCACCGAGGAGGACACATCCCCAGCGTAGATGGAGCCCCGCGTATGACGGGCCAGCTCACTAGCAATGTTGGCTGCATTCTCTCCGCTCTTAATCTGCAAGAGGCGGGGAGAAAGGGACCTCAGGTCTTCTGGGCACTGGCCTGCCCTGGTCCACAATTCCCTCTTCACCTGCCCTCTTCTCCCTGCTAGGCTTTCCCACGCACGGGTCAGGTAAAAGGATGCCCCTTGCCCTATCTATCTCCCAAGCCAGTTCCACTCCTGCTGACCCTGGGCTCTGGATAGCCTGCCTACAAGGGGCAGCAGTTACTGGTACCTTCTGGGCTACTTGGTTGACCCAAGGGGATGTGCAGTTACTGAGGTCAGGACCCCGAGGATTCCAGAGCCCCAGAGCAGGGAGACACTGGAACGAGGCAATTCCTGTAGAGAGGGACAAGAAAGTCAAAGAGAAGGAAATGAAGAGGGGACAAGGAACAAGAGAGGAGACAGAGCAGAGGACGAGGAGAGGAACATTTGGGAAAAGGCACTAGGTAGCCCACCCTAGCCTCCTAGGCAAGATGGGCTGTGGAAGGTTTTCTCCACAAAGCCTCTCCCAAACTTTCCTGAAACCTCAGAGCACCTGGGCTGCTTATCTGTCCCACATCTGTCCTGAAACTGGCTTTGCTACTTTAGTCTGAGGCCGGTAGCTGGATTATTGGCAGCTCCCCATGTGCTCAGCTGCAGGTGGTACCTGCATAGCTAAGCTGTGGGCCTCCCAGCCCTTCGCGGTCAGCTGTGACCCCAGCACTCACCTCGCGTTCCCTTGGGGCAAGGCCTCTCCACCAGCATACCCTGTTGGGTGGCTGGCCACTGGACCCGCCGGACCTCTCGGGGTTCACAGAAGAGCTCAGGGGACACATGCAGATTGGGAGCTGGGGGCCGCCGGGTGCTGGGTGCTGGGGCTGTCGCTGGAGGCAGGTCAGGTCCCAGCTGGTTAATGGCACCCACTGGGTGTGTGGTGAGAGGTGCCCGGCGGAGTGGAGTGGTGGCTGCAGGCGAGGCTGTGCTGGTGAGGGGTGTGGGCCGAGCTGTGGTGGTGGTACTAAGAGGTGGAGAAGTAGCTGGGCCTGGGAGATAGAGAGGACAGGACTGGGTCACATCCATGCCCAAGGCCCACCAATGAGCTCAAGCACAAGGCCCCTTGGCATCTTGATATCTTCTTACTCATTGACTTGAAAAGCTGTCCTGGGTCCCCTGACCTTTCCTGTGCTCAGAGGCACCCTACACTCATGAGTCCATGAGAAGGTGAAAATGTACTACTATGTACCACAAGGTGTCGCTCCCAGAGCCGGGACTGGAGATGTGTGTCAAAGCTGCTGGCTACAACACCACTCATCTGTGACACAGCTGATTGGGGTCGGGAACCTGGCTACGTTTTCCCTCGGGGGTACTCAGTCCCCCTCTGCAAGGGTTGGCTAAGGCTCTCTAGAGCTCTGGAGTTGCTCTGGGTTAGTGATGGGAACACCAGCTGGAGGCAAAACAAGATTACAGCAAGCATCTGATCCTGCACCCCGTAAACAATCCCACATGAATGTGCCCGGGCAGCACAGATCACTGGGTAGAGCCCAGAATCCTGGGGTTCAACCCTCAAGCTTCACAATCATCCCTCATCTGTAAAACAAGTGCTTTGAAGACAGTAGGCACGTTGAAGCAGCAGCTGTGAGGGGTGTGGACAGTGTTTGCCACAAACTGGGATTTTTTGTACCTCCTAATCCTCAAGAGCTTACAGAGGGCCCTACATTCCGGTACTGAGGACTAGTGGATACAAAGAGGCCTACACCCTCAAACCCACTCTCACCGGCGCTAGGGTCTGGGGGTCCAAACTCCAGGCTGTAGCGCACCACAAAGTAGTTATTCCACACGTACAGCTGGTTGTCCCGGGGGTTGTAGTCGACAGAGGACACAAACTGGTAGGGGTTGGGGAACGCGAGACTGACTGGCTCCTCTCGGTTCGCATTGGTGTTGAAGGCGTAGTCCACACGGTTGCCCGCTGCCTCACTGTCGTCATCCACATACACGGAGCGCAGCACGTAGAGGACACCGCACACCATGAAGGCATTGGAGGCCGAGCGCTTGTCGTAGCCCGTTTCCCAGGTGCCCTCAAAGCGCAGTGTGTAGGGGTTGAGCTGGCTCACCACCAGGCGCCCGTTGTTGCCCTCAGTGGCATAGATGACCCACAGCCCGTTCTCATCCACCGCCAGGTCAATATCTGTCTTGCCTCCCCAGCGGTAAGGCGAGGTGTCATGGTAGTTGGCTGTGTTGATGACTGTCTCTCCGCTCTTGATGCGAGTGCGCAGGTCATACTTGACGATGTTGCGCGTGCGCTCCTTGTTGTAGAAGACTGCGCCGTCGTAGACTACAAAGCCAGTGCCATCCACACGGTTGGGCAGTCGGTACGTGGTGGTGTGGCGCGCAGCCACATAGTCCTCCCACGAGGCATATTCAGTCAGTGTGTCCGTGCGGTAGGGGATCCAGGGCATGACGTAGATACGGTCACCTGCCTGCAGCGGGTCCTTGCACCAGGCACCAGACTGGTGCTCTGACTCATGTGTGGAGGTGGGCTCCAGTACCTTCTGCAGAGTCCCTGGGCACACGAAGACTGGGCCGGGTGGGTGGGTAGGCAGGGAGGAGGTGGGGAGGAGCAGAGGCAAGGAGAGAGGGGAGAGAGAGGCAAGTTGGTCACACGGTGGGGGGAGGAAACCATGCTGTCCCCTCCTGCTGCTGCAGTCATGGTTGCTTGGTCGGGCTGGTGATGGGAAGGGGGTTTGTGGGCCGGGAAACCCGCCCTGCCCAGCTGCCCCTCTCCCTGGAGCTGTGAACCCTGGAGACCATCAAGAGCAGGGTTAGTGTGGGGAGGTGGTGCCCTCTTCCCTTCCTTGGCTGCTAGAGACCCCACAGGCTGGGGACAAAGGATTTGGCCAGCGCTCTCCCAGACTGGGCACAAAGGGATGGGAGCGGGGACTTCTGCTGCAGTGCCACCTAGCCTCAAGGTTCAGGTGTCAGCACCCTGGCCTCCCTTCTCTGCCGCTGTGGAAGAACTAGGGGCTGGGATCCCGTCCTTCACCAACCATGCAGGGATGGACTTAAAAAAACAAAAACAAAACAAAACAAAAAACCACTTCACTTTCTTCCTCCAAAAGCTGTAAGGGAGAGTGATGTTTCCACACCCACTCTGGCAGGGAGGCTTAGGGCTGTCTATTCTCTCCTCGGGCCCCGCTGCTGTCTGGGCTCCACTCAGCTGGTACCCGTAGCTGAGGAAAGGAGGGAGGGAAGCAGCTCCCAGGTTAGGCTAGGGAGAAGTCCAGCCCTGCCCCAGCCGGCAGGGTCTCTGGTGGGTCAGGCTCAGAAGCACACACTGACACTGGTGCACAAGGGTGGAGTGGGGACACTTGGGGTGAGGAGCTGCGCAGAGGGAAGAGAGACAAGGAGGTGTGTGTGTGTGTCCACAAATCCTGGCTCCAAGGGAGGCGCTCTGGAGACCACCTGGGAAGAGAAGGTTAGTGCTGGCGAGGAGAGAGGGGGTGAGCAGAGAATTCACTCCAAGGCCCAGGCCCGACTGAGTGCCCCTTCCAGGGGCAGTCCCAGGTCCAGCTCGGAGGGGGCAAGGGAGGGAACCAGGTGCTAGGATAAAGCCCCAGCCCACCCCAGCCAGCCCCGCACCTCCCCTGCCCCGGACCCCGATTTACCTGTGACCATCCCCGGCTCAGGAGGAGGGACCAAGGCAGCGCTGATGTCAGAAAGGTGGGGGGCCCCGCCCCACCCCCCCATTCCCTGAAAAGAGGAAAACCTCGACTGCATCTCGTTGGCACCACTGGCCTGCCAACCCTCACCCCTCACAGCCCAGCACAACCTGTTCTTAGCCTACCCTAGTGGTCCAGCAGGTTACTGTGGCCAACCCCCTCTTCTTCCCTGAGTACTATGGGACAGATGCCCTTCCCTTCAGGAGGGCTGGCACCTCCCTCTCGTTTCTCATCACAGACCCCCACAGGCAGGCCAGGGCTGTAGGGTGTGTGCTTGTGGGTCTATGGTGAATTCTCTGCTCCTGCTTGGCCCATCACCAAAGCAGCTAGCCCCAGGGACACAGGGAGGACTGGGATGACTTGGCACCAGCATGGTGGGCAGCTTCAGTAGTGAGGGACCCTTGAGTAGGCTGACTTGGTTGGGAGAGGGGAGCAATCTGTAGCCCCCATTACAGTACTAGGGCAGCTTGGCTCTAGGTTTCTAGGCCCAAGGCAGCCAGTAGCAGAGTCCCTTTAGCATAAGTTAACCCTGGGCGCTAAGCCTTGGCATTCCTATCAGCTATGTCTGTACCCTCTGACCAGACTATCTGGCACCTGCCCTTTTTTCCCTTCTCCAGGTATCCCATAAAACCCCCTGCCAGGGGTGTGTGTTCATGAAGAGGGCCTGAGCTGGTCAGAGGGTACCAGGGGAGGAAAAATACAGTTAGAGGTCATCCCAAGGAAGGGGAAGAGATGAAGAAGGGTCTGCCAGGGGTCTTGGGCAGCAAGAACCCTACCTCAGCACCCAGCTCCCAACACTTCTTCCCTCCCCCAGCCCAACCTAGCGAGGAGATCCAGTGCCGTAGTTCCAAGCCTGCAAGAAGAGCGGCCAGTGCAGGGCTGACTCAGGAGAGCAAGGGAGGAACGGTGCCCAGGCCTCTGAGACGGGCAAGGCAGGAAGGAGAGGGGAGGGGAGCAGCTCAGAGGGGCCCCGCCCACCTCCCTGGCAGGGGATCCTCCACAGACCACCTTAATTTCAAGGCAAAAGGGACCCCGAAGGGCCATCTCATTGTTTGTCCACTGCCTCCTGCCCTATTACTAGCAGGTCACCCTCCACTCCCTACATAGCCACACCTACCACCATGGGGCTCCCTGCAAGAAATTATGAGGCCTGTGGAGGTCCCCAGAGCAAGTCTGTGACCCCCACCACCCTCCCTGGTCCTCTCCCACATCAGCCCGGAAGAAACCCTGACTGCAGCTTTGCAAGTGTGCTGAGACAGAACCCACTCCACCCTTTCCAGGAGGCCCACCCCCGCCCCCGTCCCAGGGCTTTGGCAGGCTGCCCCCTCCCAGGGGCTTGGGATAGCTGACAACCCTCCCCAGGACTGGACCCGGCTGATCAGAAGGGGTGGAAGGTGGAGGCTTGTTTCCCTGTGCTCCACAACAGCTCTGGGCCTTGAAAACGCCAAATCAGAAGAATTTAAGCCACCAGGAGCCAGAGAGAGATGAAAAATCTGGTCCCCCAAAGGAAAAAGCGTCCCCTCCATCCCACCACCCTCTACCAGAAACACTTTGCAAAGGGTACAAGGGAACAGGAGAGGAGAGAGAGGAGGGGAGAGTAAGAGGGAGGGAGGAAGGGAAGAAGGAGAGACAGAGACCGAGGAAGGAAGAGAGACCTCTACCGGTGCCTGTGGAGGCTGGGGAGTCCCTCCCTCCCCACCCGCCTGGATGCTTACACATTTCTCCTAAGGGAGGCAAAAGAAATGAGAGATGAGGTCAGGTACCCTACAGGGACCAGGGACCAGAAGAGGTACAGAGAGAGGTGTGAGGGGAGAGAGAGAGAGAGAGAGATGAAAGAGAGAGAAGAGAGAGAGGGAGGAGAGAGAGAGAGAGAGAGAGAGAGAGAGAGAGAGAGAGAGAGAGAGAGAGGTGTAGGAGTGGGGTGAGTATCTTGCCCAGGCTCAGAGAGGAGCTTCGGTGAGAATCTGGAAAGTGGAGAAGCCCACGGCCTTGACCTTGGCCTTGGTGGTGCTGCAGCACCAGGGCCAGCCCAGCTGTGCTGGGAGGACACCCGGGGCAGGGAAATCACTGGACCAAGTGAGGGTGAGGGAGAAGAAGGGGTGGGAGGGAGGGTGGGCCACATGAGTATGGTACAGGTGGAACAAAGTGTGAGTTAGGGGTTAGCATTGGTAACAGTGCGTTTACCTTTCTGCTCCACTTCTACTTTAAGCATCGGAAGAGAGAGAGAAAACAAATTGAAAAAAAATGTGCAAGAAAAAAAAAGAGAAAAAAAGATTAAATTGCTTTCGTTTCTTTTCTGGCCACACGCCCCCTCTTCCTGTCTTTCCTCCTGCTTTCCCAACCCCTTCCGTAGTATCATTTCAGCCCCCACCCCCAAGTCCCTTTTTCTGGGGTAGGATGGGTTGAGAGGGTGCTGAGAAGGGACAGGGGAGACACAGGAGGGAAGAGACGAAAAGACTGGTATGGTACAGACAGGCAGGTGGAGGGCCCCGGCTGTAGAGAAGAGCCCCTGTTAGGAGCTGAACTCTAGCTAGGAGATACCAGGCAGTGGGGATACAGGAACCACAGGGCTCCTCTCCACCCTGTGTGCTAACTCTGCTAGACCCAGGGGCCGAGGGAAGGGGTTTAGTGTCTCTAGGGCCTGGGTACCCCTCCCAGCTGAGAGCACAGGCTGAGCCCCTTCCCCTTTGAGTAGGCCCCACCTGAGTCCAGCTGTATTCCCTTAAGCCCTCCAGACCCCCGAAACGCACAGAGAGGGCTGTAGAGCCAGACACAGAACAACAGAGGCAGGCAGGCAGGCGCCCCTGGCCTCGGACAGAGCCAGGGTGGGGGAGACAAGAGGCACAGAATTGGAGGGGACACAGACTGGGCTGAACAGCATATGGTAGACAGGCTCCTAAACTCCCGGGGGAGGGGGGCTCAAGGTTCAGCTGCTCTGCCCAGTCCACCAAGGGCCCAGGAGCCCTAGCTGCACCCTGCCCTGCCCACCGCCCTCGATGACGCACGGGTGGCACCTGGGAAGGAAGGGAGAGTTAGGCTGTGCTCAGCTGCAAAGCAAATCCAGTGTTAGTCCAATGTCTGGGGTTCCCACACTCTGGTGACCCCCAGCTGTGGGATCCCTGCCCCCAAACCTGCCCCACCTTGGCCAGCACTGGGGTCACCCCAGCCTCTGAAGCCCAGGACCCTTTTGCTTGAGTTTTGCAGGGAGTCTGTCTGACTCCCCAGCGCCTTGCCCAGTACCTAGCCCTCAGGACATGCTCATGGGAAGTCATGAAGTGTGTGCCTGGCTTCCTGAACCCCAACCCTAATTACCTGGGGGGCCGGGAGATAATTTAACTGGGCCTACTAGCTCTACCTGAACAAGAACACCCATTGCTAGCCCTATCTATGACATCCATCTTCTAAGGCTCAGGTTTGCTTTCTCAGTCTAAAGCTGACATCCCCTGCCCTGTGCCACCTTCAACCCCACAGCCCATCCTCCTGGGTTATGTTCCCGGGCCACACGAAGGGGCTTGGCTTTAAGTATCTAAGTTCCATCCCAGAATCTGTGGCCTCTTCTTTTTTTCTTGTATCTCGGTTTGATCTTTGGACCTGGACCAGGGGCTTTTTCCAGTCATGTGTCCTGTCTGCTCTAGAGTTGGGCTCATTCTATGTTGCTATTCTTGCTTTGATTTTACCATGGCAATAACAGTAACTGGTTAGAAGGGAAGTGTGGCCACAGTGACAGCAACCAGTGCTCATGAGGGCGCGGGAACAGTGCAGGCCCTTGCAGCCAGGCCTTCCAGGACCCTGTCTACAGCTGGGGAAACTGAGGTTCAGAGAAGTGAAACCACACAGAAGAGGCCATGCAGCTGCTATTCTCTTAGAACCTATGGCCCGGGGGGCACAAAGCAACTTGGGTCCCATGCTGTCTCTATCCCTTGAAGCACTCAGGGCAGGCCTCTGACCCCCTCCCCCACCGCAGAGGCGTTAAGAGGCTCAGGTGGCGGGAAAGTGCATCCGTACCATCACTGAGCACATCTTGAACCAGGCTCGGGGCTGGGCGCTGGGGGGTGAAGTCGCAGCCTCTGCCTTCGGGGCTTTGCTCCTGGGAGCAGACTCTGGCCGCAGGGCCGAGCGCTTGTCACTCCCGATCTCCAGGACTCACGCCTCCGTCTGCAGCACCCAGAGAAATTTTTAAGTCATTTGCTGCAGGTTTCAGAGCCAGACAAGTCAGGAGCCACGGTTGAACCTCACGCCACCTGCCCAGCTCTCTGTCCTAGACACACGTCACTTCCCACCTCCCACCCTGCTGCCCCAGCTGCGGATGGGCAGTGTCCCCAGTGCTGTGGGGAGGCTTCGGGGAGCAGATGGGCATCCCCCTCAGGCACTGAAAGGAAAGGGCGAAGACTAAAAGAAGAAAGTTACACAGCGGTAAGTGATCCTGTTCACCCATGGTCCCGGCTTCACCTGCAAGGAGAGATCAGAGGTTGGAGGGGTAGGGATGGGGGAAGCTGGGTAGGAGGGGAGAGGAGGCAGAGTTATGAGGTCTCCTGCTCCCCTACCCCTCACTTTGACAACCCAATGGTCCTGCCTCCTCCCCTTGTGCCTAGAGGCCCTCCCTACCTCCAGGCTGGCCATGAGAAGCCAGGTGAGAGGACAGATGGGGCAATGGGAGGGAGGAGAGGGGGCAGGAAGACTGGCGATGCTGGGGTGTGGGGGCTGAGGATGAGCAACCCTGTCTGTATCTGCTCCCTCAGTCAGATGTATGATGGTCAGGCTCTTGGCTCCCCCAGACCATCTTCTTACAGGGTACTGTCATTCCAATATGGCAGTACTTCCTTTGCAGACAGGAAGTGTTCTCAGGGTAATAGATAAACCAACCAGTAGTTAGGAACCTTGGAAGATATCTTTGGCTTCCATGATGTGAAAAGGACAGGAGGGGGCGTGTAGAGGAGGATGAAAAAGATCAGGTGTGTCCACGGTCAGGAGGAGAAAGGGCAGGAAGCAGGAGGGAAGCACAGCATTCAGAAGGCCAGAGAGAGGCCAGCATGCTGTGGGAATGCAGCCTGGAAGGGCTTTAGCCACTAAAGGACATGTGAAGAAGCAGGGGTGGGCAGGGGACTAGAACTGAAGATGCCCCCACAGGAGGGGACACAGTCTGTGTGGCAAGTGTCTGAAAAGAACGTATCCAAGTGGGAGCAAGCCTGCTATCCTCTGGGCCCAGGCCCGTGGATGCGCGCACATGAGTGCTAGATCAAGGTGTTCCTTCCTTGCTCTGTAGGGAAGGGCCCAAGACAGCATGAGGAACAAGATGACTCACTGTAAGGGACACAGTCGTACTGCACCTCCAGGTACTTGTAGGTTCCAGGACAGGGGTCAGGAAAGGCGTCAGAGCCGGCTACCACCACACACTGGGTTCGGTTATTACACCTACAGAGAAAGGAAAAGGTGTTAAGGAAACGATCAGGCCTGGAAGGCTCTGGGGTCAGGAGGCAAGTGTACAGCTCCAGTTGGGAAGGCGTGCGCGCGCGCGTGTGTGTGTGTGTGTGTGTGTGTATGGGGCCGGGAGGGCTTTGTTGCTTCCTGCCTGTTTTCTTTACCATAGGCCTCCACAGCCACGAGGCATGTTCTCCTGGCACTAGTACATCTTTGGCATTTTTCTTTCATTGAATTTAAAGCCCGTGTGCCAGTCACTAAAACTCACACCACACCACTTGTGGTGGGCACGTTTGCAGACACACTGTCCACAGGAGACTAAGGGCCTGCTGTGCCTGCCTTGGCTCTTCCTATGGACACCGCCACACTCTGGACAGTGACTGAGACCTGCAGTGGCACAGCCAAGAAGACTCTTGAATCTCCACAGGGGTCCCCCGACCCCACTCCCTGCCAGCCACTCTGGTGTCTGGCTAGTATGGAAAAAGAGAACTACGTCACAGCTAGAAGACTCCATCCCAGACACTAGTCCTCATCTGGTGGCTGCTCTCATACCCCCAGACTGTCCCCACCTGGAGGGCATCTCCCGTTCTGGTCTGCCTACCTACTCCCTGTTTCTTCCCATTTGTTACTGCTGTCTGTGCCCAGTCAAGATGCCTGCAACGGTTCACCCTCACTGGGAGCTGGACTGGGTTCAGAACTGCCTCAGAGATTGGTTAGGTATGCTTCAAGGTGTGTCTGTGAGGGTCTTGCCAGAGGGGATTAACCCAGGCAAACAGATCCACCCCAAATGTGGCCACTCCATTCCATGGTCTGAGGGCCTAGACTAACGTAGTAAGAATGAGGGGCAGGAGGCAGCAGAATGCCCACGCTTGCTTCTCTGCTTCCTGCAGCCCCGATGTAAACCAGTCTGTCTGTCTGTCTGTCTCTCTCTCCCTCTCACACACACACACCTGCTATGATGGACTGAACACTGAAACCAAGAGCCGAAAAGAACCCCTTCCTCCCTAAGCTGTTTTTGTTAGCTGTACAGTCAGGATCAGAGAGAAGACCCAGGTCCTTGGAGTGGGCAGACGAGGCCTGTACAAGTGATAAGTACCCTGAATCTGCCTCCAGTTCTTCCTGGACGAGGAAGTGCAGAGGGAAAGACAGCAGGAGGCTGAGGAGTAAATACAGAAGGAGGCCTGGGAGGGTCTGATTTTATCTACCCACCCCTTTTAAAACACAGCAGTGGCTGGGTGGGGTGGCACACATCTTTAATCTCAGCACCTGGGAGTCAGAGACTTGTAGATCTCTGTGAGCTCAAAGCTGGACTGGTCTACAAAATGAGTTCCAGGACGCCCAGGGCTATACAAAGAAACCCTGTCTTAAAAACCAAAAATAAATAAATAAAAATAAATAAAAAAACCCCATCACCCCGCCCCCACAAACAGAGCAGTGGCTTCATACAACTAGCAATGTGCCCTATAGAATTTATAGCAAGTGTGAACAATTCCTGAACACACATGTTCACGGCTGCATTGCCCACGTCCACCAACAGGGGGAGATAATCCAAAAGTCCAGCCATGATGGATTGTTTGAGATGGTGGTTTCGCTGGTAAAATGTGGCCTGCCCACATATGAAATGCTATCAGGCCAGGAAAAGGCTGCGCAGGGCAGGCTGGTGAGCATGGAGAGAGCCTAGGCAAACCTCTGGGCAGAGAGCACAGAGCAGGACGGTAGGAGATTGTGAAGCAACTCCATGGGCATGTATGAAGCTTTGCCACTAGGCTGAGCTGGTAAACGCACAAAATGTCACTAAAAGAATTCACTTTAGAGTGGTTAATCTCAGTGTGGTCCAGGGGCAGAATGCTCATCTAGAACGGGCGAGGCCTTGAGTGGCACCCCCAGAACCCCAGCTTTGCACCCCAGACTACCCTGGAGCTGGCGAGAACTACAATTGGAGAGTGAGCGTGGCATCTGTCTTTAAGGGGTGGGGCTTTAAGGAGGAGGAAACACTAAGGTCCAGGGAAGGTTTTGGCCAACCATCCTGTGGTACCTGTCACAGCAGCTTAGCTGTGACCCTCACAGACACAAAGAGCTTCAAGAGTGGGATCATCAGGAGAGGAAGCAAGGCCGAGGGCCCTCAAGCCCTCCCCCACAAGGCTCCTGAGGTCTCGCCTCGCTCCCTGGACTAGTCACCACACACTCAGCCTTCTGTGTGGAGTGGGCGGACATGAGTGCTCTAGCTGTGCAGACTGTAGAGAGGTAGAGAGGGACCTGTCTCAGCCAGGGAGCAGGCCTTGAACGCTGAGTCTCAGGCATCTGGCATTCAGTGAACGCCTGCTGCGGACCTAGCCCCAGCCAAAATGGTGAGGGAAAAAGTTCTGTTGTCCCTGTAGGGCCAATGAGCTAGGGTTAGGGAGGTCACAGGATAAAATACCAAGCAAAGACAAAATACCTGATGGAAATGTGGTCCTAAAGGGGTCAGGAGCAGGGAAGGGGCCTGCAGTTTCAGAGTGTGTTTAACTGTCCAGTTAGGTAGGCAGCCACAAGGAAGCATAGGAACAGCATTTACAGCAAAAGTACCATAGGAATATACTCATGCTTCTAGAAAAACCCAGAGGCTGGCTTTGCCACTTCCCAGCTAACAGGGCAGGTACCTGTGGCCCACAGACCCTATCAGGATGCGGCAGAGCAGAGCAGGAGGCTGGGAGTCTATGGGCTACAGGGATGCAGATTCCGATGCACGGTCGTTTATTTTGCAGTACTGAGGACTGAACCTAGGCAGCACTCTACAGTGAGCTGCCTTGCACTGCTGGAACTCAGCGTGTGTAGGAAAGGTGGGTCAGTGGTCAAGGAAGGTCACACAGGGCACATTTAGCCTCAGGAAGGCTTTGGATTTTGCAGAGGAAGGTGGGAACTTAAGAATGTTCAGGCAGAGGGATAGGATCTGACTCAGGTGTCCACTGATGCCTGCCACATAGGAAGAATGCTCAGGATGGGGTGATTTATTCAAGCAGGTTGTAGAGCTGCATACGTGGGCTACCCAGCCTGGGATACCTCCTCAGTCACACCAGCTCGCCCTCATTCACACTCACACCTGCTCAGAGACACAAACACTAACTACATTTGCACACACATACTCAAGACGTAAAAATCACCCTTTGTAGAGTTATCGTCCCACCACAAACACAAGGACAATCTGCACACCAAAGCACCCTGCCCCAGACACATACGCACACTTCTGTAAGTTAGGGGTAGCACTCTTTCTCTTTGGAGAGGAACACCTTTGCTTTTGATTCTGCAAGCTTCCACCTGCCACCAACAGGTCTTGGAATAAGTTTCTGGAGGTGGAAGGATGGATGAACACGTCTATGGCAGTGGTTCTCAACCTGTGGGTCGTGACCCCATAAGGGGGTACGCATATCAGATATTTACATTACAATTCATAACAGCAAAAGTACAGCTATGAAGTAGCAACAAAATAATTTTATGGTTGGGGTCACCACATGAGGAACTGTATTAAAGGGCAGCAGCATCAGGAAGGTCTACGGGGCTGAGTTGGGGGACACGGCGGAGAGAGAGCAGGCTCACCTCTGGGACATGATCTTGAAGGCGTCGGGCAGGTAGCACTGTACGTTCTCCATCTGGAAAGGGTCGGCGTCGCAGATCTTGTCATCTGTGCGCCCGTAGTTAGCGTTCTCCACCATGATGACGTCACTGCCTGGGCACCGCAGCTCGATGGGATAACCTTCGCATGCTAACTCCCGGCGCATTAATCCAAATGGGAGCCCGGCCCGGCTCAGGCCTGCAGGACCGTTGGGGACAGTGTCACAGTCTCCAGGGAAGAAAGAACCTGCTGCCTGAGCTGGGTTGGGAAGCTGGTTATAGGAATCTTAGGCTGTAAAGTGGCAGTGAGATTTAAACCTTTGGAGGAAGGGGTAACCTGGCCCAGAGAGCTGACCCTTCTTCACCCTGTAATAAATGCCTTGCCTGGTCAGAGTCAACACCATCCTGGACACTGTGGGCCAGTTACAACTGTGTGTCCCCAAATCCTTGCAAAACAACTTTTGACATTTGTGTATATATGAGGGTGGTGTGGAGGTCACGTTTACCTTTTACCAATGGTGCTGAGGCCTGAACTCATTCTGCCATGCCTTTTATTCTGAGATGGGACCTCACTGACCTTTCTAGACTGCCCTTGGAACTGTGGTCCTCCTACCTCCTGCACAGCTAGGACATCAGGGCTGTGCTGTCACTCCGCACTGAGAGAGGCGATCTGACACACATGTAAACCAGGGAAGACTGTGTGCAGACATGGGGGAGGGGCACCACAGCAGGAGGAGACCTCAGCAGGAGCTGGTTGGGCTGAAGCCGTGATGGTGGGTCTTTGTTCTCCTGACAAGTCCCTGATGACAGGACTTAGGGTGGGGCCTCTGGTGGGGCAGATGGCTGCCATGAAGGCATTGACCAAGTCTGTGGTAGGATGTCTACTGAGAATGGACACCAGGACACACTGTCACAGCACAACTGCACGGAACTCTCCTCCTTCATGTCAAACCCCTTCACCAGACTGGGTTGACTCTGTCTTCGCAAAAAGCTGTCCCCCAGCACAGAAGCTCCTGTGGGTGCTGCTAGACCTCTGAGTAAATTTTCAAGTTAGCAGCAGTCACAAGAGAGAGCGACTGGGATCTTCTTACCCCTCCCCCCAAGCACTCTCCTCCCACAGAGCTGTCTCTGCCTGCTTTGTTTGCTGATTTGCTGGGAATAGGGTCAGCCTGGCTTGAAACTTCGGGTCCTTGTGTATCAGCCTCCCCCAAATTCTGAGATTACAAGCATGTATCACCATGCCTAACTTTTGCATGCTTAAGTTCTGATAGCCACTAGCAGTAGCTTCCTCGGGTCTTGTTTTCCCAAGCTGTAAAATGGGCACCCACCCATACAGATCAGGACCAGACAGCAGGAATTTTAAACTAAAGAACTTTCCTTTGGTTTTTTAAACAGTCTCACACATAGCCAGGTGGCCTCAAAGTCTAAGTAGTCAAGGCTAGCCTTGAACTCCTGACCTCCTCCATCCCCAGGGGTGGCAGCACACTCAGGATTTCGGAGCATGCTGGACCATGCCAGAGAGCTTCACATGGGGGACAATCACAGCCACAGAGTACAGCAGTAAGTCCCAGCTCTGCTGCCCCCTGGCCTGGCTGGCGGCTCTGAGGAACCTAACAGGTCCCTGGTCTGTCTGCTATCACAGAGGTTGTTAATCTACAGTTAGTTAATGTGCTGAGAAGATGCTCGTTCTTTTGTTATGGGTATTTCTCAGGATCCAGGGTTGACATGTGCCAGGCTGCCCTGGCAACCACCTTCGGATACTGGTTGCAGCCCAGCCATGCAGGGCGCAGGAAAGCAGAAACTGTAGATCCCCGGGGAGGCACAGCTGGGGTGAACTAAGGGCTGTGAAAGGTGTTTGTACTATTGCAGCACAGCCACGCTGGCCCCTCTTCAGAAACAGGGCCCACCTAATGTGGGCAGAGTCCCCAGGGGTGACAGCAGCCAGGCCCTTGGGTTTCGGGGGTGAGCACAGCCCAGCTGAGAGAAGTTTCCCATGTGCTCCTCTCGTGCCATCTGCTTCCTCCTCTAATTTTAGCTTCTAGTCAGGGAGGGAGGCCGGGGGTGGAGGGCTGGCTCACATGGGGCTGGGGGTGGAGGCAGCCCCTCCTGGCCTAGCAGGGGTTGGGCCCAGAACTTGGGCACTAGGGAGACTGGGTCATTGGCCAGCAAGACACTGCCAAGGCTTCAGAACAAGGTTGACAATATCCCTCTGACTTTCCAGAGGACAGGGCTGGCAAGGTGGGGAGGGGAACCCTCTAGGAAGGGGTCAGGCCAACAGACCCCTTCTTGGCTTCTGTTGCCCTGTACACAGCTTGTACCCAACCCAGGGATGGTAACTAGGTAATGTCAACAGTGGGCAGCAGGCTTAGGGCACTAATTGTGGCATGTGCAGGATCCCAGGCCGAAGTCGGGTAATTAGTTGTTTTTAAATAAACGTCAGCAGGCATGCTTTAATTAAGCCATGGTCCCAGGGAGCCTTAAAGATGTGATAGATGACGGGGAGGGAGAGATAGAGAAATAGCTGCCCCTCCGGAAAGCCTGTCTTAGTCCTAGGGGTCTCCAAGCAGGACAGCACCTAGTGCCTGCTGGGGTTTCAACACCCTCAGTGGTGCCTGCCAAGGGTGGCATCACCCTGCTCCCTCCCTCTGGCCTGGTTCAGCTTCATCTGGGGTGGAGGCTGTGGTCCAGAGAATTTGTTTCCCGCCATCCCACTTGGGTTTGGAGATCCGGCCCTTCCCCAGCCCCGACAGCACCTACCTTGGGTAGCAGAGGTGACGAGGACAGTGGTGATACAGAGGCTCCAGAGTGCTGCAGCCAAGCGGGCCATGGCGAAGGCCAGGGGCGGGCGCAGGACTCTCAGCGGACTGTGGGGTGGGTCTCGCCCCGCATCACCAGGGTACCACAGCCTGGCCCACCAGCCTGAGGGAGGACAGCAGAGTGATACTGGGCAGGAGCTGCCTGCAGCAAGCCCAGTGGGAGTCTGTCTTATGCGAATGGTGAGGCCCTTCCTGGACTGGGGTGCACATGCCCTGTTCTGGGGTCACTCTCACCAGCCCTGGTCCCTCTTCTCCAACAGAACCTCCCTGGGGGCAGTTTGATAGGTCAAGCAGGGTTGCCAAGCAACCACCCACACCAAAGCTGCTTCAGCCTCATCCCTAACCCTGCCCTGCCCACTCCTCTCCACCACCAAGCATCCTCATCCCTCAAGGAGGGCAACCTCAGCTTTGGGCAGGAATCCAGCCCCGCCCCTAGCCTCTGCTTCCTGTCTCTCCGCTCGGGCAGCTAATTAGAATCAGCTGGCTGGCGCCACAGATAGGGGACCAGGGACACCCAAGTCCCCTCTTTCCTTTCTAGGGGACTCTCGGGGTGAGATGGAGACAGGCAGGCGGGGTGGGAGGAGTGTTGAGGAGAGGAAGCAGGGATCAGGGGTGTCATGAGCTCCTCCCCTACCCTCTGCTCCTGTGATGTCCACACCCCAATTCTCAGGGCTGCTGCAGCCCAGAACATCAACCTCACCTGACAACAGAGAAAGCAGCATGCTGTACCCCCAAAGCCCCCCACCCCCCGTCACTTAGCCTGCCTCAACCACTCCATTTCAGTATGTTCCAAATCTCTTCTTTCCTGTCTGGGATCCCTCAACACCGCCTCCCTATTCCTTCCTCCACCCAACCATTTTAAAGTTCTGAGACTTCTTTCCCCATTCTGCTCCACCTAGACCTGCCTGAGCACCTTTCCCATGCCTTTCCCTTTGCACGCAGCGTCAGCTAACGGGTTAACCCACAGGGCTGCTGTCACTGTGCTTATATATAACTGTTTATCTGGTTAGGAGACTGCCCATCTGGGGATCTAGACTGCTTTGTTTATGACCACCACACCCAACTTTTAGAGCAGGCCCTACACAATGAGAAATTGTATTTGTTGACTGAATCTCAGACCTATTGTTCCTGCCATCTCCCTCCTAAGTCCCATGACAGGTCACCTCTGTGCGAAGGTCCCACCTTACCTGTCACCAACCAGACCTAAGGACCCGATGAGGCTCATCTCAAAGTTCAACTTCCCTCTACTCCTCAGGTGCCACCCTGCAGGCCTGTAACCCCACCTCTCCTTCTCTTCTGCTCCCAGAAGCTCCCAGCCCCCAAGCACTGTCTGGGATGGTCTCCTGTGATTCTCAGGTACAGGCTCAAGCTGAGGACACAACCCTCCCTGATCCTGTGCCATAAATTCACCAACACCATCTACTTTATTCTTAACTCCTGCTCCCAGCCACCCCTGATGTGACTGGCCCATGGTGGCAGTCTGTCATTAACCCCCTAGAGGTCTGTCCTGTCTCTTCTGTGGCCGCCATGGCTGTCTCTCTTCTTACCACCAGGCCCCTGACCATCTAGATGCCTTCTTCCCTCACCTGCCCAGACACGAGTGGCTTGGGACATATGTGGGCCACTTCTATCCTGGAAATGAAACCTCCTGGGCACTCACCCACCTCTACTTCCCAGGCAGTCATGGCAGATGTCACCCGCCTCTTCCAGAGCTCTCTTTCCGGCGTGCTAGCTTCGGAGGCAGGAGGATATGCAACTGCAAAAGGTTGCAAAGCCACAGGAGGCTCTAGAAGCCCCTGCCCCATGTGGGTCTGAATCACCCTGAGAAAATCCAGGGCCAGGCCTCCATGCCATCAGCTCCCCAGCCCTGCTCCCTCAGGGAGGCAAACTGTTATACTGTTGTAAGAGCAACCGTCTCACACGTACCCAGTGGGCTCAGACCCTTATCGGACAGGAAGTAATCATGAGGGGCTCTCCTCCCAAGGCTGCATCCTTGATGCAGAGACCCCGGGGGAGTCCCCATATAGTTCATGACCTAAGGAGGATACACGTATCCTCTCTAGCAGGACCAGACCAATAGAAATTCTGCCTATCCACCAGTGACAGTTGCCTTCCAGGTCCAAATCTCAGAAGGTCAGACCCTCACTTGCTCTTCCTCACCTGTCCCAGCTGGAGAGAGAGTGAGGGGTCTGTCTCCGCTGTATTCTTTTGTCTAAACACTCTAGGTTTCCTGCAGGCAGAGGGATCGGTGTGTTTTTAAAAATTGCAACACAGGGACTGGAGAGATGGCTCAGCAGTGAAGAGCACCTGCCAAGTGGCACAGGGCCACTCAGTCCCCAACACCCACATGGTGGCTCACAACCACCTGTAACTCCAATCCAGGAGACCTAATGCCCTCTTCCGACCCCCAAGGACCACCAGGCACTGAGAGGGCGCACATGCACAAGTAAAAATCCATATATACATTAGAAATAAAATATGGCCTAATTTAAAATATGGGGTTTCTTCTGGTGTGCAGATGGAACCTAAGGTTTCCTAAATGCTAAGTATTCATTCTACTGGTGACCCGCACCCCTAGCCCCCAAAACACCCAGGTATACAATAAGTGGAATTAATTACAGAGTCATTTTGAGTGTTTGGCTTGGTCTTTGAGTAGCCCAAACTGGCCTATTCACAGCAGTCCCCCTGTTTCAGTGTGGTAGCACACCTGGTTTCTATTACCTAGTGACAGGGCTCTCTATTCTGAAGCCCAGGCTTAAGTGACACTCCTGCCTCTGCCTCCCCTGTCTGGGACTCCAGACCCTTGCCGGCGCACCAAGCCTCCTCCAGTAGCTGCTGGCTCTGCAGTCCTAGGGCTGAGCTGGGCTTGTGCATGCTGGGCAAGCATTCTTCCAAGGAACTACACCCAGCCTTTCTAGTTTTCTTTTTGTTTGTTTTTCAAGACAGGGTTTCCCTGTGTAGCTTTGGCTGTCCTGGAACTCACTTTGTAGACCAGGTTGGTCTCGAACTCATAGACCAACCTGCCTCTGTCTCCCGAGTGCTGGGATTAAAGGTGTGCACCACCAACACCTGACTATTCTAGCTTTCTTAAGGATGGCATTGTGTGCATGGGCCAGTTGGCATGGTTCTTTTTCCTTTGAATGCTAAGGATGGACCCAGGCTCGCAGTAAGCTAGAGCTGGGGAAGCCAGCTTCCTAAACCATAGGTTGTAGCCTCATGAATTGAAGGGATAGTGAAAAAGTTGCCAACTTTTCATCAACTGTCTGAATGTGCAAAGACCAAAAACCAATTCAAATCCAACACGAACCTGCGGCATGTCTGACAGTGCTAGTCTGTGCTATATTCTCTGACTTCACAGGACCCTTGGTGCTGAGTGCACAGCATTTGCAGTGTGTACCTTGTCTCTCAGACAGATGCCATAGATGTGTGCTCTGCAGTGTTGCCTGGTCTCACAAAGTTTTCTGCATTTATGCAAACATAGTATTTAATTAAGGGAAAATAAGAACTTTGATTATTTCCCTACTATCTGTTCCTAAGTATGTCTTTGGATTGTATTTCATGGTTTGATTTTTAGACTTGTTTGAGGAGCTGGGATGATGGCTTAGTGATTATAAGTGTGGACTGCTTCTGGGTATAGAGGCGCACACCTTTAATCCCAGCACTCAGGAGGCAGAGACAGGTGGGTATCTGTGAGTTCGAGGCCAGCCTGGTCTATAAATCACGTTCTAGGACAACAATGATACACAGAGAAACTCTGTCTTGACCCGCCCCCCCCCCCCCACACACAAAAGGCTGTGTTTTGTCATTGTGAGGGACTTGAGTTGGGTTCCCAGCTCCCATGTCAGGTGGCTCACGATCATCTGCAATTCTATTCTAGGAACCTGAGGTCCCTTGGCCTCTGAGTACCTGGGTGGACATGTGCATACCCACACATACACACAATTTTAAAATAATAACAAACCTTTTTTTTAAATTGCTGATTTCAGTTTCATGAAGCAAAAATTGAATCAATACTGGTTTAGGATTAGGACAGAATTTCCAGCAAGTTCTGAACACTTCCAGACATGCTTCTGCCATTTTGAACCCTATTGGTGTGAAACTGGTTCTCAGGACAGATGTTGCTAAAGTAACTCTGAATAACACAAAGGATACTTTGTATCCTGCAGTAGCAACAACTCAGCCAAGATTTCACTCCCGCTATATAAACTATCAAGCACCCACGTCTCATTAGCATGCACACTTGATTTCATCTTTAGAAAATGGTGAAATTATGTGTATACCAAAGACATGTTTTGAAATTCCCTTATGGTTTATGGTCGGCCAGTGTTTATACTAGATTCGTGTGCCAGTTTCTCAGGTAAAAAGGGATTATGAGTAAATTAGGAAGTCTTATGCTAGACAAACACTGAGTCACACTTCAAGATTTTTCCAGATATGCTGGCACACACCTTTAATCCCAGCACTCAGGAGGCAGAGGCAGGAGGATCTCTCTATGACTTTCAAGGCCAGCCTGTTCAACATAGTAAATTCTAGGACAGTCAGAGCTGCATAGTGAGACTTTGCTCTCTAAAAACAAAAGAAAACAAGCGAAGAAAGAGTTCTAGGATGGGCTGGACAGGCCGTGTAATGCCGGGCTCCTTCACACACTGCCTCCAGCGCTCAACTAAGGCAGCTGGGGCCCTGGGCAGCTGCGAACTTTCTCATTGCTGAGAGCCGGGCTTCCATCAAGAGACTACCGTCTCCCTGTCCTCACCCAGCCTTCCTGGTGTGAAGGAGAGAGGTCCTTGTGTACTTCATGCTCTTATAAGGACATCGCTAGCCCGTTCTCCCCCACAAGGCCCGTGACAGGAGCTCATTTACCCGTGGCTGTTCCACTAGAAGCGCCTCACATCTCTCCAGCAAGGTGGCGGATGCAGGAGGCGACAAGGGGATCTTGAACTGAAGGCCAATCTGAGCTACAGAGTTCAAGGTCAGCCTGGATAACTTAGAAATTATTTAAAAATAAAACTTATGCTATAGTGGCCTACACCCATAATCTCAGTACTTTGGAGGCAGAGATGGGCAAATCTCCGTGAGTTTGAGGCCAGTCAGGTCTACATAGTAAGTCCCAGGCCAGGGCTACATAGTAAGATGTCTTTAAAACATAACTTTAAATTTTATTTTAATTATGTGTGTGTATGTGTGTGGGGTATGGGCACATGAGTGCTGATGCCAAGGGAGCTCAGAGGCACTGGATCCCTGAGGCAACTGATGTAAGTGCTGGGAACCAAACTTGCGTTCTCTGGAAAAGCAGAACCCACGCCCCTAACAGGTGAACCATCCATCTCTCCCACCTTTAAATGACGATTTTTTAAAAGGCCAGGGCATGACAGAATATAGTGTCTTCACACACTCTCCATCTTACGCTTTGAGGCGGGGTCTCTCACTGAACCTGGAACTCAACAGCTGTGTGGAGTGCCTGGCTAGCTCCCTGCCAGCTCTGCCACCCCAATCCTCCTGTCTTCACTGGGGTTATGGAGACACACTGCCACACCTGGGGTTTTACGTAGGTTCTGGGGATTCAAACTCAGGCTGGCCTTGAGTTTGTGGCAATCCCTCTACCTCTATCTCCAAAGTGCTGGGATGACAGGTGTGTGCTATCACAGCTGGCTGCCATGGATCTCATTTAGCCACAACAATGGAGCCAGGGGCTGCAGGACCCATTTCATGGAATAAGTACCTTCTTCAACTCTCCTGGACACCACCTCTGCCCAACACAGTCCCCTCCTCCCTGAAGCTCGTCTGCCCTCACTCTCCACAGCCTGCCTCCCCCACACCCCACGGGTCAGAGGGTGCTCATCAGCACCTGAACCATTCTGTCCCTCAGAATACCCCAGGGCTCCCACCTTAAAGCCTCACTGGGCTCCCACACGTGGTTCAGAGCAGAAAGCATCCTATCTATATGGCGACAAAGAAACCCCTCCCAGGCCCCAGCCGTGCTCGAGTGCTGAGACAATGGGACACTACAGTGGCAGTTCCAGGAATCAGGTGTGCACACAGCTGCGCCCGTCTCTTTCTCATACCATGTGACCCTGACGATTCACCCTCAGTGGGAACCGACCCTGGTGTGTCCCCCAGGGGGCCATACGCCTGCCTCCATGCTTGTCTGAGTTCTGCCTTAAGCCTAGAGGGGTGTGTGCAGCAGGGTCTGTCCTCGAGTGCCCTAGGGTGGGGACAGGGAGTGTAACAGGAGGAGAAGCGGCTGCTGGAGGAGAGGGGGCGCCTGGAGCCTGCCCTAGCCTGCAGTTGCCACAGCAACCCTGTATGCTGAGTGAGTGGGAGTCTGAGTGTCTGAGGAGGGGTGGTGGGCTCCTCCTGGCCTAGCTTGCCCGTCTCTAGAGCAGACACCCCTTAGGCACCTTGTCCCCAGCTGTTGGCTGTGAGTTCACTTCCGCCTGCACTTCCACTGGTGGGCATGGTGGCCGGTAGCAGAGCCGGTCTGGAGTGGAGCTCTGGGCCTGGATCAGTGGATCAGGCTCTTGGCCTTTGGGGCCCGTCTCCTGGGCCCTGCATGGGAACTAGCAAGGGTATCCTGTAGAGATGGTACAGGTGCCTGAGAGTGCCGGGCACAAGTCCTTCTCCAAAAGGGTTTGGGGCGAGGAGAGGGTACCTCAGACTCAAGAGGCAGCAGCCTAGTCCTCCCAAATGCCCTGCCCCCCACACAGCTGAACTAGACCCATGACTCTCCACAGCGAGGCCAGGGCTAGCCAGCTTGCACCTGCATCATTTCTGTCTCTTTTCTGCCCAGAATACTTACTCCATGGCTGCCACCTTCCTCAGACCAAAAGCCCTCAGTGGGAACCCCAAACCTTGCAACGCACCCACATGGCCCTACCCCAGGACCTCTGCATAGACTGCCCCACCCCCCGCAGCAACCTTGTCCACTCCGGCATCACAGTGCCCTGCCCTGCATCTTCCTTATGTCCTCGTGGTTCTTACACCAGGGAACCTTACATCTTCATTACACGCTGCTCCTCTCTCCCACCAGACACTGCTCTGCAGAGCTGTGTATGAGTCTGTGTCCTAGAACCCAGCAGAGAAGGAAGCAGACATGGGAGTGTCACACGTTCAATGCCAGCCTGGTCTACAAAGTGAAACCAAGCTGGCCAGGATTAAATAGGTGGTGACATTCTGTTTCAAAATAAATAAATGACTTTTTAAAAATGTAAAGGCTGGGGTGTGGTTCAGTGACAGTGCCCCCCTTCTTGGTAAGGCATACCTTTGCCAACATACACAAGGCCTAGGGATGGACCCAGCTGGCCATTGGGCATCCCTGTATTACAGAGAGGCTAGGGCTATCCCTGGATGCCTTTTCTCTAGTCTCCCTTCAGCCTATACCCTCACCTATACCCAGTCTCTACCCTCAATCCAAAATATTTGCAAAACAAAAACCCAGTTCTATCACTCCCTACCTACAGGTCTTAATGGGTCCCCACTGCCCCGTGACCTAATACAGCATGCCAGGCTGTTCCTAGGGGCCCTACACAGGGCGTTCCTCCAACTCCCCCTCATACATGCAGCTCCAGTACCCGACACCAGACCCTGTCTCCATCCTAAGGTCCCATCTGCAAGGACTGCTGGTAACCCGTCCTCTTTCCCACACTGCTTCTCTGTGATCTGCTCCCTGAACTGGACTCAGGCCCAGCTGTAGGTGGCCTCAGAGAAGGTCCTATCCTCAACTACCACACAGCCAGCCCTGAGCTCGGAGTAGGTGCTTATTAGACAAAACAGGTGCAAAGAGAAAGGCCTGTGGGGAGTGGCAGTCAGGGGTGTGCAAAGGTCCTGAGGCTGCAGCGTGCTGAGGCCCAAACACAGCAGGTAGACAGCAGATGAAGGGGAGACTGGAACGAGGTGAGGAGGCACTTGCTACAGGCCATGCAGGCCCTCATGGGCCTCTGGGATGACCCTGACCTTTTCTGTGCCTGAGGTAGAAACATTTCTAAGCAAAGGGTGAAAGAGATGTCTCGTAAATGCTCACCTGTGCTGCAGAGGCCTTTGCCGGAGAGAAGACTGTATGTAGATGGTGGTCACATCAGCCCATCCCCTCCTCTTTTCCTGTCCCCACCAAACCTAAGGTAGAGACTCATTCTTCCTATCTGCTCCCTTCCCTGCCTATCAATCCTGTCCTTGGCTCTGTCTCGAGGTCACTGCGCCACCTTATCCCCAAGTCTCGAGGCCACCACTCCAACTCATCCCCAAGTCTTAAGGCCACCGTGTCACCTCATCCCCAAGTCTCGAAGTCACTGCGCCACCTCATCCCCATGTCTCAAGGTCATCATGCCACCGATTCCCTGTGTCTCAAGGCCAGGAAAAGGTAGCTGCTTCTGGCCCCCACTTTGATGCCTTTGGATACAAAGGTTTTTTCCCCTTGTGCTTCAATTCCTCCCATGGAAGACCTGACCTGGGGCCAGGCCCATTCCAGGAATGCTTTCAGACCTGGGAAGCTCACCTCTTCAGCTCTGCCAGAAGCGGATCTCATATGCTGAGCTTCTTGACCCTCCACAGGTGAACCCCAGATCTCCCCAAACCCAGTTGACAACACTGAGGTCCCACTAGCTTCCTACCCACAGCCACAAAACACCTTTTTTTTTTCTTTTCTTACCTGAGACCTCGGGGAGGACCTTCTTCTCAGGCTCTCTAGCCAGTTCTCCTCCAGGCCACAGCTGGGGAGACCCCTTCTCTAAGAAGCGCTGATCTACATGCCTGCCTGCTTTGCTTTCTGCTATGGTAAGCTAGGACCAGGGCAGCAGGGGGGTTGTGTCCACCTCCCAGCGTTCCTGTCCACCCAAGCTTCACCTCCCATGCCAAGGCAGAGCTGAAATCTGTGCTAGAAGTCAGGACTCCAGGACGAGGGTGGACAGGATGCTCCTGCCCCCTGATAAATGCATACTGCAGGGCGGGAGTGCAAGGTCCAGAGAGGGAGATTTCAGAGGATTCTCAATAGGGTAAAGAGAAAAAGCACAGGATAGCATCCTCAGGTCCAAGGTTCAAATCCTGCCTCTCAGCAGGGCACAGTACGGTTTTAAGGCTCAGAAGTAACATCTGGTTTGGGGCTGCAGGATCTCATAGTGGAGCACTTGCCTAACATGGGAAGTCCTGGGTCCTGTCTCCACCACCTAAAGTAAACAAACAAATAACCAGTCTTTCAGCCTGCTCTCCTGGGCATCTACCATGTGTCAGCCAGGGACAGGGGAGACAGTGGTAATGAGGTAGATTTGATCGGGTACTAGTGCAGCAGAAGAAAATGGTAGAAGAGGAGCTGGGGAGGGAGACTTACGTTTTCAATTACTTTCACATTATACGTATGGGAGTTTTGCCTGCATGTATGTCTAGGTACCATGTAAGTGTGGTGCCCACAGAAGCCAGAGAAGACCCCGTCACTAGAGTTACAGACTGCTATCATTGGTCACATGGGTGCTAGGAACTGAATCCAGGTCCTCTGGAAGAGCAATCAGTGCTCTTAACCACTAAGCCATCTCTCCAGTGATCACGGGAACCAGCATGCTCACCTGGTGAGGACACTTCAGCCAAGTCATGCAGAAATCCATGGAAGGAAAAGGCCATGGGTGGTTTGTACAAAGGTTTATTTACAGAACAGGTCCAGGGAGAATGAAGAAATAGCAACAGGGGGGAGGCAGCCAGACTATGCCTGGTGCCTGGGTCCTGAAGTACTCAAGTGTTCCCCAAATGGAAGTGCCCTTCGGTTGGGATGTTCTGGGGCCATTCTTGCCTGCGGTGAGCTAAGAAGTGCTTCTCACACCTTTAGGGTAAAGAGAATGATGAACTTGCAAAAGTCAGTCCACAAAAGCTCACAGAAATTCCCATCTTGCTTTCGGGGCAGGTGGGTAACCAAACCTGGACTTAGAACCATAGACTATACTTCCCAACTGAGCAATTTTGCCTTGGGGGTCTGTTTGGAGAGGTCACAGAGCACAGCACAGCGGTGTCTGTGTGGGATATTGTTGACATTTGGTAGGTGTAGCCCTAAGGTGTTATTAGGCACCCTATAGATCGCAGGGCCATCTCATAAAGAACACCAAGAAGAGTCTTGGGTTCCCATGCCTGTCATCCCACCACTCAGGAGGCTGAGGCAAGAGAGTGGAAGATATGTGTCCAGTCTGGGATACACAGGGAAGAGGGCACACAAGAACCCAACACACACATCAGGACCCAACACGGGGGGGACCACTGGGCCACCAGGAGCTCACAGTTCACCTGGGACTTTTAAGCTATTTTTTAAGTCTTTATGTGTGTGTGTTGTTTATTTTTAGCTCGGGGGGGGGGAACTATTTTTAGTCTCCAGTTTATTGACTGAATTGTTATCTGCCCCCCCCCTTGGAGTGGGAGGTGAACAAGATGCAGAATTCTGGTTACTAGCTCCCCAAGGCCTAGAGAAACCTAAATCAGGTGGAGGGTCCCATCCCAAGGAGAAGTGGGGTCAGTGCCCAAGGGATGTTGGGACCAACTGCTTGGACTTTGACTCAAGGGCTCTCAGCTCCCTGGTGAGGGTAAGTGTTCCTCGAAATCCCCCTCCAGGACCTGAACCCTATAGCACACAGTCATCTGAAGTCACGTTCCCAAGAAGACACCCTCATACACAAAGGTACGTGTAAGTTCCATGAGACTGTCCCTAGGTGGGCAAAGGCAAGCAGAAGAATGTAGCATAGCCCATTCAATGTAACCCAGTCCAGGCCTTGCTTCTTTCTTTACTCACCCAGCCTGTACCTCTACTAAAGCCCCGCCAGCCACAAGCTCCTCGTTTGCTAGCCTTTATTAAAAGGTCCCACATTCTCGTGGGACTCCAGCCAAATCAGACAAGTCCCCTAAATATAGCAGGAAGGCCTTGCTTCTTAAAAGGGGGCCAGGTCAAAGAGTAAGCACACAGGGTTCCTCTCCAACTCTAAGGAGAGCCCCCCCCCATTTAGTCAAGTGTGCTACCCCGGCCCTCACTCTCCCTTTCCTTCCTTTGTTTAAAAACATTAGCTTTAGCCAGGCAGTGGTGGTGCAAGTCTTTAATCCCAGCACTAGGGAGGCAGAGGCAGGTGAATCTCTGTGAGTTCGAGGCCAGCCTGGTCTACAAGAGCTAGTTCCAGGACAGGCTCCAAAAACTACAGAAAACCCTGTCTCAAAAAACAAAACAAAAAAATTATTATTTGTAATCATATTTATAAAGTGTGGGGGAGGAGGTACAGCATGAGCGCAGGTGTTCATGGATGGAGAGATGTCAGGTCCCTTGGAGCAGGAGTTACAGGCAGTTATGAGCTGACGATGTGGGTGCTGAAAACTGCATTCTGGTCCTCTGCAAGAGCAGTAGTACTTTTAATCCCCGAGCCCCCCCCCTTAATTATTAAGGTGTCTTCCTCTGTAGCCTAGCATGGCCTCAAACTCATGCTCAGCCCTCCGAGTGTTGGAATGGCAGGCCGGCACTACCACATGCAGCTCAGCTAAAAGGGTCCCTGAGCTCCCAAAGCAAACCTAGCAACAAGATCCCTGAACTTCTGAATCTTACTCAGGCAGACAGACAGTAAACAGACAGGCACAATAAATCAGGAAATTACAGAGGTGTGAAAGCCACAGGCTCCACAGAGAGCCAGGGGGGCTGTGGGAGCTACAGTCTGAAGCAGAGCGCATGGGCCTTGTCCGGGACAGAAGTGCCTTTGAAAAGGTGAGATCTCCAAGAGCATGGTAGGATCGTGAAGGAACGGGATGGAGAGAAGGTGACAGTGTGCTCCACACCCTAAGGTTGCAACCTGAGGGGCAGAGGATCTCTCTTCACAGTATAGTGCTGTCCTCCTTAGAACACGCGCGCGTGTGCGCGCGCGCACACACACACACACACACACCACACCACCTCTCCTCTGTCAGACTGTGAGCCAAGGGAATAGAAGGGGTCACTATCCCCGTGGCACCTCATTGCCTGGCATCCAGCAGAAAAAGCACCTGTGTTTGCAGTTTGCTTGGAGAGGAGTGCCAACCTTGCTTGCTCCAGGCAGTTCTGGGACACATAGCTGAGCTCACACTAGTAGGTGTGGGCAAGGGAAAGCCCTCCTGTCCTGGGCACACAGACAGCTGCCCAAGAGTCAACCCTCAGTGAAACTCACCAAGGAAAGCACCGTTTGGACCCGGAGGAGCAAGTAGCTACACACGCGGGAATTAAGCCAGTCACTAGCTTAGGCCTGAGCCATAGAGTGCACAAGAGGCACACACAGATACAAGCAGAAGTGGAAGCCAGCTGGAGTCAGTGACACCAGGTCTCCTAGCTGTGGAGAGCCCCCACCCTAACACCAGGATCCCATTTTCTTGTATTTAGCAGCAGCCATTTGGTTCCATCCTAGGCAGAGAGCTCTGCATGCCTTCTTGCTGGGCACCTCCAGCTCACCAGGGAACCCCACCTTGGTCAGCCCCTCCTCCAGTGTTCCCACAGAGGGGCTGGAGGAGGGGAAGTGTCTGGCAACGGGAAATCTGATCCCTGACAGCAGCCCACACAGAAACCAGAGCTTTCAGTGTCCTTGGCCACGTCTGGGTGGAGAACCGGCAGAGGGCGGGAATGGAGACCAGAGACTCCCCATCTGCGGTGGGAGGCGGCTTCCACTCCTACTACACTTCTTTAGGGGTGTATGCTCCAGGGGTTCTCAGCTGCCTGACTCTCTTCACTCTCCTGTTAGATACTCAGGCCGAGGCTGAAGCACCATAGGGTCTCCTGCCAGCCTGGGGGAACAGCCGACACATAGACACAAGAGACACAGGCGGCAGACAGTCCCATGTGCGGGTGGAAACCGGAGGGCCTGATGCAAACACACTCCGCCGGCTGGGCCCGGCGACCGCAGGCTCCTCCCCCCTCGTGGGGCTTCCATAGCGCCCTCTAGGAGATGGGGGTTCCCCAGGGCAGGCTGGGAATAGAAGTCTAGCTCTCTGTCTCTGGCCTTCCACCTCCTCCTAGGCTCAGTGGCCCAGGTGCACTAGTCCCCAGCTCCCCACCCTCCCCAACTCTGGGGGTTATCTCCAAGCCTAAGGGTGTCCAGCAGCACAGCTGACAGCGGAGTATGCCGGTCCCCACACAGGAGTGTCAAGAGAGCACGTCAGAAGGCAGAAGCAACAGGGTGGCCGAGCCAGAGAAGGAAGATGGTGGTAGGCCAGCAGGAGGGCCAGTACCCATTCACGTACATGGCTGTGGCTGGTGCAAAGGTGCCACGCCGCCAGCCACGGAATTAGTTCCCCTTTCCGCCTTCCAGATGATTTTTCATCTCTGTAATTAGTGGGCAAGTCATATCTGAACGGCGTGGCAGGCAAATTGCTAGTTAGGAAAATCACGGATAATTTTCTCGATATGATAATGAAGGCTGTATTCTGTCTCTTATTCTCCCTGTTTTCATCCTATTTTTAAGTAATAAATTCGGCATTAATGGGCAGGGTGTGGAGAGGAAGTCACCTGTCCCCAAAGCTGGGACCTGTCCTGGCCGACCTCCCGCAGCACACACACACCAAGGTCCCAAGCGCCTGACTGTGGGCAGAGGGAGAACAGAAAGCTAGGGGTGCTGGTGGTGACACTCATGGAACACCCTGACATTCCATGATTGATGGGCTAGTGCCGGGGTCTGGGGAGCAGGTGGAGCGCAGGGAGCCATCAGGCTGTGGGCCAGAATGGAGTTGGGCTTGAGGTTGTATTACCAACTCTCTTCTGCCCTTGGGGTGCAGGAAAGAGAAACAGGTACCGATGGCCTCTCTCTCAGCAGCACTGGAGGTCAACAGGCCCAGACAAGACATCCACCCTCAGGTGTCCTCCACACCTGTCCTCGCACCATCTAACACCCTCTCTACGGTGACCCCTCACTTTGTCGGAGGCATGAGGGTAAGCAGAGAGAGGGGGAGACAGACAGAGATAAAGAGGCTGCCAGCCATCTTGGCGGCCATCTTGAACCCCTCCCCCAACTCCCCCTAACGCACCACATGTTTGGATATGGGAAGACAAACCCGGGCTCTGGGTCCCTCAGAGGTTGGGAAAGAAGGGGGATCCGGTTCGCACTGGGACAAGAGGAACACCCATGAAGATGCCAAGGCTGCGGAGAAGGCGGGGTGAGAGGACCAGGAAGGTCCAGGATATAAGATGCTGGGCAAGGATAGGGCTGGGAGCTGACCTAGAGAAGTGTACGGACTGGGATGTGTGAGCTTAGCGGCTGTTTGCTGGCGGGGCGCCGTCTTCACATGGGTGCCTGGGGTGCACTGAACTGATGCCATTTGGGGGCATTTTCTCGCCATTGCTGGAGTATACACAACCCTCCCAACACACACACACACACACACACACACACACACACACGAACTGGACTTTCATCCCAGGACCCTCAACGGGACGATGACAGCTGAACCACACAGCTCTAGTTCAGGAACCTGCAAGAAGGGAGAGCTCGTTCCGGTTGATCCAACCTGACGGGCTCCAACGGTGCTTAACCGGGTACCTCACGCCTGCACCCGGTCCTGCCCACGGCGCCCCTCTGGGCTGAAACCCGTTTGACACCCAGACAGACCTCTCCCCATCCTCCCGCCGTGCCTCCCAGAGAAAAACAACCCTAAAGCCAGCAGCATCCTGCGGTGCCAGCCCCCCGACATGGCTCCTCTGGGGAGCCGGGGCCCGCGCGCCGCGCGCACACGCACCCTCTCCACTCACACCCAGACACCTACACAAACAGGGCGCCAAGCACCCGCGCGCACACGCACCGGGGACACGCAGGCACTGCCGCGCCGCTTCCCCACAAAGGCCGGCGCGCGCGCGGGCACACGCAGCCACGCGCGGGCACACTCGCGGTCCCCTCCCCCTGCAGGGCACCCTGCGGCCGCCCATCCGCACCCCCACCGAGCCCCCGGCGGGCGGGGGTAGGGTGCTTCCCCCGCCCCTCTCGCCGCGCACACCTGGCCCAGGTGCGGCGTGGCCTGCGACTCCCGCACACTCACCTGTCCAGCGGCGCTTCGGGGTCGGCCGTGCGCGCTCCTCCGGCGGCTTCGCGAAGCCGGGCCCCCCGCCCGGCACATCTCCCGGAGCCCGGCCCAGGGGGAAGCGGGGAGGGGGTGTCTGAGCGAGGGCGGCCTCCGTGTCCCTTCCTTCCTCGGGCCCAGCACTTCCGCCACCGACCAAAATTTAAAAGGGGGGAAAAATAAAAAAAATAAAGAAAGGAAAGAAAAGGCGGATCGCGACGCTCCGGAGGCGGCCCCGGCCCCGGGCGCGCGGGTCTGCGCCCCTCACGGGGAGCGAGGCGTGGAGGCGGAGGGGCGGGGGCGGCGTCAGAGCTCGGGGGGCTGGGGCGAGGCGGAGCCCCCCGAGGCGGCGCCGGCTGCCCGCATCTCCCCCGCAGCTCCGCGGCCCCGACGGAGGCGGCACGTGTGTGCCCAGGCGACTTCCCAGCGTCCCCGGACGGCAGCGGGCGAAGGGTTAACGCGGCAGCCCGGGCGGCCCCGCAGGCCCCCGCCGCCCGGCGGCGCCGCTCCCGGGCCCGCACGGCCCCATCCGCCGGGGCGTCTCCGGCAGGCGGCGGGGCGGGGGCGCCGCAGCGCTGACTGCTCCCGCGCCGACCGCTCGCGCTGCCCGCGGGGGGCCGGGGCTACGCGGCTGGAGGCAGGAGCGGCGGCGTCGCGCCCCCGGGGTGGCCGGAGCAGGAGGCGCGGGGGCCGGGCCCGTGGGCACCGCAGGACGCGCGGAGCGAGCGGGCGCGGGGCACCAGCAATGACAAGCCGCCTGCTCTCGGCGCTCCCGGGCCCGCCGGCTCCGGCGGGGGGGGGGGGGGCGAGCAAGCACAAAACCTGGCCTGGATTATCCGCCCGGGACTGGCCTCCGCAGCCCTCCCGTGTGCCCCAGCGACGGGCCCGGAAACCCGGCCTGGAGTTCCACTCGCCTCCCCCAAGGAAAAGTGGGCAGAGGGAGGCGACGCGCTAGATCCCCTAGTTGGGCCAGGGGGTGGTGGGGTGCGACGGGTAGCAGGAAGAACCGGAACGGACTCTGCAGCCGTGCTGTGCAGAAAGCGCCTAGCTGGTGAGGGGTAAATGGGGAGCTGTGCGAGGACTGCTCAAAACCTGGCCCAGATTAGGCGGAGCGGGCAGGGACGGCGGTGCGCGGGGTGGGGGTGGGGGGTTTGTGGGAGCTGCGACAGGGCCAGATGCACCCGAAGCACGCAAATTTCGGGCCGGATTCTTCCCGGGGAGACGGAGTAATGCGTCAAGCCTGTGCAGTGGTAGCAAACAAGACCTGGACCAGAGTTTCTCTGGCCCGGGTTTGCAGGAGGGTCGGAGGGGGTGCTGCTTAGTGACTGACAACAGCGTAGGCTGTCCCCCCCATCATCCTGACAGCGACGTGCAATAGGGAGGGGCAAAATGAGGGCTGAACTGAGGTATGGAGGGATCCCGCGCGCTGGCTGCAACGGAGCCTGCAGGTAAAAGCGGTTTCTGGATCTTAGGTGATGCTACAGGAAGGGGATGTGGTGTGGGTCCCGCTACCCTGGGAGACCAGACCTACAATAAAAAACGAGGGAGGGTTGCAAAGCCAGGACTGGAGTATAGGCGAGGTGGGATGAGACACCCCTCCACCCCTCAACCCCAGCAAAAGAGAACATTGGCAACCGGACAGGGCCCTGGAGCTGACCAGGCTGCAGGAGCAGAGGAGAGGTTAGTATCTATAAACGCCTCAAGCGTCTGGCTTTGGAGGGGGTGGGTAGAGGAAAAAAAAATTGAATTTTAGGTTGCCGGCGGGAGCAAAAGCCCGGTGCAGATTTTCATAACCTAAGAACCACATTACAGCTGATGGACTCCAAGAAGTAGGGCAGCGGACCGGGCTTGGATTCCTAGGCATCGGACTTAGTGAGTGAGGCCAGGGGCTGCGTTCAGGCCCCGGTTGCAGATAAGCCTCGGATTCCCTCTCAGGATGGGGAAGGCCGTCGACCCGGCCCAAATCCCTGAAGCCAAAGCTATCATTGTCAAGACCCACAGTGGGGGCTATAAAACCGGGACTCGTGCCAAAAACCGGCACTTCGGCAGTATAGACAACTCAGTGCAGGGTGGGGGCTAGCTGGGAAGGGAGAGTCCTGAGAGCTAAGAGCGAAGCTTGGAAGCTGCCGCGCCGCGAATCCGTTTTACGAAAGATGGGCGCAACTCTTAAGATTGATGGCTGGGGAGGAGCAAAACGCGGGCTTGGATTATTTGGGAATGGAGTCCACCCAAATGTAGCCTAAGTATCGAATCAGAAGTCCGGCTTAATTTTAACACCCTGGAAGCCTTAGGAGGGCAGATAAACTCTGATGTGGATTTTTAGAGAAAGGGACGTGTTGGGGTTAGGGGAGGGGTTAAAAGTCCATCTCTGTGTCCATGGAAGGCGACCCATTGCAGACCAGGCTGTCTGCGGAGTGGATAAGAGTCAGAAAGGCTTTGAGAGTAGACAGAATTGAAGCAGTCACCACACAGAACTTGGGTGGGTCTTGAGTAGGAACAAAGATTATCTATGAAAGCTTGGGTGCATATGGATAGGCCCTTAACCTGGCTCCCAAGAATCTCTTCTAGGTAGCACATACTGGTGGCAGAATTGGGTAGGAGCCACCAGGGTAATTCTTGTCCCTACTTCCTTCAAAAACACACCTTTTCTCCCGAACCTAAAATCTGTGGTCCCCAAACTTCGGGAAGGAGTACTTCATGTGGGGTGCTGTATCCACGCCCTCCCCTACTCCATGTTTCAAGAGTATCAGCAATGAACTTAAGTGACCAGGCCCCGGGAACTGAATCCAGGAAACCTGATGGTTACAGTTGAAGAGGAGGGTCCCATCTTTCTCTATGCCTCAGTCTCTCACTTTGACATACCAACGAACCCCTGACAAGCTTTGCTCCCATCACATCCGTGTGTGTGTGTGTGTGTGTGTGTGTGTAGCATTGGGGCTAGTGTTCAGTGACCTAGCTGTGGTGGCCTAGCATGTTTAAGCCCCTGGGTTCCACCTCCAGGGGAGAGGAATCCTTTAGCTATTAGCTTCCCTTTTCTCCCAACAACCCACCCATCTCTACTGCAAAAGCAATCCAGGAGGTAGTTTGAACTGGCACTTTCCGTTATGAGGAAAAGTCGTGGCATATTTTTTAAGGACCAAGGCTCAGTTTGGAAAAATCCTGGCAGGATATTCCCCTTCCCCCTCCCGCTTTCCAGATCCCGTCTCCCCCATGCTGGTGGTCAGTGGTGCGCCCCTGGTGGCGGTCGGAGTGCTTTGCCAGCCTCCTTTCTATGCGTGACTCTTGGGTTCTTGGGCAGAGGGCTCACAAGGCAAAGGATGCAAGGAGGCTGTGAACGCGAAGAGTCACCCCCACACCCCGACTCTCTGCCTGCGCAGTCGCAGTGAATGCTCCGAGAACCAAGGCTTATGCGCGCGCGCAGACTCGCCCCTGCGGGCACCACTAACCCCCAACTCCTTAGTGGTACCCGAGGCCCTGACACAGCCACTTCGCTTCGGGACTCTATGCAGAGTGACCATGTGGTTAGTTCCTTGACACAACATTCTGTATATCTCGTCCCATTGGATCCTTATGCACAGGCTGTCCCGTGTCTTGGGTACCTCTGAGTCTATAGGCATGATGCTTCATCTCTTTCGCACCATGTTCTAAAGGACACCTATGCCTAGAGTATCTCAACACGAAGGTATCCTATGTTCCCCAGTGTCCTTGGGATCCCATATTCTGAACGTCTAGCACGTTAGACACCTCAGTCCTAGGCATAATGGTACCCTCCTTGGGCCCTCAGTGTGTGGTGCCTACAGGCTCAGGCTCAGTGAACTCTTGTCCCCAGTGCTCAGGGCCACCACCTTCCGGGGTTGGGGGTGAGGTTGCTACACCTGCAAGGGTGAGTGAACCTGTCACGAGAGTTGGGTGTGTTCCTGCGGTCCCTGGGAGCTCCTTATACAGGATCCCTTGAGCAGTTTCTGAGTTCCACTCAGTAGCCACTCAGGTGTGTGAATAGCACAATAAAGAGCTCACAGTGCTGGGCAATTGTCGCACATCTTTAACCCCAGAACTCGGGTAGTTCAACGGCAGTGAACAAAGTGTCTGTCCTCTGGGACTGACATTCGAATTGGTGAAACAAACACAAGATCTTGCAAACGCATAAAAGATAAACGATGCAAGAATTCGAGCGGCCCTGAGGAAAGGAAGGAAAACGGGCACGGACGTGGGGGCGGGTTTTGAGGTGTAGGAGTGGGACCTAAGGCTTCGTCCATGTTAGACAAACACTCTCCCACATCCTCAGCGCTACAATCTTTGGGGGGGGGGGAGTCCTTGAAGGTCTCTCTGAGAAGAGGAGGAAGACCTGAGAAGAGGGAGGAGCCAAAGAGTTGGGCGGGAATATGAGGAAAGTTGCTCCAGGGACCTGAGGCAGGGACTTTGAGCAGATTAGTGAAGGTTTCTCAGAGGAAAAGGAGGAGGGAAGGGTAAGAGGGAGGAGGTAAAGGGTACTGGCTTAGTGGACTCTGCGCTGGGAACCATGGGATGTTGCTGAGAGAGGAAGGAAGAGTGACAACTGACTGAGGCATTCACAGGTCCTTCTGGCCACCGTGGGGGGAAGGGTATGGGGTCAAGAGCAGATGCCAGAGACTGCACAGACAACTCTGATAGAATAGTCTAGGCTCCATGCTCATAGTGTGACCCTAACGGGGGCAATGGAGACGGTGAGGAAGATTTGAGGGGCTGGGATGTGGCTCTTGAGTAGCGCACCTACCTAAAACCCCTCCGTGAGGGGCTAGGAATGTGAGTCGGTATAAGACTCTCCCAGGAAGGGGCTGGGTAGGGCTCTTGCCATGGCCCCATCTGTTGAAGCGGTTCCGTTCCCCAGCACACCAAGGAAATGGAGCAGATAACTTGGAGTGAGGACAAGGCAGTTTGGGGTGTGGCTGAGCATCGGGAAGGACAGTGAAGGTGCACAAGGGTCACGTGGAGGTTAGACTCAAGATTTACATTTGATCTACCAACTAGCAAGCAGCGATGGCAAGTTAGTCCTGGGGCACACTGCAGGTGAACTACACCTTATGACAAGACCGAGGAGCCTTCCCCACCTCACAGAAGGGGCAGCGGAGGCTCCAGAGCTGAGAGCAATTACAGGATCAGAGTCAAAGCTGGTGAGGTGGCACATATCTGTAACCTCAGCACTCCAGAGGCTGAGGGAGGAGAAATGCTATGAGCTCGAAGTCATGTAGTATTATAGCATATGATTCCGTTGGTGCAAAATGTCCAAAAACAAGACAGAACACAGCTGGGTGGTGGCCTGAGACTGGAGAAGGGAGAGACGGTGGGAGCTAATAGGCAGTGTTTTCATTTGAGGGGAGACTGGTGGGAACATCGTGGACCTAGGCACATGGACCAAACCCTGGGTTGTCCGTTCTGGAGTGGTTAGCATTTAATTGTACACAAGGATATGTTAGCTTCAATTTTAAACAATTATAGTAGTGAGACAGCAAGATGACTCATCAAGTAAAGGCACCTGCTACCAAGCATGATGGTCTGAGTTCGATTCCTGGGACCCACAGGGTAGAAGGAGAGAATCAACTCCACACGTCCTCTGAACTACACACACATGCACACACATACACACATACTAAATACAAATTCAAAAAATTATAGGGGTGGCTTGAGAGAGAGAGGACTGGGAAGGTGGTCATCAGGTGAGAGGTTGGTAAGCAAGGCTGGCATAGCATGTAAGGGGAGGCGGGTATGGTTTAGGACATGTTGTAGAGACAGAGTCAGTGGTACCTCTTAACCTTTGTACCTCCAAGGTACCTAGCATGCCATCCTTCTCGTTCCTGAGCCCTTCTCCATAACATTTTCCCCCTTAGAGTGTTCTTGTCTGTTGCATGTCCTCCACAGGCACCTGTGTTAAGTCTTGGTCTCCAGCTTGGTGCTGTTGGGGGGGGGGATGCATACATTCCTAGGAGCTGGAGCTTTGTTAGAAGTCTTTGAGTCACAAAATGTCTTTGTTACTTTTCTACTACTGTAACAAGACGCCATGTCCAAGGCAACTTACAAAATAGAGTTTATTTGGGGCTTACAGCTTCAGAGGGTTAGAGACTATGACCACCATGCAGGGAACAAGGCGGCA
Organism: Chionomys nivalis; assembly: GCF_950005125.1. NCBI lineage: Eukaryota > Metazoa > Chordata > Mammalia > Rodentia > Cricetidae > Chionomys > Chionomys nivalis. The sequence goes on from NC_080106.1 coordinate 41,972,003, forward strand.
GGCAGGCACGGTGCCGGAGCAGTGGCTGAGAGCGCACATCTGAGACACAAGGTAACTGGGAATGGTGTGGACTTTGCCCCAGTCACACTCCTCTCCTAACAAGGCCACACTTCCTAACCCTTTCCAAAGGGTTCGACCAACTGTTTAAGGTCAAGTGTTCAAACATCTAAGCTTCTGGGGGCCATTCCCCTTCCAACGGCCACACCAAGGATGCCATTTGTAGTTGGACATTCTTTGGGGCTGCCGGCTCGCAAGTAACAACATGGAGACTTATTATTAATTATGAAAGCTCAGTTATAGCTTGGGCTTGTTCCTAACTAGTTCTTATAACTCATATTAACCCATTTATATTAATCTTTGTTCTATCATGTGGCGTTACCGCTCTTCCATCTTGCGCCTCCTGTTTCCTCTCTGTGTCTCCTGGTATCTCCCCTGTACCTCAATTATCACCTACTTCCTCTCTCTGCCTGGAAGTCCCACCTCTACCTCCTGCCTAGACATTCTTTGTTAAAACAGTCATGGCAATATATCTTCACACGGTGTACAAATATTCTGCAACAGACCTTGAAGGGAACTGTGAAGTTCTCTTTCTGTCTCCTCTTTCACCTCCTGTCCAGAAAGTGAATGGTGTCTCCCCCGCCCCCTACTGCTCCTGCCAAGAAAGATGTGCTAGCTCACCACAGACCACATGGTTATAGGGAGGACCTCCAAAACTATGTGCCAAAAGACATGTCTCTGGAGCTGACCTGCAGCCCCGCTGGGTGTGTTTTATCTCCCTCACTACAAACACAAACAAGTGAATAGCCCTTCCTCTTTATAAGCTGGTTCATTCCAGGTATTCAGTTGCAGACAATTATTTTTGGTGTCATTGTTGCTTGAGTCAACAACTTTATTATCAGTTTGCTTCACAGATAAAAAGGTGCAAAGAATGGGCTAGGGATTGTAAAACAAGAGTCCAGGGTTGTACACATCCTCTCTTTACACGTGGTTGCAGGGCTGTGTCCCCAGCAGGTGTGCCCCTGAAGATGCAGGTCTCTGGGCAGCAGGTGCAGCAGGTTTTCTTACGGTGGGTGCATATGAACTCTGCAACAGCAGGCCCAGGTGCAATTGGGGTCTGTGGTGAGTCAAAGCCACCCAATGGCTGGAGTCTGAAGATAGGCGCTCACAGCCATGCCTGGAGGAAATCTTCATTTCTTTTCTGTCTGATGTGGTCTTGCACAGCCCAGACTGGCCCTTGGCTGTGTTGCTTAGGATGACCTTGAACTCCTGTCTCTAACCCCAAAGTGGGAGCGCTGAGGTTTCAGGTAGTTCCCATCACACAGGTCTTATTCGAGGCTGGGGGTTGGACCTGGGCCTAGCGTATGTTGTGCGGCTTTCCCTTAACTGAGTCTTGTCTGCAGCCCCTTTGCGTTTTTCTTTTCTTTGATTTGTGTCTACTGATGGATACCAGGAGGCGGGGCATGTTTGGTCCACAGTCCAGAACTGTTCCAGGCAAGAAGCAGGTGTTTAAGGAGGTAATGGAGTAAGCAAGAGTTCCGGAGGCTGCTGAGCTGGTTCCAGTCTGAGCAGTAGGTAGGTGGGCAGATTGAGTTAAAGTGAGATAGGTTGAGACAAGTGCTTAACAGGAACCCAGTTGAACCGCGCTTCCCTCCCCGGCCACTAGGGGCCGCTGCCCTACTGCTCTGCGGCCACCCTTCTCCCCAGGTGTGCACAGGGCCTGGAAAAGGGACAAACTGAGTTCGGGGGAGGGGTGTGTGTGTGTGAGGAGGTCCGAATGAAAGAGACTGAAGTACTCCTCTGAGGTGGGACCTGCGGAAAAAGGAAAGTGTGTCGGGAGGGTAGGAGCTGAGAAGGGAGAAAGGCCCCTCAGTGTTTCAGAGGCTGGGGGGTGGGGCGGGGTGGGGGCGGGGAGAGTAGTCAGGAGCCTGGAGGATGGCACCAGGACATACTTCAGAGTAGGGATCAAGAGACAGGGGAGCAGGAAGTCCTGGAGGGATGGCCTTGAATGCTTTTGCTGGGGATGATTTGGGTAGTGCCTGAGATGAATGATGGTGGTGGGGGCTGTAGGTTGGTGATCAGCCACAAGGAAGGCGATGGGGATAGACTATCCAAAAATGTGTGTACACGCACGTGTGCATGTGTGCGTGTGTGTGTGTGTGTTGACTGGTGACATAAAACATTAGTGAGCCACAGGGAGCCAAGTCAAAGGCAGAAGTCAGGTAGAGGCTTGGGGAGGACACTGGCCCCCCCCCACCAGAGGGTTCCAAGGCTATCTTAGGTTAGGGTAGTGATGGGGTGGATGGAGGCTGAAGATAGAAAATCCATCTGGTTTTGGAAGAGAGGTGTGAGGGTGTTGCCAAGGTAAGCACAGGCAGACCCAAGCTTCAGCAGGGCTGGGGAGTGGGGGGTCTGAGGCAGTATGGAGGGGCCATGTGTGTGAGGAAGAGAATGAGGATGGAGGGAGGTTGGGAAAGGACACAAAAGGACATGGGTGACTTCCATGGAGGTGGAGGCTGTAATTTCAGAGGATGGGTGGTTCCTAATCACGCCCAGGCCCGTTGAAGGGGTTACAAAGCCAGTACTGACCCAGGAATGAAAATGAAGCGTTGGGTCAGGATGGAGGTGGTGGGGCAGGAGGGCGGCAGCTTGGAGAACGGAAGTCACACCTACAGCTACAGCCGGACGGTAGGGTGTGGGCACCGCTCTGTTGAAAGAATGGACTCTGAGCGGTGGTGTATGTTTCTTCTTGTTGCCATAGTTTATGTAGGTCCTGGCCTGTGACCTATTAGCCATGTTGCTTTTGGGCAAAGCAGTGGGACACATGATGGTACAAAGCCAATCATGGCAGGGCAGAGACGTGAGGACACTGACCTTCTCCCCGCTGCCCTCTTTGCCCTCCTTCCCTTCATTTATTTGTTTGGTTTTTTTTTTAAAGATTTATTATGTATACAGTATTCTGCCTGCATATATCCCTGTAGGTCAGAAGAGGGCCCCATATCTCATTATAGACCGTTGTGAGCCACCATGTGGTTGCTGGGAATTGAACTCAGGACTTCTGGAAGAAGAGCCAGTGAGTGCTCTTAACCTCTGAGCCATCTCTCCAGCCCTGGCAAGACAGGGTTTTTTTGTGTAGCCCTGGCAGTCCTGGAATTAGCTCTGTAGACCAGGATGGCTTTGAACTCAGAGATCAGCCAGCCTCTGCCTCCTGAGTACTGGGATTAAAGGCGTGCGCCACCACCACCTGGCAGCCTTTTTTGTTGTTGTTGTTGTTTGTTTTTTGAGTCAGGGTTTCTCTGCCACTGCCACTACCGCCCGGCGAGCCCTCATTTCTTAAATGTTTTGCCATCTTCCTATAGTTCAGTGAGATTTCGATTGTGAACATACCCCTGTATGTTCACACCTTGTAAGTGGCTGTCCATCTGCTGGCACTGTGTTGGAAGGTTCTGAGAACTTTGGTGGGTGAGGACTAGCTTGACAAATTAGATCACTGAGGACTTGTCTTCCAAGGTTCTGCCAAGTCCCCAGACACCCCCCCCACCCCCACCCCCGCTTTTCTGGGTCCTGTTTGCTGTGATTGGAGCAGCTGGCCTCAGGTTTTCAGGCTGAGCGTTCTGCCTGGGAGCACACAGCTGAGCAGCTTGGAGGGAGACTTCTGAAACTGTGAGCCAAACGCATCTTTCCTCCCATAGCTGTCTTCCTAGGAATTTGCTCAGAGTGGTAACAAAGTAACTAATGAGAGCACCAAGGTGGGGACCGAGCCTTTAACAGGTGGCCCCTGGTTACAGCACTTGGTTGGGGCATTCCAGATCTGACCTGTAGTTTATACAGAACTTTACAGTCTCAGATCTACAGAGTAAAACTGTTCCATGGATCTTATTCACAGCAGGGACAAAGAGTAGACATTGTGTGAGTCCTTCCCTGTGCCATTTCAGGGCAGGCAGAAGCAACCAGAGACAGTGTCGGCCTCGGGATTTCCTAAATGCAGCACTATGTATGTTGAGGGCTGTTAGGCCTAGAGGGACACTTGCCCAGTGCATTCTGGGCCAGGAGCAGCATCCTTAGTTGCCACCTGCTAGAGACCAGCAGCATAGCCCTAGTTGTGACAAGGAGCTTTCAGGGGTGGAGGCAAAAATACTCTCAGAGGAAAGCTCTTCGGAGAGTGAATATTTTGTATAGAATACTACTCCCTGCAGCACAGACTCCTGGGGTTTTGAGTGGTCCCTATTTGGAGGTAGATGGTGGTGACAGGTGTGAATTATTGGTTAAAGGAACACTCAGAGGGGCTGAGGAGATGGCTTAGCTGATAAAGTATTTGTCACACAACTCCGAGGACCTGAGTTCGATGCCTGCCCCTGTGGAAAGCTCCCAGGCAGGGGGAGCAGACTGGCTAGCCAGCCTAGCCTGCTGGGTGAGCTTCTGGTACAATAAGGATCCCTGTCTCAAAAATTAAGGTGGCTCAGCAGGTAAAGGCACTTGCCGCTAAGCCTGACGACCTTTGTACGAATCCCAGAACCTACGTGGTGGAAGAAGAAAACTGACTTGAGAAACTTGCCCTCTGACCTCCACAGTGTATCATGGCGTGCATGCACTCCCATGTGCACAAACATACACGAAGAATGGAATTAATATTATAATTAGGTTAAATAATAAGGTGGACAGCAATTGAGGACAATGACATACTACACCTACCTCTGCCCCCCCCTACAAACACATACACATAAATATACATAGAAAACTTACAGACCTGTCCTCCTGCACATCACCAACTGAACTCATGCCTAGAGTCTGCTAGAGGCGTGGGGCATGGCTGGGTGGTGGGAAGACAGTCTAGAGTCTACCACTGAGGAACTGGGGGCATGGCTGGGTGAAGACAGTCTAGAATCTACTACCGAGGGCCTGGGGGCATGCTGGGTGGCAGAGCTCTGGCCTAAAATCCTTCAGAGAGGGGCTGCAGATGTCCGCCATTCAGCGGCAGAGTACTTACCTAAGGTCTTTGGCCCCAGGTTCCATTGCCATAAAAGGGGACTCAGAACCAATGTCCCTCTGCCTTGGGCTGACAGCTGTGACCCAGTCAGTGACAGAACACTTGCCCATCATTGTGTGGTCTTGGGTTCCATGCCCAGCATCAGAAACACAAAAACAGGGACCCAAAATGCACGTGGCTCAGAACACAAGAGTCAGCCTGCCACAGAGCTGACCTCTCTACGTCAGCAGATTCAAGCCGGAGCTACCCAGCTAGCCCCAGTTGGTCGGCTGTCCATTCTTCCCTCCCAGCCAGCTTGAGCTAGCCTCTGACCCTCAGCCACTATCTTTCCAAGGCTAACAGGTCTGGCTGAGAGGGGGTGCTCCCTGAAACCAAAAGCAATTTTTTTTTTTCTTTTTTGACTCCAGTTTGCCTCAGCCCTGCTGTGACGGGAGGTATGGGGCGGCCTCTCTTCTTTTAATTTTCCTTTCTTTTTGGTTTGTTTGGTTTTGTTGCTGTTGTTGTTTTGTTTTTTTCAAGACAGGGTTTCTCTGTGTAGTCCTGGCCGTCCTAGAACTCACTCTGCAGACTAAGCTGGCCTCAAACTCACAGAGATCCACCTGCCTCCGCCTCCCAGGAGATGAGATTAAAGGTGTGCGCCACCACCACCTTTTATTATTATTTATTATTTATTTTTATTTTATGTGCTTTGGTGTTTTGCCTGCCTGTATGTCTGTGTGAATATGTCGGATCCCTTGGAACTGGAGTTACAGACAGCTGTGAGCTGCCATGTGGGTGCTGGGAATTGAACCCCATCCTCTGGAAGAGAAGTCAGTGCTCTTAACCACTGAGCCACCTCTCCAGCCCCCTTTTATTATTTTATATTCATTCAATCCTGACTTTTATTGTCACATTTTCATCAGCACATACTTTGATCACGATCGCCTCTCAAGTCTGGCCATGGTGGCACAGCTGCAGCCTCAGCACTTAGGACGCCAGAAGCTGAAGGAATCCAATCCACAGTCCCATAGTGAGTTCAAAGCCTGGGACACATGACACTCTACGTCTCCAAAACAATGTCCCCATCACCACCTCCCTCCCACTGTTCCTCTTCTTCCTGCCAAAGAGTTCTGGACATACAGGGACACACATAAGGGAGACTAAAAGGAAAAGGGAAAAATTAAAACAAGATTGGAAAGGCATCAAATCAGGCAGCCCCGGAGGCCCTGGGCATGTGGCTATGAGCAGGAGGACAGGGTCACAAGTCCCATTGGCTCCACCAGGTCACCTTTTCAGACTTGCCACCCTTGCATGACTAGGAGTGGATCCGTGGCTGGCAGCCATTCCTCACTCTGAGTCTGAAAAGTGGGAGAGAGGGGAGGAGGAGTTTCCCATCTGTTCTTCCTGTGAGGAAATGAGGGTTTCACTGCTCACACCCACCTTTCCTCCCATCTCTTCTAGGCCAAGGGGACAAATAGCATGGATCCAGCAGATGACTTTGCTGGCTGCTCACCAGGGTGTGTCAGTAAAGGCTCGGTTTATGCCCTGGGGAGGGGAAATATTCCATGGAGATATATTGGGGATAGGGGCTTATTCAGTGTGTGTGTGTGTGTGTGTGTGTGTGTGTGTGTGTGTGTGTGAGAGAGAGAGAGAGAGAGAGAGAGAGAGAGAGAGAGAGAGAGAGAGAGAGAGACGGGGCGGGGAGGAGATACTGTGTGTTTACACAATGCCCCTCTCACCCCAAAGAACATTCCAGAACATCCTATTGGGATCCCAACTGACCTTTTCTTTCATTTATTTATGTGCTTGTTTATTTTTAATTTAGAATGACTTTCTTCCTTTCGTGGGCAGGTGAGTGTACCACAGCATCCGCGCGGCAGTTGGAGAACTCTGCCTGAAAGTGGTGAGGCCTGGATTCTGGGCCTGGAACCCGGAACGTAGGAGGTCAGGACTGGCAGCAAGTGTCAATGGGCAATGAGCTCAACCATTTTGTTGACCCTAATTTTTTGTTGTTGTTGTTGTTTTAATCTTATTTTAAACAGGGTCTAACCATGTATCCCTAACTATGTTGGAACTTGCTATGTAGACCAGACTGGTCTTAAACTCACAGAGATCCACCTGCCTCTGCCTCCGGAGTGATGAGATTTAAAAATGTGTCCCACCACACCTCTCCCCCTCCCTTTTTTTTGGTAAGAGGAAACCTATTTATTTTTGATACAGGGCCTTGTGTGGTCCAGACTGGCTTCCAATTCACTATGTAGCTGAAGATGATCATGAACTTCTGGTCCTCCTGCCTCTGCTTCTCGAATGCTAGAATCCCAGGCATGTATCCTGGTTCTGGAGAATCCAACCCAGGGCTTAATGCACGCTAGGCAAGCACTCTACCAACGGAGCCCCAGCCCCAGCCCCTCCAGGCGACCTTTTTATTTAAGTATTGCTACTTAGAGACCCAAAGAACCCATTCCAACCCAGAATGAAGGGACTTTTGCTAGAAAACATCTGAGTGCATGTAGTGAGCACTAAACATAGTGCCGGACGAGGCACAAGCAACACAGCCTCCCAAAGCTTTGCCTTCCCTGCCACATAATCTAGAAACGGAAGATGGTGATGTTGGCTTGTGCTGGGGGTGGTAAGCAACCCTGCAATCCTAGTACTGGGGAATGGGGCTGCATCATATGGGCTACTAACCGGATCCTGGCTCTAAATGAACCAATAAATAAATGCTTCATCTGAGGAGACAGCCCAGTAAAGTGTGTGTTGTGTTAGTATAAGGAGCCTGAGCTTGGATCCCCCAGCACTGACATGAAAGTCAGGCCTGGTGGCATGTGTCTGATGGCATGTGTCTCTAACACCAGCCCTGGGTGGGCAGAGACAGGAGGGCCCCTGGAACTAGCCGACAGCCCGTCTAACCCAATCAGAGAGTTTCAGGTTCAGTGACAGACCCTGTCCCCAAAAGCAAGGTGTGGGGCTGGCGATGTGGTTCCCAGGGCAAAGTCGTCTGCTGTCAACCTTGACTGTTCAATCCCTGAGGCCCTATAGTGGAGAGAACTGACTTCACAAAACTGTACTGTGATCTCCAGTCTCACATCATGGTACATGTGTCCACATGAGGCACACATGCACTCACACACACACACACGCACACACACACACAGAACTGACTTCACAAAACTGTACTCTGATCTCCAGTCTCACATCATGGTGCATGTGTCCACATGAGGCACACATGCACGCACACACGTATGCACACACACACACACACACACACACACAGAACTGACTCCACAAAATTTACTCTCCCTCCATTCTCACATTATGGTGCATGTGTCCACATGAGGTATGCACGCGTGCACACACACGCATCCGTACATGCACACACACAAATATACAAACAAACCTAAACAAAAACAAATAAGGTGAAAAGAAATATTGAGGTAGACCTTTGCACACATATACACACACATCCATACATGAACACATATGCACACACATGCATACAGGAACATACAGAAACATACATACATGCACATGTGTGCACATATAGGCATGAACACATGTACACAGGAACACATCACACACCAAAAGCAGTTTAAAAATAAGGACCAGTGTTGCAGGTCATTAGTGAGCCCTTGCCTAGCATATCCAAGGTCTTGGCTTGCATCCCCAGCTCTGCCAGTGATGATGATGATGATACACTAGACAAAGATGACTAAACTAAGCCAGTTGGTGGTGGGCCACTCCTTTAGTCCCAGCGCTCAGGAGACAGAGGCAGGCTGATCTCTGAATCTGAGGCCAGCCTGATCTCCAGAGTGAGTTCCAGGACAGCCAGAGCTACACAGAGAAACCCTGTCTTGGAAAAGAAAGAAGAAGAAAAAAAAAAGCCTGCTGAACTGGGCTGGTGAGATGGATCAGCAGGTAAAAGACTCCTGGCGTATGACCTGAGTTCAGTCTCTGGTACTCACGGTAGAAAGGGAGAAGTCACCCTTGGAAGCTGATCTCCACATGAAGGACTGTGGCATGCCTGCACCCCCATACGATTACAATACATAAGTAAATAATATTTAAAGTCTATCAAACTATGTCTTTCTAATTGGGGAGTGTATTCTGGAAGTGTGGGATGTGGTGGGGTGTAGTTACATGTCTGTAATCCCAGCATTCTGGAGGTGGAGGCAGAAGGATTGGGAGTTCAAGGTCATCCTTAGCTACACAGAGTTCCCAGCCAGCCTGAGCTGTGTGAGACCCTGTCTCTCCTGCCTCAAATAAGTGAAATCCCAGGATATCGCGAGTCAGCTGTTTCTTCACAGCAGACATTATTGTTTTCAAGTCTAAAGTGTGAACGTCTAAGTTCATGGTGCCAGCCTGTTCTTTCAGAGACTAGAGGAGTCTTTGCTCTGTTCCCACGTGTCCTGGGGCTCTGCCTCCTACATAAAGTCAGAGTCCTGCTCAGGAGGTCCCGAAATGTCCCCACCTCCCACCTTATAGTACCATGACTATAACTCGGAAAGTTAGAGGAAAGCAGACCGATTCTGAAAACAGGTACGTCCCACCTCCCCAACCCTGCCATCTCCCTTGCCCCCTGCAGTGGCTTAAACATCAGCATTCCTTCAAGACAGTCTCATATCTTAGAACCAGAGAATGTGAGCATTTGGGGGAAAATGAGATCTTTGAAGGCATAATTGAGAATCTCCACATGATATCATGATGGTTTGAGGTGTGCCCCATCTACTGACAAATGTCCCTGTGGGAGGAGAGGAAGGGACAGAAGCCCAGAGACAAGGACAAAGGGGAGCTTACAGTTCCAACTTGACTGGCTGGGCCCATGCAACCCTCCTGTTTCCCACGCCACACAGTGCTGGGTTACAGACCCAAGCTGCTGTGCCCAGCCTGGGGATCCCAACCTTCCCCGCACGCTTGTGCAGCACTTTTCCCACCCAGCCATCACCCCAGTCCTTGATTCGAGCCCCCGCAATTTAGAGTTTGCTGTAGCTGCTGCACATTGCTCTTATTGTTTGAGTCCAGAATGTCCTCACAGACTCATGTCCCAACCCTGGCTCCCCATCTGGTGGCAATATTTTAGGCGGCAATAGACTCTGTAGGAGGTGGGGCATAGAAGTAGATCTGTAAACAGAGGCAGAGATTCTCTTTTGTCCCAACTGCTAGGTCACAAATAAACACACAAAAGCTTATATTAATTACAGAATGCTTGCCGTATAGCTCAGGCTAATTACTAACTAGCTCTTATAACTTAAATGAACCCATTTCTATTAATCTATATTTTGCCACATGGTTGGTGGCCTTACCTGTTCTCTAGCATTTTTTTGTCCCCCTTGCAGTTGACTCACATCTCCCCTGACTCTGCCCTTCGTCCTCTCTATTTTCAGTTTGGTTTTTCCACCTCGCCTTATTCTGCCTTGATATAGGCCAAATAGATTGATAAGGGAGTTGTCCTTTGAAGGCCAAACGTTGTTCCTGGTTCTGGTGCCTTTCTGTCTTATGGCGTACATTCCCACCAGCTCAGATGATGCCCTTCCTGTAGCCTTGCCTGTTGGAAGGCTGTGAGCCAATATAACAGTGTAAGGCACCTGGCAGTAATGGCACACACCTTTAGTCCCAGCACTTGGATGGCAGAGGCAAGCAGATTTCTGAGTTTGAGGCCTACCTGTTCTACAGAAAGACACAGAGAAATCCTATCTCACAAGAAAAAAAAATTAAGCCAGGGTCTCCTTGTAGCCCAGACTGGCCTCAATCTCACATCACCAGGTAGCAGATGACCTTGAGTTTCTGACCTCCTGCTCACACAGGCTAAATGCTGGGATTTCAGGTAAGTACCACCATGTCCAGCAAATGCAGTGCTGGGGAACCCAGGCCTTGAACATCCTGGGCAAGCACTTTGCCAACCAAGTCACATGTCCAACCTCCAGAAGTAACCCTTGAAGTTGTTTCTCTCAGACATTCTGTCCCAGCAATGCGAAGGCGACCAGTAAGGGTTGGCGAGACCGCTCAGCAGATAAAGGCATTGGCTGCCAAGCCTCAGAACCTGAGTTTGATCCCTGGATCTTACATGGGAGAAGGAGAAAACTGACACCTGCAAGCTGTCCTCTGAACACACACACTCACACACACGCACGCACGCACTCATGGTTGCCTGAATGCAGACACAAAATAAACAGGCATCATAATTTTTTTAAGTGACCAGTACAACCTCCTCCTCCAGCAGAGTCCTAGAGAGTCATAGTGGTCTCAAACTGCCCTCTCATCCTTCCTCTGCCATACTCCTCCACCAAACTCTGTCCCCCTAAGCCACCAGGAACAATCCACTTTGCTTAACCAGACGGCAGTTTCTTAACTGACTCTCGTAGAAATACTGGTAAGAAAGGAGAGCGGGCTGTGAGACTCTCTGATTTCCGGTTTCTGTTGCTGTGAGCAAGCCCCATGACCACAGTCACTTGGGGAGGAGAGGGTTTTCGTATTACAGTGCTCAGGTAGCGGTTCATCACTGAGGGATGTCAGAGCAGGCACCTGGGGGCAGGAGCTGATGCAGAGACCATGGAGGGTGCTGCTTACTGGTTTGTTCCCCGTAACTTGCTCGGTCTGTTTTGAGAGCACCCAGATCCACCAGCACAGGTGTGGCACCGCCCACAGTAAGCTGTGTCCTCCCACGTCAATCATCCACCAAGGAAAAGCCTCACAGGCTTTCCCCCCCGGCAAATTTGGTGGGGACATTTTCTCCATTGGGGCTCCCTCTCTCAAAATAACTCTGGCTTGTGCCAAATTGCCAGCACAGTCTCCCAGAGGCCTGTGTGTCAAAGATCAGACTCTCAGGGTTTACAGATGGGTCCTCTGCAAAGGATGAGCCAGTTATCCTGCGTGACCAAGGTCTTAAAGGCCACTGGCACCTCTAGGACAACGTTTGGATCTTCTCTCATGATGAAAATGGGGTCCCTGTCATTGACTCCCAGCCTGTTTGTGTTGATGTATGCTAGCAGGGAGAAGGAACTCTCTAGAAGTTTGGCAGCCTCTATACAAGCACCTCCCCTTGAGTGTGGCTAGAACTCTGTGGTCTGCCAAGAGAGCATGGCAAAAGTGGTGGGATGCCACTGCTGGAGGTAGGTTATAAAAAGAGATTCTCTTCTCTCTCTCTCTCCCTCTCTCTCTCCCCACAAAACACGCACGCACGCACACACACACACACGCACACACACGCACACACACGCACGCACGCACACGCACACACAGGCACACACGCACGCACACACACACACGCACACACACGCACGCACGCACACGCACACACAGGCGCACACGCACACACACGCACACATGCACGCACACACACGCGCGCGCACACACGCACACACACATCCTCTCTTAATCTTGTTCTTTTACTCTTTCTCAGGATCTCACTACACAGCCCAGGTCAGCCTCAAACCCATGGTAAACCTCCTGCCTCCACTTCCAGAGTACTGAGGTTTTAATCCAGCACCACCCACACCTGGCTGTGTTTCTGTTTTCATTGTAATGTGTCTATGGCTATTTGAACTTTCATTCATTTTTTGTTTTATTTATTTGTTTTTAAGATTTATTTATTTCATTATATGTGTTGAGTGTTTTGCATGCATATGCACTAGGTGCATGCCTGGTGCCTGCAGAGGTAAGAAGAGGACATCAAATCCTTGGAACCGGAGTTACAGACGATTGTGAGCTGCTGTGTGGGTGCAGGGAATTGAACCTGGGTCCACTTCAAGGACAACAGGAGCTATTAACTGCTGAGCCATCTCTCCAGCCCTTGCTTAATTTTAAATTCACAAATGAAAACTACATGTGTATTTATAGTGTGCCCGTGCGGTTTGGGGACATGTGTGCCCATGGGGTGTGGGGACATTTGTACTGTGGACAATCTAAATGGAGCTACCTACCATGATCTTTCAACTTTGCCTCAGAGCAAAGGCGACATGAGGGCAATAGAAACTGCAGTGTGGCATTTGAGTTTTTCTCTTTTCCAGCCTAGGGACATGTGGTCCCCTGCTCTTTCTCAGTGCTGTGCGGTGTAGGACGGCAGACACCCCAGGTTGCGGCAGGAGGTGACGAGAGCACAGATATCTCTGGGCACTGGGTTGCTGAGCCAGGATGTTGGGTAGCTAGGTGTATCAAACACATCTAATTATTGTTAAACTCAGGGCTGGGAAGGCGTTCATAATGTGCTTGTCTTGCAGGTGTGAGGACCCAAGTTTGATTACTAGCACCCACATTAAAAAAAATCAGGAGTGTTGGCCTGCTTGGAGCCCTAGTGGGGAAGTGGGGACAGGGGATCTCTGGGGCTGACCAGCAGCTAGTCTCCGGAATTGGAAATGGTGAACTCCAGGAGCAGTGAGGAACACCGTCGCAAAAACCCTGGTGAGAAGATGAGGAAGGACCCAGAGTGTGACCCCAGGTACTTGTGCACACATGTACATGTACACTCAAGTGAACGTGCACTGATATGCACACACTCACCAAATAAACAAGGACTGAGTGGCTTGCAATATGGCGAGCCTACAGTGAGTCGGCAGGATATATCCTGCGCGTTGTAAGTCAAAGAACATCTGTATCTCGTGTACCCCCCCACCCCCATTTCCCTCTGGCTTTTATTACTGTCTTCCCTTTCTCTCTTTTTTAGAAAGAACATTTAAATATTTTAGTGATATTCCTAGGATACATTGTTTTATGAGGCAGGAGTGGTGGCTGTTATAATCCCTGCCCTTGGGAGGCAGGAGGATTACTGTGAGTTCAAGGCTGGTCTGAGTTGTATAATGAGACCTTGTCTTTTTTTGTTTGTTTTTGTTTTTCAAGACAGGGTCTCTCTGTGTCATCTTGACTGTCCTGGAGTTTGCTATGTAGACTAGCCTGGCCTCGAACTCAGAGATCCACCTGCTTCTGCCTCCTGAGTGCTGGAATTAAAGGTGTGTGCCACCACTGTCCTGTGAGACTTTGTCTTAAAACAAAATAAAACAAAAAAATGGGCTGGTGAGATGACTTATCTGGTAAAGGCACTTGCCACCAAGTCTGGCTACCTGAGTTCAATTCTAGGGTTCTGCATGGAGGAGGAGAGAACTGACTTCCGCAAGACATCACCTGATCTCTGTGCATACGCATGCATGTTCACAAATAAATGTAACAAAAACAAGCAAAAACACCATTGTCATAACCCATCTTTCCTTCCTCCCATGTTGTAGATAGTCTGAATCTTTGTGAACATTTTTTTATCATGGCTGTGATCTGAGCGGTCCCCCAAGACTTGTCCCTCATGCGGCAGGGCTCCACCCTCACCGTTGGTCTCATCCACAGACCATCACTTGCCCATCGGTCGGAAGGTGGGTCTGGAACTTAGGAAGCGGGGCTAGATGAAGGCAGTGGGTCTGGGGGGGGCGGTGTCTTATCCCCAGCCTCTCTGTCACCGCACAGATGATGACAGTAGCCATGATGGCTCTTGTCCAAAGCTCCTGCGATCACTATCCTATCTTCTGTTCTATCTTCCTTCCTTGCTACCTAGTGAAGGACCCTGAGGCAGAAGCTCTAAGCAGCTGCTCACCTGGTTGCCTGGACCCCAGGTATGTGGTCACAGAATGCGTACGGTTTAAAGCCACTGAAGTGAGTACTGTTACTGATGCTTGCTTGTTTGGTCTTTTCTTTGTTTGCTTGTCTGTTGGGTTTAGTTTTTTTGTGAGGAGCATCTCACCCTGTAGACCAGGTTATTTTAGTTTGCTTTCTGTTGCTGTGATAAACACCATAACCAAAAGTAAATTTGCAAGAAAGGGCTTTATTTCAGTTAGGGATCCTGATCCCAGTTCATCACTGAGGGGAGTCAGGGCAGGAATTCCAGCAGGGCAGGAACTTGGAGGCAGGAACCGAAGGAGAGTCCACAGAGGAAACTCTACTTACAGGCTCCTCAGACCTAACCCAAGACCACCCAGCCAAGGGTAGCACTGCCCAAGGTGGGCTCTAGGCCCTCCCACACCAGCCATTGGTCAAGAAACTGTCCCGTTCCCCGCCCCGCCATAGACTGGCCTATAGGCCAATCTAATGGAGGTGTTTTCTCAATTAAAGTTCCCTCGTCCTAGATAACTCTAGCTTGTGTCAAGTTTACAAAAAATTAAGCAGCACCCATGGCCACTTTGAGACTTATGACAATCCTCCTACCTTAGCCTGCTAAGTGCTAGGATTACAGGTATGAGGTAAAAACACTTGGTGTAGGCCACTAAGTTTTGAAGTAATTTATTCATGGTTTGAGAGAATTGGAAAGGTTCCTGGTGTGGGTAGCCTGGGTTATATATCCAGGCTCTGTCTCAAAAACAAACTGCTAAAGGATGTCATTCCCGAGCAAGGGTGACAAGGACCTAGGGGGAGGAATGCCAGTGCCCAGACCCTGCAGACCCTGCAGGCTCCTTTCCCCTTCTCACTCCTCTGTCTGGACTTGTAGCCAAGCCTGCAGCCTCTCCTTCTGTCTGTCCTGAAGTGGGCTTCCCTGCTGCTCTACTGCCAGCCCTAGTGAAGTCTTGCTGCCATCTAGAGCTTCCTCTGTTCTCCAGCCGAGGACTTTTGTCTGTCTAGCTTTTTATTGGGGTGGGTGTTCTACAGGGCCAAATGTGTGTCTGTGTACCATATGGATGGAGTGTCTGCAGAGGCCAGAAACAGGTGCTGGATTGCCTGGAATGGTAGTTGTGAACCACCATGTGGGTGCTGGGAACTGGATCTGGGTCATTTACAAGATCAGCAAGTGCTCTTACTGGCTGAGCCACTCTCTGGCCCCTGCTGTTGCTTTATTTTTCAAAACATGAGTTCCAGGTTAGCCAGGGCTACACAGAGACACCTTGTCTTGGAAAAACAAAAACAAACAAACAAACAAACAAATGATGTGTGTTTGTGTACAAATATGTGCAGGTACCCATAGAGTCAGAAGAGGGAACCGGATCCCTTGGAGCTTGAATTACGTTGTGATCTGTCCAACTTGGGTACTAGAAACTGAACTTTGGCTTTCCAGAAGTGCACCTAACTGCTGAGCTATCTTCCCTGCCTCAAGAGTGCCATTTTCTAATCATAAAACCAATCCCAGCACACATTAGGTCCTCATTATCGTGTAGTGAATTAAGATTTTCGATGAGGTGACCTTTGGACCCTGTGTGCTGCTCCGTGTCTGCTCAGCCTGAGCTACAGTCACCATGCACACGGCCAGCATTCATTGAGCAGTTGCTGAATGCACAGGTCATGTGATCACAGGACAAATGTTCCCATTTCGTCTTCAGAAGGACTGCTGCCACCATCCTGTTTACAGTCAGAAGGGCACAGGTACACAGCGACAAAGCCATGAGGTTTCTTGTGTGTGTGGCAGAATTGTGTAGGCACATCCATGTGTGTTCCTGCATGTGGAGGTCAGAAGCCTATCTCATATGACATTCTTTTTGTTCGTTTGGTTTTTTTAGAGATAGGACCTCTCTAAGTAGCTCTGGTTGTCCTGGAACTCACTCTGTAGACCAGGTTGGCTTCGAGCTCAAAGAGATCTATTTGCCTCTCAGTACTAAGATTAAAGATTAAAGTTATACACAACCATACAAGCATGCCTGGTTTAGACGTGATTTTTTTGTTTGTTTGGTTTTTCGAAAGTTTTTTTTTTCTTTTTTCTTTTTCTTTGCCCTGTAGCCCTGATTGTCCCAGGCTGGACTCAGACTCACAGAGATTCCCCCTGCTTCTGCCTCCCAAGTGCTGGGATTAAAGGTGTGCGCCACTGCCTGCTAGGTGTCATTTTTTTTTTTTTTTGGTTTTTCGAGACAGGGTTTCTCTGTAGCTTTTGGTGCTCATCCCGGAACTAGCTCTTGTAGACCAGGCTGGCCTCGAACTCCCAGAGATCCGCCTGCCTCTGCCTCCCGAGTGCTGGGATTAAAGGCGTGCGCCACCACCGCCCGGCGCTAGGTGTCATTTTTACGTGCATCTGTTTGCATGTCGTGTGTGGATGCATAAATGCCAAGGCATCTGTATGGAGTTCAGAGGAACTGGTTAGAGTGGGTTCTCTCCTTCCAACATGTGAGATCCAGGAATTAAACTCAGGTCATCAGCATTGGCAGAAAGCGCCTTTACCCCCTGAGCCATCTTGATACCCTTCATTTCTTTCTCTCACTGGCCTGGGTCTCTTTGATTAGGCTGGTCAGTGAGCTCCAGTGATCAGCCTGCCTCTGCCTCCCCCGCAACACTGCTTGCCATTATGCCTATTTTTAAATATGATTCTGGGGACTCAGCCCTCTGACTTGCACAGCAGGCGCTTGCCAATAGAACCATCGCTCCAACCCCCACGTCACAAGTGTTCTGAAAGTGCAAGTCCCAGCCAGGACTGTCACCCAAGTGCTGGTGTCTCCAGTGAAACTCGGCTCCTGCGAGGGATGTGAAACACACATCTGTTTGTAATCCCGGCACTCAGGAGGTGGAGGCAGGAGGATCAGGAGTTCAGGGCCAGTCCTATCCAAATCACAATGATGACGATGCAAAAAGGAATTCAGCTTGTGTGTCCAGTGGCGCAATGAACCCTGTCCCCTCTCCCTTTCTCCTTTCATTAAAGTGAGATCAAGGATTGTCTTAATGGCCAGGCAATGGTGGTGCACGCTTTTAATCCCAGTCCTTGGGAGGCAGAGGTTGGTAGATCTCTGTGAGTTTAAAGCCAGCCTGGTCTACAAAGTTAGTTCCAGGACAGCTAGGGCTACACAGAGAAACCCTATATCAGAAAACAAAAACAAAAGCAAACAAAGAGCTGGCATAAAGAGCATGAGCCAGCAGGCCCAGCTGAGGAGGGCCAGCTCTGCCTCAGAGAGAGTGAAGTCCAGGTGGATATCTTCAGGACACACAGAGATGGTTTCATAGATGGAGGAGGGTCCTGAGATATCTCTGTAGCCTGTGCCCAGAGAGGGCACTACACCCTGACAAACACCAGGTCACAGGTGCCAAGTCTGCAAGACAATGGAGTCTGTGTACTGACAACCCTGATCTGCATCCCCCGAGGCTGTGGGAGGACAGCGGCACAGGTAAGTCATCTTGACCTGCTCTGGAGGTCAGAGGCCACAGTAGAGACTTTGGGCTGAGCCAGACTCCCTCTGAAGCCCAAGCCTTTTGTGTCTCCTGCTCACATCTGGTTTATACAAAATGCTACTGGTCCCTGGCTAGGATATACTCTTCTAAGATGTCCCTGAGGTGGAACTGTCCTATCCTCTCCCACCCTGTGTCTCAGAGTCTTCTTGTTTTTGCACTATCCAGGACTTCTCTGTTGCTAGGCTTGTGGTTTACTACTGAGCACACCAGCCCCTCAGCACTGGTGGATCCTAGGCATGGATTCCAGGAAGGCACTTCTGAGACCCATTCAAACTGTAATGGCTCTCTCTTCCTCCCTCTCTTTCCCCCACAGCTTCCCTCTCCTGGGTTTTGTTTTGTTTTTGAGACAGGGTTTTGCCTAGCTGTCCTGGACCTTGCTATGTAGACCAGGCTGGCCTTGAACTCACAGAAACCCATCTATTTGCCTCTGCCTCCTGGGTGCTGGGATTAAAGGCGTGCCTCTCCAGTTTCTAAAGTTAACTTTAAGAGCATCTATCCTGGGGAATTCTCAAGAGCCCCAGACTATGGTCAGTTCATCTTACAGATGAGAAGCTGAGGTGACTCTGCGGTTCCCAGTTTGTTCATCATTAACTGGTATTTACCCAGCACTTACTGTATATTACACTATTTGGGCACTAAGGATACTATGGTAAATCAATATGAAAGTCTGTGTAAATGGGACTAGATGGGTAGGTTATCCCCAGGTCATAGAGACTGCTAGTACTGGAGGACACTGGCTGTCTGCCTTTTTATTATTATTAGTCTTTGTGGTGGTGTGTGGTAGGTTTCGTTACTATCCACCCTTTTCTAAATGAGAACCAAGCTTCGGGGGCAACACGCCTAAACTCACACAACTAATAATATCACACCAGCGTCCAGACCGCAGGTGACGGTAAGACAGGAACAGCTGTTAGCTGCTAGTGGTAGTCAGAGAGGTCCTTTCCTGAAGGAGACGTTGAACAGGAGGCCAGCAGGGGACATAGCAGGCAGTCAGTGGAACCCCTCAGGTGGACACATACTGACTGTATCTGGGGTGCTGTGAGGGGACCCTATGATGTTGCCTGTGACCCCTTCTGGCAGCTCAATAGTCACCTGGCATTTTGTAAGGTTCTTTTTGTTTGCTTTTTTGGACAGGGTCTCACTCTGAAGCCCAAGCTGGCCTGGAACTCTTGCCTTAGGCACGTCCCATCACGATGAGTCACTTGACAGAGAGGAAAACTGAGACTCTGACCTGCCTGAGCTCCCCCAACCCCAATCCGTGGCGCTTGGAAGTGAACCCCAGCAATTTGAAGCAGCTGCTGCAGGCTGGGAGGCTCCGGGCGTCGGTGAGGTTCCAGAAGCCAACAGGGATGGAGGGGCAGTCAGTCCTGCGCTGCCCAGGGCAAGCCTGCTAGGTCCGTGGACACTTGAAGACAGCTTTCCAAAGGCTGCGTCCCACCCCCAGTCCGTCAGTGCCCAGAATCCCTGCCTCTTCCTTAAGCCAAGCAGCACCAGGCGCTTCATTAGCGCCTCTGAGCCCCGGCCGCCCTGGGGGATGAAAGCAGCGGAGAGGGGCGCTGTCCTAATTCCGGCACACCTGGCAGGGGGTCCGGCGCTGAAAGGGACGCGGCTGGCCGGCCTACCTGCCCCGCCAGTGGCCGACTGGACCCGCCGTCTGCGCTTCAAATGCAAAATCCGAGCGGGGGGGTGGGGACGCCGGTGGCCTCTGCTCCTCCTTTAATAGACCAAAGGACTCTGGCGGCTTAGCTCTTTTTCCTAATTTAAAGATATTTTCAGGCTTTTGGGAGCTCCCCGTGGCGAAGCAGGAAGGCTGGGCTGGGGGGCCTTGAAACTGCCACCACGGTTGCCCAGGGAGGTACAGGAGAGCCCAGAGCAGGACTGAGGCTGGTTAGGGTCCAAAGATCCTGTGTGGATCCGTAAGGAGATTCGTGTTGGTTTCTTGAGCTCTGCCTCAGTTTCCCTCTCTAGAACCTCTGCAGACCCCAACCAGAAGGTAGGACAGAGGCGCAGAGGTGCTTACTAATTTTAAACATCCGCCTCTCCCAAGAGAGGGCTCTCAGGGTCAACCCTGGAGGCCTTGGTAGGCGGATGACTTGGGAGACAGATGGAAGAAGCGTGTTGTCTTCCAGTCTGACACCCCGGATGCCAGGGCGGGAAGGAGAGTGGAGAGCCAGGCCAATGTGTGCAGCCGCCTCCATGCGGGAGCATGGGAACCAGGATAGAGAAGGGAGATGCTGCTTGGAGTTAAAGGTAGTTTAGGGAGGACAAGAGAGGTGTCTACTGTAGGTACAGCCCAGGTTGCTCTCGCTGCCTCGTCTTCCCAGTTCCCCCTCCTCTCTTCCTCGCCCGCGGTACCCCTGCAGCCCGCCCCTCCCGCACCCCCCACCCTGCTGCTCTCCCGCTCCGTTTCTCGGTTCCCGGCCAGCCCAGTTCTCTCCTCCCCACCCCCTCCTCCTAGGACTGCCTCCCGCGCCCGGGACTGCGTAGCCCCCACCCTCTTCATCCCACCACACTTCCCACCTTCCCCCCCCCAGGAGCGGCCTCCTCCCCGACCCCCCCTCTCCCTAGGCGGGGCCGTCTCGCAGGCGGAGGGAGGGCGCGGAGGAGGGAAGAAGGGGTGTTTGGAGAAGCTCCCGCTCCCCGCCCGGGGACCTCGCACCCGCGCCGCCCCCTCTCTCGCGCAGCCGCCTACCCCCCTCCTCCCCGCAACGCCGGGGCGCGAGAGCTTTCGGGGATCGCTGGAGCGAGGCGGCGGCGCCCCACATCCCTCCAGCGCGGCAGGTGACCTCGGGGTTCGCGGACCGGGACGCCGCTCTGGCTTTGGCCCGAAAGGGCGCGGCGGCTCTAGAACCCGCTGGCTCCCGCCGCTCCATCCCGCCCTGCACTCCTGCCCCGCAGCCGCGCTCGCGGCTGCCCCGTCCCCTCCCCGCGTGCTGAGCCCGGAGCGGCCAAGCGGCCCCGGAGTGCGGGAGGAATCGCACATAAATCTGCCGTAATGATGGTGGTGCTAATGAGACCCCGCAGCTCGCCAGCCGAGCTCCCGCTCACTGCGCATGAGCAGCAGCAGCGGGCGCTCCCCAGAGCCCGGGACTCCTCCACACTTCTGACAGGCCTAGGCGGGGATCCAGGAGGCCAAGAGTTTGGGATGACACCTCACCCGGTTTCCTGCGCTGTGGCTCAAGGGCAAGAATTACCGCCAGGAGGAAGGCTGGTTTCCCGGGCTTCACCTATTGCCAGGCTGCCACCCCAGATCCTGATATCCCACAGTGATCCGAAACCGTGCCAGGCACACACAACACGATTGCTTTCTTGTCAAGAAGGAAGTTCTGAAATCGGATTTTTTTTTTTTGTCCTCATCCCGTTTCTTAGTAGTGTGACCTTAGGCAAGTCGCTTGACCTCTCTTGTGCTGGCAGTATTGTAAGGCACCTGTGTGCAACACACCCTTAAGAGTAAGATAAGCTTCCTTGTCACGGACACAGGGAACCCAGCAGTGAAGGATGGGTAATGTCTGCACTCATGAACCCCAGAACTCACTCTGGTGGCCTCTCTATTGTGGCTGGTTCAAATTCAGTACCTAGCTTTGGCTAAGGTCTGCTTCTGCCCTAGTGGCCCACTGGTCCATGTGGAGAGATAGTCAGATCCTTAGAAACGGGAGGTAAGAGGGCTAGGGGATGCGTGTGACTCATGCATAGGGCTGTGGCTGGGAATTCCATCCCCAGCACAGTGGACACTGGACACGGGTGGCACACACCTGGAATCCTAGCACTTGGGAGTACAGAAAGGGGGATTAGGAGTTCATGGCCATCTTTGGCTATAGTAAATTGGAGGCCAGCCTGGTCTACAGAGCAAGTTCCATTTATTCCAGGGTTACATAGTGGACCCTGTCTGAAAAAAATGCGGGGGCGGGGAGTGTGTTCCAGCTGCTGCATGTGGTTCTTAGGCTATAAGGATCCTGAAGCCTTCTTCCTGGCAATTGCTCCCAGCCATCTGGATCGGCAGAGGTGGAGAATGAGAAGAGGTGACCTAGTTTCAGATGGGTAATCCAGGCATGAGAGCCCAGCAGGATCAGTGCTTGCTGCTAACCCCGACGACCTGGGTTCAAGACCCCGGACCCACTTGGTGGGAGGAGAGTGTAGTTTCTGCACCCAGATAAGCCTCTTCGCCGATGCAATAATCCAAATCAAACCTTAGAAAAAGTCCAGGTTTAATGAATACCAACGCTCCCATGTGGCTTTCCAGTGCCTGAGAGAGGAGCCTGGAAAGGAAGACCTGAAAACCGCGTGTATATACTCTGTGGGAGTGGTCTTGAGCATCTCTGTGGAGGGGTCAGCATTTTTGTGGGCTTTCTCGGGGGTGAAGTCTAGACTGAGACAACTCCCAGGGGAGGGGGCTTGGGATGAAACTTTCATCCAAACATCCCAGACTCTTTGGATATATGGATGCCAGAGACTGGGGTGAAGCCTCCATCCAAACATCCCAGACTCTTTGGATATATGGATGCCAGAGACTGGGGTGAAGCTTCCATATAAACACCCCAGACTCTTTGGATATATGGATGCCAGAGGCTGTGCTGTGACCTCCATCCAAACATCCCAGACTCTTTGGGCATATGGATGCCAGGGGCTGTGGTGTGGCCTCCATCCAAACATCCCAGACTCTTTGGGCATATGAATGCCAGGGGCTGTGATGTGGTCTTAACCCAAACATTCCAGACTCTTTGGGGTATGTGGATGCCAGGGACTGGAGCAACGCTTCCAATCAAACAGAGAGTATCACCTCTTGCAAGTATCCTCCCATCTCTGTGTCCCCATCTCCTCAGTCAAGTAGTAAATGTTTAAAAAAGCAAACTCAGCTTCACTTTTCTGGCATAGCAAGGGTGTCTAACTTTGTCCTTTGTCTTGAGGGCAGTTCTTCCACCTTGTCTCTGTTTGCACGAGTCGGGTGGTAGGAAGCAGCCATTTATTAAGGATGGATGGACACCATAGCTCTTGCTTCTTGGATTGGACTGAGCACTGGGTTCCACAAACCACCAAGAAAGCACAGCCTTATTCTAGTTCTGAGTGTGTGCATGCATGTGTGCCTGTGTGTGTGCACGTGCAAACACACATCTGGGTGTCTTCCTATATCGTTCTCCATGTTATCAGCAGCAGCAGCAGCAGCAGCAACAGCATTATCAGTTTTTTTTTTATATTTATTTATTTATTATGAGTACAATATTCTGTCTGTGTATATGCCTGCAGGCCAGAAGAGGGCACCAGACCTCATTACAGATGGTTGTGAGCCACCATGTGGTTGCTGGGAATTGAACTCAGGACCTTTGGAAGAGCAGGCAATGCTCTTAACCACTGAGCCATCTCTCCAGCCCCCGCATTATCAGTTTTTTGAGACAGGATTTTTTTCTGTAGCCCTGTCTGTCTTGGAACTCATTATGTAGACCAGGCTGGCCTTGGTCTCACAAAGATCTGCCTGCCTGTTTCTGCCTCCTGTGTGCTGGGATTAAAGGCCTTTGCCACATGAAGTGCTCTGCACTTGACTGGATCCATTGGCCACCGAGTCCCAGGGGTCCTTGTTCTTACCTCTCTAGCACTAGGGTTATAGACTCACACTTCCATGCTTTTTAATGTGGGAACTTGTGGGCTAAACTTTTCGTACACTATGAAGATATGTTTCTTCCAAGGTATGTTGTGGGAAACATGTACACTGTGTGAAGATGTACTGCTGTGTTGGTGTAATAAAAAGTTGAACGGCCAATAGCTAGGCAGGAGGGATGGGCAGGACTTCCGGGCAGAGAGAACTCTGGGAACAAAAAGGTGGAGTCGCCAGCCAGACACCTAGGAAGTAGCATGGGCAGTATGGAGAGATGAGGCAACAAGCCACACAATGGAATGTAGATTAAAATAAACAGGTTAATTTACGTTATAAGAGCTAGTTGGGAACAGACCTAAGTTAAGGCCAAGCTTTCACAGTTAATAAGAAATCTCCATATCATTTTGTACCAGCAGCCCATCATGCTGTGTGGTAGGCCCTGTCCTCATTTCTAGCTCCAGTTTTTGTCTTTTCAAAAAACAGTTAATGTAATGAGTGTTTTGCCTGTGTATCTGCACACCGCATGCATGCTTGGTGCCTGAGAGAGCCAGAAAAGGGCAGTGGATCCCTGAGCCTGGAGTTATAGATGGTTGTGAGCTGCCATATGGGTAGTGGGAACCAAACCAAGATCTTCTAGAAGAGCAACTTAACTGCTGAGCCACCCCCCAGATTTTATTTTTCTAAAAAATGTATACTACTATTACTATTATTATCATTATTTTTTGAGGCAGGGTTTTACTGTGTAGCCCTGGCTGTCCCGGAACTCGCTTTGTAGACCAGGCTGGCATTGATCTCACAGAGATCCACCTGTCTCTGCCTCGCTAGTGCTGGGATTAAAGGTGTGTGCCACCACCCATTTTTTTTTTATTATAATGTGTATGTATGAACGTGTGTACGAGTGCTGGTGCCCTTTGGAAGAGCAGTATACACTCTTATTCACCCAGCTATCTCTCCAGCACCCCATTGTTTTTATATTTTTATTTTATTTTTCATTTTTCAAGACAGGGTTTCTGTGTAGCCCAGGTTGTCCTGAGTTCAGAACCAGGCTAACCTTGAACTCAAAGATCTGCCTGCCTCTGCCTCCTTAGTGCTGGGATTAAAGCATGCAGGCATACAGCACCATCACCCTGGCCCGTTATTTTTACTTTTAATTATGTGTATATGTGTGTGGGCGTGTGCACATAAACATAGAGCCTGCAAAGGCCAAAGGAGGGCTTTGGATCCCCTGGAGTCACAGGCCCACGTGAGCTGCTGTGGGGTGCTAGGAACCAGATTCAGGTTCTGTAGCAAGAGTATGCTATTAAGTGGCAAGCCATCCCTCTCCAGCCTGGCTCAACGTTTCTGTATGTTCTTCCCTGGCCCCCTCTTCTCCTGGAGGCACAGTGTCTTAGATACCTTTCTATTGCCGTGCTAAGATACCATGGACAAGGCAACTTCTAGAAGAAAGTACTTAACTTAGGGCTTACCTTTTCAGAGGGTTCGAGTCCATGGCCATCATGGTGGGGAGTAATGCAGCGGGCAGGCAGGCATGGTGCTGGAGCGGTAGCTAAGAGCTTACATCTTGAGACACAAGCCAAAAACCAGAGAGGTAAATGGGAATGGTAAAGGCTTTTGAAACCTCCTCCAACAAGGCCACATCTCTTGATCTTTCTTAAGCAGTTCCACCGAATGGAGAACAAGATGAGCTTTTGGGGCCATCCTCACCGAAACCGCACACGTGCTATGGAACAGTGGATAGAAAGAACACGTGGTGTCGGCAGGAACACAAGCTCTGGACACAAGCTCTGGCAGCTTCACTGTGTGTTCCTAGGTTGTACCATAACCTTTCTTTTTTTTCTTTTTTCTTTTTAAAGATGTATTTATTTATTATGTATACAGCATTCTGTCTGTATGTATCTCTGCAGGCCAGAAGAGGGCACCAGATCTCATTACAGATGGTTGTGAGCCACTATGTGGTTGCTGGGAATCGAACTCAGGACCTTTGGAAGAGCAGGCAGTGCTCTTAACCTCTGAGCCATCTCTCCAGCCCAATGCCATAACCTTTCTGTTTGCGCTCTCACAAAGTTGAGATGATCTTCCTTCTTTGTAACACTAGTGAGGGTTAAAAGTGGCTTAACACGTGTGAAGGGTTTAAAGCAGCCACAACACAATTGCTGCTCAATAAATCTGTCGTTTGTATTTCGGAAGCCATGGCTGTGACTGTTAGCTTGTCCGTTCTCTCCTTTCTCCCCTCCCCTCTTTTACATCTGTCTGTATCTCTCTTTGCACTTGAGGACAACTTCTGGTATCACTCTTCCATCTTATGATTTGAGACTTGGTCTCTCATTGTCCCAGAACTCACCAGTTAGGCAAGGCTGACTGACTTAGAGATCCACCTGTATCAGCTTTCCCTACACTGAGATTCTAAGTGTGAACCACTGCGCCTGGCTTTGTTATGTGAGTTCTGGAAACTGAACTCAGATTAGTCTGGGCTATATATGTGCATTTACATGTGCACACCACACACACACACACACTGTAATTTTAAAGGGAACAACAGCCCCTCTTCTTCCTCTTCTCTTCTATTTTGAAGCTGGCCCTCCCTTTGTAACTCAGGCTGGCTTTAAACTCAAAATCCTGCTGAGTCCCGTTGTGCTGGATTCCAAGCCTGTGCCACTATATTTCTTTATCTTTCATTTGCTTCTTTGTTTTGAGATGAGCTCTCAGGTGGCCCAGACCAGCCTCTGACTTAGCTGGGGATGACTTTGACCTCCAGGTCTCCGGCCTTCCCTTCCTGAGTGCTGAGATGAGAGGTGTGCCTCACCATATCTGGCTTTATGTGGGACTGAAGCTAGAATTCAGGACTTCGTACATGCTGGACAAGGGCTACAGCCCCATCCCATGTCCTGATGTGGGAAGTCCTTCTGGATATGTGTTGCTTTTATTGGTTGATGAATAAAGCTGTTTTGGGCAATGGCTTAGTAGAGCAAAGCCAGGGAGGAAATCCAAACAGAGATATAGGAAGAGAGTAGGTGGAGTCAAGGAGACGCCATGTAGCTGCCGAAGGAGAAAGATGCTAAACCTTACTGGCAAGCCACAGCCTCGTGGCGATACACAGATGAAAAGAAATGGGTTAAGATATAAGGGCTAACTAGGAATATGCCTGAACTCTTGGCCAAACAATGTTGTAATTAATATAATTTTTCCAGCCTGTGAGATGGCTTAGTGGTTTAGAGACTGGCAGCTCCTCCATCCACAGGACCCAGGTTCCATTCCCAGCACCCACAGCACAGCTCACAGTCATTTGTAACTCTAGTTCCAGAGGATCTGACATCCACTTCTGGTCTCTGTGGACACGAGGCATGCATGTGGTGGTAGACATACGTGCAGACAAAACATCCACACACAGACATAGTCTGGATGACCTTTAACATCTGATGCTCCTGCCTCCTTCCAGTACACCTGGTTTATTCTCTGATGGGAATGGAGCCCAGGGCTTTGTACATGTTAGGCAAGGACTCTGTGGTGATTTCCCTGTAGGCTTTACAGCAGGCAGGAGAGAAAAGGATCCACAGAGAGATAGGACCAGAGCTGGACCAGGACTTCTAGAGTCTGGCCCAGATAATTTTACTGCAACCATATTTAATCACAGCACAATTTCCCTCCCAAGTACTGGGATTAAAAGCGTGTGCCACCACTGCCCAGCTCCCTTGAGATTCTTTACAAGTACATCTGACTTCTTTCACAAGAATGGATACTACTGACTCAGAGATAGTGCCCAAGATTTAGGGTCTAGGGAGCTTGACCGAGGAAAACAACACCTGTGGGGTCAGGACCGGCCTGGCCCTAACAGAACATAGAACTCACTTCGGCTGCGTTTTAAAGCACATGAGTGATGTCACTCATGAGACTGGGTTTTATGGTCTAAATGTAATGCTCAATATTTAGGGGAAAAGGTCTTGGATAAGTAAAAACATAAACTCTGGAGACAAGGCAGAGCCTGTTTCATCATTCAGCAGAGGATTAGGTTGTAATGACATCATGTCTAGTGTAACTCATTTCATTGAATAGGTAAGCTGTGTGTTAAACTTCCCTTGCTTCTCTAGGGCTTATCTGTGTGCACAAGGCTCTTTGTTCTCTACGGAACTCTACCAACTCAGTAATATCCCAAGCACTGGTTTTTTTTGTTTTGTTGCTGTTTTATTCGAGACAGGGTTTCTCTGTGTAGCCCAGGGTGGCCTTGGTCTCATAGAGCTCTGCCTGCCTCTGCCTCCTGAGTGCTGGAATTAAAGGTGTGACCACCATGCCCAGTTATCTTTGGTTTTGTTTTTATAAGGTTTGTATTCTTTTACAAGCTCATACATTTATGCAATATGTCTTGATTATATCTAACCCAAATCCACCCTCTTGCTCCTCCTGGTCTTCCTGAATACATCCCCCTCTGTTATTTATTTATTTATTTATTTATTTATTTATTTATTATGTATACAGTACAGGCCAGAAGAGGGCACCAAGTCTCATTACAGATGGTTGTGAGCCACCATGTGGTTGGTGGGAATTGAACTCAGGACCTTTGGAAGAGCAGGCAAAGCTCTTAACCACTGAGCCATCTCTCCAGCCCCCATCCCCCTCTGTCTTAGTCTGGGTTTCTATTGCTGCAAAAAAAAACAAAAAAAAAACAAAAAAAAAACCAAAAAACCACCATGATCAAACAGCAAGTTGGGAGGAAAGAGTTTATTTGGCTTACACTTCCCATCATAGTTCATCACGGAAGGAAGCCAGGACTTAAGCAGGGCAGGATCCTGGAGGCAGGAGCTGATGCAGAGGCCATGGAGGGGTACTGTTTACTGGCTTGCTCCCCGTGACTTGCTCAGCCTACTTTCTTATAGAACTCAGGATCATCAGCCCAGGGATGGAACCATACACACCATGGGCTGGGCCCTCCCACATCAATCACTAATTATGAAAATGCCTTACAGCTGGGTCTTGTGAGGCATTTCCTCCATTCAGGGTCCCTCCTTTTAGATAGCGGTAGCTCAGCAGTTCTCAACCTGTGGGTCATGACCCTTTTGGGGGTTGCATGCCTATCCTGCATATCAAATATTTATATTACGATTCATAACATTGCAGATTTACAGTTATGAAGTAGCAATGAAATAATTTTAAGGTTGGGGGTCAGCACAACATGAGGAATTGTATTAAAGGGCTGCAGCATTAGGAAGGTTGTGAACCATTGCTCTACCTTGTGCCAGGTTAACTTGAGACTAGCCAGCACACCTCCCGTTCATTCACACGTTTTGTTTTGTTTTGTTTTGTTGATAACCTTCTTTGTCCTGTTAGTGCTGCCTGCTAGAACATGGCTGTGGAGCGTCCACCTGAACGTTTGACAGCCTACCAGGGGCCACGTCCCCACGTAAAAATGACTCCCTCTCCCCAATTAGGGAGTTCCTGAGCACCTATACACAAGCCATGCTGGAACTTTTAGCTGATGAAACAACCCATTCAATAAAACTGCTTCCTAGGCAAGCAAGAAGACAGACCTGGTGCAGGGGCCACAGCAGCTATGATTTCCTGGGGACAATGGCCCTGTCTTGTCCAGAGGACTGCATTTCCCAGAAGGCCTCCCCATCCCTAGCTCTTACATTCTTCCTGTCCCCTCATTCTTGATGTTCCCTGACCCTGGATGGAGAGGATGTTGTTGTTGATATAAATGTCGCAGTTAGGGCTGAGCCCGCGACGGTTATTCTCAGCGCTCTAGCCAGTTACGAGTCTCTGCACGGCTTGACTACATAAACATCTTTCGCGACCAAGGTTGGGAGCAGCACTGATTTATGGGCATAAACAGATATCTATTTAGAAGACCGTTTGACAAGATGACCAAAACAAAGCAACAGTAGCAGGTTCCCTCCATGGCCTGTGAGCTCCCCAGAGGTAGGCCTTTGTAAAGGAGTACATGCAGCAAGCTTTCTTGTTGGACTATCTTTGAACTACCAGCCTCAAATAATGAGCTGGAGACTTATTATTAATTAAGAAAGCTTGACCTTAACTTAGACTTTTTCCCAACTAACTCGGTTCTCTCTTCTTAGTACAGCATATTGGACTTGCTCCAAGTGGGCTGGTAAAATAGCATGCCTAGATTCCCCCTCCTGATTTCTCTCTCTCTCTGCCCGGAAGTCCTGCCTATTCTTTCCTGCCTAGCTATTGGCCATTTAACATTTTATAAACCAATCATAAGGCACCTTAGGCAGAGACCCATCTTTACAGTGCAAACAAATATTCTGTAACAGTTATAGTACCAAGCCTGGATTCCCTCCTGTGGAGTAGACCTCAAGTCCAATAAAAATGTGGCTGGTTATTCCTGTAACAGTCATGCCACTATTGCACCGGGGACCACATCTTGTGTGGTGGGTTGGTGTTGCAGTATAGGACAAGACTGGGTAAGGCCATTGATGGGGGAGGGGAGAGGCAGGGAGGGGAGCAGAGAGAAATGTAGAGCTCAATAAATACCAATAAAAATAAAGAAAAAAGAAAAATGACTGAAGTGAACGTGACCATAAAGGGCTGGTTTGGGTGGTGTCATGTCTCCAAAGGTGAGCAGTTTGGATGGAGGCTAGATAGGGGATAGACAAAGTGGTCCAGAGCTCCTGAGATGACTCAGTGGGTAAAGGCACTTGCTCCCCAGGGGCTCCCAAAATAGGAGAGAACTGACCCCAGCACTTTGTCTTCTGATTTCCATGGGCTCTGATTTGCAAGTAAATATTTTTGTGTGCATTGTTGTTTTTTGAGACAGGGTTTCACTGTGCACCTCTGGCTGTCCAGGAACTCGCTCTGTAGAACAGGCTGGCCTCCAACTCACAGATATCCGCCTGCCTGCCTCTGCCTCGAGAGTGCTGGGATCAAAAGCATGAGCCACCACCACACCCGGGGAAATAAATGTTAAAAAATAAAAATAAGGAAGTTTCCCAGAAGGCCTGACCCTCATACCTGGTTTGGAATACTACCTGCACCCCCTACTTTCAGGGTGACTTTGGGTGAGTCACCTCACTGCCGGTGCCTAAGTTCCCTCTCTTCTGAGCAGCGCGGTTTTCGTAACTGTCTCCTATGATCAGAGGAGTTGCGTCAAGCTTCAGGCTGCTGGCATCCAGCCGTTCTGCACATGCCAGTCTGGCTATGGTGATTTGGAGAGTGTTTTCTGAGGATGTGCTGAGGTAAAGACCTGGTTTCTGACCCGGGGGGCACCTCTATCTCTGCAGCAGCTAGCCTGCTGATTACTACCAGGACTTAAGAACCCCGACCTTGGGGGGCGGGGCTGCGGGGTGGAGGGGATCTTTGTCCAGCCCTCAGAATACTCATCTTCTAATCTCTCTGCAGGCTGGTGAGTCTCTAAATCCTCCTGAATTTACTTTTCCTGCCTTTCTCGAGCAGGGAAGTTGGATGAAGGGCTTAGGGGATGACTGAGAGCGTCATGAGCGGAGGTCGGGTTGCAAGGAATGCCTCTCTACTCTGCCTGCAGGATCGGGTCCTCTGGACCATCCCCGCAGAGTCTCAGGTTTCGGGGAGTCCTCCACCACAGTAATCCATCCTTGCAGTTCAGGGCGCCAGGCTCAGAAAAGCGTCTTGCACACCGCCCGTGCCTTCAGGCAGTGTGTGTGAGGCCTCGGTTCCCACCTTTGAAGTGGGTTGGAATCATCTGCTGAGGAAGCTTCGGGATTTTTGGAATTAGGGATGGAAACCATCCGGTGAGACCTGAAAAATAAGGATGAGGGTAAATGGGGTAAAAAGCCAGGCCAGGTAGCATCAGAGAGGCTGCCGCCCTCACCAACCAGTGAGAGTTGTTCACCAGTTCCAGCCTGCGAGCCAGCATCCTCCGCTGGGCGATGACAGCCTTTTGACGGTGTTTCCTGTCATCTGGCCAACTCCAGCAGAATTAAGGTCAAGTGAGGGACCTGGAGCTGTGCCTCAGTAGGTAGGGCGCCTGTCTGGTGTGCACAAGGCCAGTACCTTGTAAACTGTCCCTGACCACGGTGGTGCACGTCTGTAATTACCTACTGGCTTAGCGGGTGGAAGCAGGAGGCTCATCAGCTTGAGGCCAGCTTGAGCTACATGGTGGAAACCTGTTTTTAAAGAAAGAAAAGAAAACAAGAGCCAGGTGGGGATATGTTTTGCAAACTGCAACCTCAGCACTTTTGAGGCAGAGGCAGGAGAATCAGGAGTTCAATTAAACCTTGACTACACGGTGAGTCTGAGGCCAATCCTGGGCGTTAGGACCCTAACTCAAAACCCAAAACATAGGCTGGAGAGATGACTCGGCGAGTAACGTGAGCGCATAAGTACCTGAGCTTGAATCCCCACACCCCAAACAAAATGAAAACAAACAAAGCCATAGGCTGGAGAGATGGCTCAGCGGTTAAGAGCATTGCCTGCTCTTCCAAAGGTCCTGAGTTCAATTCCCGGCAACCACATGGTGGCTCACAACCATCTGTAATGACGTCTGGTGCCCTCTTCTGGCCTGCAGACATACACGCAGACAGAATATTGTATACATAACAAATAAATAAATATTTAAAAAAAAAAGAAAACAAACAAAGCCAGATGTGGCTGCCCGCCTCTGTAAGCCCAGAGCAGGTGGTACAACAATCGGAATCTGGTGTCCAGCCAGGTTTTGTTTTTCAGAACAGGGTTTCCCTGTGTAACCCTGGCTGTCCAGGAACTCGCTCTGTAGATCAGGCTGGTCTCAGACTCACAGAGACCCATGCCTCTGCCTCCCAAGTGCTGGGAGTAAGGCTGTACCAACATGGCTGGCTGGTGCCCAACCAGTTTAGCCAGTCCTTGAGTTCTGCGTTTACTGAGAGACCCTTTTGGAACAATATGGTGGAAAGGGTAGATAGCAGTCGGGTGGTACCCGGTATTAGGGAGACACCTGTTTTGATCTCTAGTCTCCACATTTGTTTGCAAACCCACACAAACACACACATACCTAATACCTTTTTTTATTTTAAAATTTTGTTATTTTATGTGTATGAGTGTTTTTAGTCTGCATATATGTCTGTGTAACACATGTATGCCTGGTACCCATGGAGATCAGAAGATGGCATTGAATTCCTTGGAATTGTCGCTACAAATGGTTGCGAACCACCATGTGGGTACTGGGAATTGAATTCAGGACCTCTGGAAGATCAGTCAGTGCTCTTAACCTCTGAGCCATCTCTCCAGTGCCCCCAACTTCCCCTTTAAAGCATCCTTTTCAGATCTTACTATGTAACTCTGGGTGGTCCAGAACTTGTAGACAAGGTTGCCTCAAACTTAGATGGGTCACCATGCTCAGCCCTAAAGTCTTTTAAAAAGATGCACCCCCTTCTCTTCCTCTCTCTCTCTCTGAAGGGACTTGATTCACAAGATAAAAAGGGCATCAGTCTCCATTCACAAAAGGTAGCAAACTGGCAGCAGCTCCTGTGACCTTTATGTGAAGGCTCTGGGAGGCCCAGCAGAGCTCCTGGCCCTGTGTCCCAACCTGAGTCTGGGTGACTGGACGCCCTGACTTGTTCGAGCCTCTGGCCAGTTTTCCGCCACCAATGCCATAGATGTATCATGAAGCACAGACCAGTTTTCTTTCTTTTCTTTTCTCTTCTTTTCTTTCTTGTTTTTGTTGTTGTTTGCTTGTTTAGACAAACAGGGTCTTATTGTGCAGTCCTGGCTGGCCTTGAATTCACAAAGATCCTCCTGCCTCTGCCTCCTAAGGCATACACCACTATACCTGGCCAGGCCATCTTTCTTGATGAAACATAAAATTGCATGTACATGAGGATCTGACTGGAGATGGCTCAGTTGGTAATTGCTTGGGGGCACATGTGGTCATGGAATCCACATAAAAAGCTGGGGGTGCTATCATGTGACTGTGATGTTCCTGCCAAGCACATTGAGACAAGAAAATCTCTAGAGTTCACTGGTCAGCTAGCTTAGCTCTGACGGAGATCCCCCAGTTTCAGTGAGAGACCATGCCAAAACCAAACCAAACCAAAGCAAAAAACTAAAGCCAGGTCAGCTGAGGAATGACACCCAGGGTTAGCCTCTGGCCACTATCGGCACACAAACCCCAGATGTAAAAAGAGTGCTCTGGTCCACTGTTCCAAGCACTCTGTCTTTATTAATTCCATTTCCATGGTACTGTTGGCCATGTGTTTCCTGTCCTGACCTTTGTGGGTTTGAAGTTTGAGTTGTGTGTACAGTCCATCCGGGAGATGCCGGGGTGATCACGTCCAGCCAACGAGTCGCAAGTAGAACTTACAGGCAACCTTCCCAGGCTATTGCATTTAACTGACTATAGAAACCTTCCAGAACTTCAGTAAGAAGTGAGGCTGAATGTTCCAGAAAGTGGCTACTTCACTGGTGTTCATGATGAGCAAAGCCTCCCCTCAGTGGCTCCCAGCAAACATGAAGCAGGAGTGGACAGTTGCACTGCCAGGGTTCTGTAGAGGACAGAGCTGATGGGAGGCATAGATGCAGCCCAGGGGCCTGATCAGCCTGGATCACACAGCAAGGGCTGGGTAGTTCAGCAATGGCTGGCTGCCCACTGGAGAGGCTGAGAACCCAGTAGCTACTCAGTCCATAGGCTGTGTGCCTTAGCAGTCCCAGTCTGGTGCTGAAGGCCTGGTGGGTTCCTGGACAGCTGCTGGTCTGCAGTCCATATTGAAGAAGCCGGATTCTGACGTCAGTGAAGGATGCAACAGTGGTAGCATCAGAGCAGATGCGCTCACCAACAAGGAGCAAAATCAGACAGGCAAAGCAGCACTGCGTCTCCTTCAGAACCCTTTACATCTGGCAAGGAGCAGACAGTGACGCCCACTCTGGGGAAGGCCCAGGAAACCCTCACACCACACAGGCTGTCATTTAGTTGACCTCAGATCCAATTGAGTTGACAGCCAACACTAATCCTGTGGTTTTCAGTCATTGAGATACTGGGTTTTTTTTGTTTCTGCGGCATAACCTCCTGTCTGAGTTGCTTTTCTCTTGTGATGAAACACCAAGGCAACATATAGGAGAGTGTTTGTGTGGACACCCCAGGGCATTATTATCTGCGATCCAGAGCAGAGGCAGTCAGAACAGGAGTTGAGGGCTCAAGCTGTAAGCAGGAAGCAGAGAGCAAACCTGAAAAGGTGTGAGTCTTAACACACAAAGCATGTACTCAATGACACACTTCCTCCAGGAAAGCCACACCTCCAAGTCCTCCACCAGGGGACCAAGTGCTCAGATGCTACAGCCTATGAGAGACATTCTCGTTCAAACCGTTGCACTCCACTCCCGGCCCCTATAGTCTCGTAGCCGTATCATAATGCAAAAGGCACTTAGTCCAACTTCAGAAGTCTCCATAGATTCCCAGTCTCAGCACTGCTTAAAAGCTCAAAGTCTCTTCTGAGACTTAAGGCAATCTCTTAGCTGTAACCCCCGTAAAATCAAAAAGCAAATTATACACTTCCAACTTCCATCAGCATAGAATATACATGCTATTCCAAAAGCAAAGATAGGGGACAGGGAGGAGATGCTGGACCAAAGCAAGAGCGAAACCCAGCAGAGCAAACTCCAAATCCCATAGCCCCGTTCATGTCTGATGTCAAAGGGCTTAGAGCTTTGCTGACTGCAACACACTCTCTGGGGGCTGGTATCACTCCCTGTGTGCAGATCTGGGCAGATTCCTCACCGCTCTGGCCTCTCCATCTTGGGGTCTCCAGGACAATCCAGGCTTCACTTTCATACGTCACACGATGGCTTCTCAGGGCCTTTAGGGATTCCTCTGTCACTCATGGCCTAGCCTCAGCAGAATGTTTATTTATATGTCCTTCATGACCATGTGGATGACACAACCCGTTTCTGCTTCCTGTTCAGGGTGGATCCTCCCTTGAATGACATTTGCAGGGGTATATATTTATTTATTATGTATACAGTGTTCTGCCTGCATGTATGCCTGCAGTCCAGAAGAGGGCACCAGATCTCATTACAGATGGTTGTGAGCCACCATGTGGTTGCTGGGAACTGAACTCAGAACCTCTGGAAGAGCAGTCAGTGCTCTCAATCTCTGAGCCATCTCTCCAGCCCAACATTTGCAGGTTTTATTTGTTGCTTTAGAGAAGCAGAAAGTGCCTCACGCTGTTTCGCAAGCCGGAAGCGTATCTAGGTACCGTCTTGCTCTTTACTCCAGTGTGTTGGCCCCTTCTAAGGGCACTAATACCCTTAGCAAGTGCAACCTTTCTTCTAGCACAAGTCTTGGCTTGCTAAGGCCCCCTTTACCCCAAACTGTTTGCATATTTTGCATTTCTGGCTGCTAGTTCTGCTGTTTTTCACCGAAAGACCTGAATAGGAACGACTACTAATAACTATGAGACACAGTTTCAAGGCTGCCTTGAAATCACATACATATACACAAAAATTAGTCCAATTAACTTCAGCCTCAGGTAAGTTCTTAGGACACAGGCAGAAGGCAGCAGGTTATTTGCCCAAACATAACGAGAATATTCTCGGAGAGTTTTTGAGTGGGGCTTCCTGGTGGCACTGTGCACTCTGAATGACTCTTGGTGGCGCTGTGCAGGCTGAGTGCCTCTTGGTGGCGCTGTGCGGTCTGAGTGACTCTTGGTGGCGCTGTGTGGTCTGAGTGCCTCTTGGTGGCGCTGTGCAGTCTGAGTGCCTCTTGGTGCCACTGTCCTCTGGGTTCACAGGGTGATTCAGTAAGCTCTGCTCACAGCATTCTACCATCCATCTAGCCCAAAGCCCCAAACTCTTCCACATTCAAACCAAACAAAACAAAATCCATGTGGCCTGGTTCTTCACAGCAATCCCTCACAATCTTGGCACCCACTCTGTTGGAAAGTTGGCTAGTTTATGTCAACTTGACACGAGCTGGCATCATCAGAGAAGAGGGGACCTTTACTGAGAGAATGCTTCCATAAGATTTTCCTGCCAGATCTCCTGAGTAAATTAGGAGTGTGTGGGGAGGAGAAAGGGTGAGCAGAGTGGGGAGGGGAGAAGAGGAGGGGAGGAGAACAAGAGGGATTGGAAAGGTCAAGTTGGGGGAAGGATCGAGATGGAGAGCAAGGAAAGAGATCTTGATAGAAGGAGCCATTATGGGGTTAATGAGAAACCAAGAAACCCAGCATTAGGTAAATTCCCAGGAATCCACAAGGATGACCCCAGGTAAGAATCTAAGCAATAGTGGAGAGGGGGCCTGAACTGGCCTTCCCCTGTGGTCAGATTGAGAACTATCTTAATCAACATCACAGAACCCTCATCCAGAAACTGATGGAAGCAGATACTGAGATCCACAACCAACCACTGGGCCAGGCTCCTGGAGTACAGTTGAAGAGAAGGAGGAGTGATAATATGAACAAAGGGGTCAAGACCATGATGACAAATACTCATAACCCACTTAGAGACCAAATACCACCCACCCCACCTCTTGGGAATTGTGTTCTCTAGTTTGCTTCCTGTGGTCTGTGGGTGACGGGATCTTTAGGGAGCCTGAGAAAATTGAAATACTGGTCAAGTCCTGGGAAAAATAACATTTGTTGTCCAGGTTCTGTGCAATGGGAAAGAGAAAGGCTTATCTGTAGCCCTGGCTGGAACAGTCTGTGAGGCTGGACCATCTCTGCCAGCAGCCTTGAAGCTGTTCTGAATGCAGACCTCCCAGGAAACTGCAGCAGAGGCGCTCTGAGAGGCTGGATCACCTGGGCACCTGTTTTCATTGGTGTCTGGTCCCCTTGCTGTGAAGACACAGACTTTCAAAGGTAACATACGTGTATGCATTAACACAAGTATGGAGTGTGTGTTGCACACAAGCCAGACAAAGATGACTTTTTGTTTTATGCTTGAGCAGGTGAAATATCCATCACCTGTCTTGTAAGTTTTCTAGGGAGACAGGGTTTCTCTGTGTAACAGCCCTAGCTGTCCTGGAACTAGCTCTTGAGACCAGACTGCCTCTGCCTCCCGAGTGCTGGGATTAGATTAAAGGTGTGCGCCACCACTACCCGGCTCCTATGCACATTTTTCCTTCTTTACTAAGTCTTTACTGGCAACTTCCCAACAGCAGATATAAACACCGATACAAAAATATTCATTCAGCTGTTTTCTAAGGTGACTGGCCAGCTCCTGGAGGTGCCTGCTAGTCCTGAGAAACAGCGGCCCACAAAGTGAAGGCTGCCTCTCTCTTGAACCTTCTTCCTCTCTCAGAATTCAACATGACAGGAAAAAAAGTACTCCACAGAGGACAGGGAAACCAGAGTTAAGTCAGCAGCTGCCAGAGGGTAGGGTCAAACTCAACCCTACAGGCTCCTTCTACCTCCAGGAGTTCCCGCCAGTGGGTGACATCTAGCTTTGGTCTCTGGGGACTTGTCCAGGCTGAGCTAAAGGATACACCTGTAGCCAGCCTCACTGCCCCAGCTGGGGTGCATGCATGGGCATGGGGAAGTCCTGCTCTTAGGAGAAGGGGCAGGAATTAGGGACCCTGCCTATGACAGAATGGAGCAGCAGAGCTGACCAATGCTGCTCTGAGTCTTTCTGGGACGGTGGGAAGGGGAGGCTATTCTCCATGCGTCTCTTCCTCGTCATCTGTCTGGCTGTGGCCATTGATGGCAGGGAAATCAGGTTCAATACGTGCTAGGTCCTCAAAGCCGGGACTGAGAGATGCTGAGACAGTGTCAGGCTGGAGCCACAGGAGCCTGTGCTCTGCTCTGAGGTGGCGATGGCCGTGATGATTCTGGGTCTTCATAATATTGCCATGTGCACTTAGGAGTCTTACATTTCTTCTAACTTTTCCAGTTTGGTGAAGTATAGGTTTTTAATGTATGTTCTTACAATTCTCTGAGAGCTCTTTGTGTCCGCTGTGATATCCCCTCTCTCATCTCTCAGTTTCATTACACTGGGTCTCCTCTTCCTTTTGGTTATTTGGCTTAGGGTTTGTCACGTGATGCATTGATTCTCTCTTTCTCGATTTTCTGTTTTGCAACTTTAACCTTAGCCTGACCTCCACTGTTAATGGGTTTGGATACTTCTTTCTCCAAAGCTTTTAGGGACATCGTTAAGTTTTTAATTTCTCAAATTAAAATGAAATTACATTTATTTATTTATTTGTGTGTGTGTGTTTGGGAGAGAGAGAGAGACAGAGACAGAGACAGAGAGAGACAGAGAAAGAAAGAGAAGGAGAGGGAGAGAATCC
The DNA here is from genome assembly GCF_950005125.1 of Chionomys nivalis. NCBI lineage: Eukaryota > Metazoa > Chordata > Mammalia > Rodentia > Cricetidae > Chionomys > Chionomys nivalis. Next base: position 42,010,838 of record NC_080106.1, read on the forward strand.
ATGCCATGTGACGGTCTGAGCACAATTTGCAGAAGTCAGTTCTCTCCTACCATGTGGCCCAAAGCTCCAACTCAGGTCATCACACTTGGTGGCAGGTGCCCTTACTCACTGAGCCATCTTGTCCCCACCCCCACTCAAGACAGCGTCTCACTGTATAACCTTGGTTGGCCTGGAACTCACTGTACACAAGACTACCCTAGAACCCTCTGTCTCCAAAAATGTTTATATAACAGCCAGGTGGTGGTGGCGCACACCTTTAATCCCAGCACTCAGGAGGCAGAGGCAGGCAGAGTTCGAAGCCAGCCTAGTCTACAGAGCAGGACAGTCAGGACTGTTACACAGAGTCTCAAAAAATAAAAAAAAATTATATTACAATTTGTAACAGTAGCAACATTACAGTTATGAAGTAGCAACAAAAATAATTTTATGGTTGTGGGTCATTATAACATGAGGAGCTGTATTTTTTATTTATTAAAAATTTCCACCAAGCCGGGCGGTGGTGGCGCATGCCTTTAATCCCAGCACTCGGAAGGCAGAGGCAGGTGGATCTCTGGGAGTTCGAGGCCAGCCTGGTCTACAAGAGCTAGTTCCGGGACGGGCACCAAAGCTACAGAGAAACCCTGTTTCGAAAAACCAAAAAAAAAAAAAAAAAAAAAAAAAAATTTTCCACCTCTTCCCGTCCTCCCACTTCCCTCCCCTCCTCCCCCTCCCTCTCCAGTCCAAAGAGCAGTCAGGGTTCCCTACCCTATGGGAAGTCCAAGGTCCTCCCCGCTCCCCCAAGGTCCAGGAAGGTGAGCATCCAAACAGACTAGGCTCCCACAAAGCCTGTCCATGCAGTAGAATCAAAACCCAGTGCCATTATCCTTGGCTTCTCTCTGAAGATGGCTGAGGAGCTGTGTTAAAGGGTTGCAGCATCAGGAAGGTTCAGAACCGCTGCTTCAGCTCCTCCTTTGATTTTAATAGTTTTTATAGGTATAATGTGTGGGTTGACAATCGTGCTCTTCCAGACCTTGGAATACGTCCTTCCAGCACTTCTGCCGTCAGGAACAGCCAGCTCTTGTTCTAAGGAGTCCGTCTTCCTAACAGGCTAACACTCTCTTGGGGCACTCACTGCCCACGCGTTGATGTCTTTATTGTCGTGACTGTACCATGCTGTGGAGAAGTTTCTTCAGTTGTCCTGTCTGTTGATGTAGACTTCTTACACCTGGCCAGGCATCTTTTTACCTACATTTAGGAAAATTTCCTCTATGACTTCATTGAAAACATTTTCTGTGTCTTTGGTGCGGTGTTCTGTGTCCATAATTAGATGTTGTCCTTCATAGCATCCCAGAGCTTTCCAACGCTCTGTTAATTTTTTGTTGTTGTTGTTTTATGTGTATGAGTGTTTTGTCTGTGTATCACCCCTAGAACTGGAGTTCAGTTGGTTGGGAGCCACCATGTGGGAATCAAACCGGCAAGAATAGCCAGAGCTTTAACATTATTTCGGGGCATAAGCTAGCCATGTGGGCGGCTGGGTGCCGGGGACGCAGCACCGCCGGTCATATTACAACATTTTTGAGCTCTGGTCTGTACTTCAAGTTAGTCTTAAGGTTTTAAACAAACTTTTTTTGTTTGTTTGTTTTGAGACAGGGTCTCCCTTATGTAAACCTGGTTGGCCTGGAATTCAATTTATAGACCCACGGAGATCCACCTGCCTCTACCTAGGATCACAGGTGTGTGCCAACATGTCCAGTTCACACACACTTTTCTTGAAAACTCAGTTTACTCCAGGGTGAGATGTGTGAGCGGTCACAGAAGCAAAGGCAGCCTCAGCCTGTGAAGGCCTGAGCCACAGATTTCTGTTCAAAAGCTATCCTGTGGTGGAGGCTGGGGGATGGCTCTCTGGATAAAACGCTTGCCCTGCAAACACGAAAACTTGGCGGCATGCACCTATAATACCTGCACTGAGAGGTAGAACCAGGTGGATGCCTGGGGTTCTCACGCCAGCCAGCCTGGTCCAACCAGTGAGCTGCAGGCCAGTGACTGAGGCCCTCGGGCTGCCATGCCTACATCCAGCATGCACACACACACAACACCTACTGGTGTTTATTCTAGAAGCCCAGGTCATCTGGGCCAGGGGCCTTTCCATTCACAGGCCTTGACTGCCATTGAAGGCTTCCTCTGGACCCCTGTCGGGAGTCGATGGGTAGCAATGGGGTCACACACATGAATGTGTAACTGCAGGGTCCCAGGAGATGCGGGGAGTGATGGGTAGCAATGAGGTCGGAGTGATGGGGTCACACACATGAAGTGTGTAACTGCAGGGTCCCAGCAGATGCAGGAGTAGATGGGGAGCAGTGGGGTCACACACATGAAGTGTAACTGCAGGGTCCCAGCAGAAGCTCCATAAGTGTTCAGTCTTCCCATGCTCCTCCGAGGCGTGGTCTGCAAGTATAACTAAACACCAGAGGCCAACAGGGCTTGAGAGCAGAGAGGCCCAGCAGCTTGGCCCCCGGCTGGAGTGGTCCCCCTAGGAGTCACCCTGTTCCCTCTTAGGCCCCTTTCAGTCCTGCCTTGGTTCCTCCCAGAACCACCTTGCATTTCCCTTGGCCATTGTTTTTACCCCCCTCTTTCCTTCCTCCCCATCTTCCTGTGTTTGGTCCCCCTCTCTCCTTATCCACTCCTCCTGGCTTCCTACTCTGTTTGCCTCAACTGTGAGAAGATTCTGTAGCAACTACAGTCTCCTCCTGTCTCGTGGGACTCTGAGATAAGACACTAGAAATCCGAATTGTAGCAATTTGCTTCATTTGTGAGTTCTGTGGCGTCTCCCTTTCTCCCCGCTGACGCCAGCTTAGCAAGCCAGGGAGGTGGGGGAGAGAGGACTGGATAATGTTGACCACTTAGTATTCAGGGCAGGTTGGGACAAAGTCCTAAAAAACATTGGCCCTGGCTGCAAGCTTTGGGCATGAACCCACATGGCCCAGTAGAAGAGTGTCTAAGGTAGGGAAGGCAGATGGCAGAAACTGGGGAGGCCTGGACCCAGAGGAAAGCAGCTGTGGAGCCAGGGTTCACCTGGCAGGTTCAGGCCAATGGAGAACCTTAAGGGTCCTTTCTGTTCCCTCCACCCACCTGGTGACTCCCGCTGGCTGACACCTCAAACAAGTGGGCCAGGAGCCAAATGCAGCCTGGAAATCAGTGTCCCCGAGCAGGAAATTCAGTGGACCTGGCTGCAGAGCATAGAGTGACCCAGGTCCATCTTCCTTGTCCACCTTAGACTTAGACACCCTAGACAGTTTGGGGACTGAGGGCATCATTTTCCCTAAACCACAGGTTGTGCAATGAGTCAGCACATATTAATTAGATACCTACTCTGTACCATACCAGGTACATGCCTACAAGATTTGACAAAGGAACTCTCTCTATCTCACTTCAATTGTTTTTTTTTAATAACAGGAGAGTCCTATTGTTTAACTGTTTAGCCCAGCCTGGCCTAAGAGAGCCTTCTATCAAGTCTCCATGTGCTGGGATTAGAGGCTTGCTCCACAGTGCCTGGCTTGGATATGCTTTTCTTTTGTGGGTGTGTGTGTATGCAGCAAGGTGAGGGTGGGGTCACAATACCCTTGCCTCATTCTGGCTGACGCAACAGAATGCCACCTAGAAGTGGCTTTTACATTTATCTGTTTCCTTATTTATTATGGGGTGGGGTGGACGTGTCAGAATGTGTGAAGTCAGAGGGCAGCTCTCAGGAATCGTGACTTGGTTAGGGTTTCTCTTTTCTTTTTCTTTCTTTTTTGGAATTTATTTTTTAAAGATGTTATGTGCACTGGTATTTTGCCTGCATGTGTGACTGTGTGAGGGGGGCGGATCCTATGGAACTGAAGTTACAGGCAGTTGTGAGCTGCCATATAAATGCTGGAAATTGAACCCATGTCCTCTGGAAGAGCAGCCAGTGCTCTTAACCACTTGAGCCATCTCTCCAGCCCTTAATTAGGGTTTCAATTGCTGTGATGAAACACCTTGGCCAAGCTGCCAGGAAAGGGTTTGTTTGGCTTACACTTCCATATGGCTGCTCTTCAGTGAACTCAAACAAGACAGGAACCTGGAGGCAGGAGCTGATGCAGAGGCCATGGAGGGGTGCTGCTTACTGACCTGCTCCCCATGGCTTGCTCAGTCGGCTGTCTCGTTGAACCCAGGACCACCAGCCCAGGGATGGCACCACCCACAGTGGGCTGGGCCCTCCCCCCTCCCCCCTCCCCCAGCGATTAAAAGAAGCCTCACAATCAGATCTTCTGGAGGCATTTCCTCACTGGAGGTCCCAGCTTCTCAGGTAACCCCAGCTTGTGTGTCAGGCTGACATAAGACCAGCCAGCACAAATTGCAGGGTCACACCCGGTGAACTGGAGGGTGGTGAGGAGGCTGGTGTGGTTGGAAAGCGTGATGGAGAAACTGGATGAAGGAACGAGCTTAGCAAAGTGGCCAGGCAGATCGGGCAGGGCTCTGTGGCCAGGGCGGGGACTGGACTTTTGCTGCGAGTGAGGGGTTCCAGGCCTCCCAGGCCTGTTTCTTCTGTAGAAACCGTTTTCACCCTGAGCACTGAAGGCATGGGACATCAGATGGGGTCACCAGTTTGAATTGCATGGGTCCCCTGGGTATGACCAAGTCATACAAGTCCTTAATGGGGACAGCAGCACAGTGAACCTGCAGAGAGCTGCAGAGAGAGAAACCCTTCCCTTCCTTCTTTGAAAACAGAGAAAAGACCAGGAATCAAGAAGTGATCCAGCAGGTCCATTCTGGGCACAACCAGAGACACAAATTTGAACCATATTTTCCACCTGCAGGGGGCAGAATTCTCTCTCAGGCACCTGAAGAAGTAGGAAAGGAATCTTCTGCTGAACTCCGAGGAAGGTTTTACTTCTGCCGGTTGACCCCAGCCGTGTGACACCCCAGCCCCAAGACATCTTGCGGGAAATCTGACCTCCAGAACACTGCAATGCCTAGACAATAATGATTCAGCTCAACTTCAAATGCCAAGTCCGTAAACCGGAGGAGGGGCACAGCCTGTAATTCAGCATTTAGGATGCAGAGACACGCAGACAGCCTGTTCGCCGATCGCCTGGTCTACAAAGCAAGTTCCAGGGCTACGTAGTTAGACTGTCTTAAATGGAGAATGAGGCTGGAAAGATGGTCCAGTGGTTAAGACAAAACAAAACAAAACAAAACAAAAACAACCGAGTGCTTTTCTAGAGGACCTGGCTTCAGTTCCAAGCATCCACGTGACAGCTAACAACGGTTGTAGCTACAGTTCCAGGGGATCTGGATCTGATGTTTTCTTCTGGCCTCTGAGGATACTGCATGCACGTAGCACACAGACATAAAGACAAACCAAACACCCACACACATAAAAATAAATGAATAAATCTTTAAAAAGAAAGTTTAAAACAAGCCATCTGTGCGATGGCAGCAGGGGACCCGTGATGTTGCCTTCAGGTGGCCCTGGGCTGGAGTGGGGCGTTTCTGAGTAGAAGAGGGCGTGGCCTGTGCCAGTGCTCACGGGCGCCCTCTGGCGTCGGTGGGAACACGCCAAGGCACAGATGGCAGTAGAGACCAGGACACGCAGAGGCAACTGCATCGCACAGTCCAGGTAGACGATGCAGAGCTGGGGAGTGAGAGGCGTGGGGACTGCGTCAGGTGCACAGACAGGAAGCGGGAGGTGGGTAAAATGTGAACTCGAACTTTCAAGGGTGCCCTCAAAGGGCCGGGCTGTAGCTCTGGTGCAGAATCCTTGCCTAGTAATGGAGGATCTGGACCGCATTCAGCGCTGTGAATGAGGAAAAACAAAAAACAAAAACCGGGTTGCTGTTTTTTGTTTTGTTTTAAAATTCCAGTCTTGGAAACTTCTTTCTCCTCTGCTTTCTCCAGCTCCTTCGCATCTCGCCATAGCTGTTCTAGGATGCCATCGTACCCAGAGCTGTAGGAAAGTGGGCAAGAACTGAGTCACTGAGCACCACTCGCATGGAGCCTTGGTGGGTCCTGTGCAGCCGTGCAGCGTCCCAACTCTTGGGTTGGTTCTTAGCTTTGGCTTGTGCGTGTGTGCGTACGTGTGTGTGCGTGTGTGTACGTGCGTGTGTGTGCGTGCCCGTGTGTGCGCGTGTGTGCACGTGTGTGCATGTAGGAGGGTGTCTGCACACATACATGCAGAGGTCAGAGGAGGAGGTCATGTGTTTTGTTCTGCCAGTCTCCGAGCAACCCTCTGGGACAGGATCTCTCAATGAGTCTGGAGCTGGGCTGACAGCCAGCCAACCCTATGATCATCCCTTCTCCTTCTCCGAGAAAGGCTGGGTGACAGCATTATGACAGATTGGGGGCTATAAACAAGAGCTCCAGTGGAGTACTAATGGGGTGTGAAGAATCCACACTTAGGGGTGCTCAGCTCCAGTGAGAAGGCCTTCAGTGCTCTGCACTGGCTGTTCCTCTGACATCCACAGCACCCCAGTGCTGCTGCTGGGCACCATTGGCTTCCTCTGGAGGTGTCTGCCACCACCCGCATCTACCAAGGAGGCAGAGCAGGAAACTGCCCTGCATTGTGGGAGCCCAGGGACAGCATCAACAATGTGGTGAGAGCCCATCTTATTTAAAAACAAAACAAGTCTCCTCTCCGGTGACAGCACATTGTTAGCTCCACAGGGCCCTCAGCTGTTTTGTGTCTACTCAAACACCATCACTTCCTATACTATATGTCTTATAAAGGAAAACATTTAGTTGGGGCTGGCTGGCAGTTCATCACAGGGGGAAGCATGGCTGAGAGTTCTACTTCTGGATCCTCAGGCAGCAAAAAAAGACTGCTACCCCGGGCCTGGCTTGAGCTTCTGAAACCTTAATCCCATCCCCAGGGACACACTTGCACCAGTAAGCCACGCCTTCCAATAGTGTCCCTCCCTATGAGCCTAAGAAGGCCAGACCACCACACTATACATGTTTGGGACTGTCCGTCAGTCTGTCCACTGGAGTGAACCCAGGACAGGTTTACTCTGTATCCATCACAACTTTGTATGATACTAAGATTCAGGGAATACTTGTTGAGTGACTGAGTGATTGTATCTACCTGATCCCTCCCTCTTGGATCCTTTGATGTGGAGTGTGTCACAGACAAGAGCAGATACCCGTCTAGTCTACTTTTGTGTGTGTGGAAAAGTTCACACACCAGGAAATAAGCTGCCGTAGAGTGTGTACAGGTGTGGTAGTGCACACTGGGACACTGAGCCAAAATGGTCCCTGGAGCCCAGCAGCTTGAGGTCAGCCAGAGTCACACCCACCTGTGGAGGCCAGAGGACAACCTCAGGCGTGAGTCTGTGTTTGAGGTAGGGTCTTGGGTTCACTGCTGCATACACCAGGATGTCTGGGCTGTGAACCTCTGCACTCTCCTGGCTCCACCCTGCACCTTGCTTCAGGAGACCCAGGGCTCTAGACACACACACTATCACATCTGTTTCACACCAGTTCAGGAGATCTGAACTCAGGTCCTCACCCTTGTGCTGCAGGCATTTCACCCAGAGTCATCTCCCCAGCTCATTAAATAGTAACAGAAGCCGGGGAGATGACCCACTGAGAAAGGGGCTTCCCGTGCAAGCGTGAAGACCAGACCTCAGAACCTGTGCGTCTCCATGAAGATCGAGTGTGAGCCTGTAATCCCAGCTCTGGGGAGCAGACAGGAGGATCTTTGGGGCTTACTGATCAGTCAGTTTAGCCATTTAGTGAGCTCCAAATCCAGTAAGAAGCCCTGTTTCTAAAAAAAAAAAAAAAAAGTAAAATAAAAATAAAAAAATGGAGCATTGACAGAGGAAGATGCCTGTCATGTGACCCTATTCCTAGGGACAGAGGAAGAAGCCTGTCATGTGGTCTATTCCTAGGGACAGAGGAAGAAGCCTGTCATGTGACCCTATTCCTAGGGACAGAGGAAGATGCCTGTCATGTGACCCTATTCCTAGGGAGATGTGAAGATGTGAGCAGTAGATGAGGAGCAGATGGTGGCAGACCAAAGGACGATGTCACCAAAGTAAAATTGGGTGACCCAACTTGTTTCTGGGGTTACTTCTAGGAGCAGAAATGACTCAAAAACACATTACTAAGGCACACCCAGCACTGGTGGCGGCTCAGGGAAGCTCTATTTATCTCGACGGGTAGGAGAGGAACTCTTCCAGGCTGCTGGTCTGAGTCCCTCTTCGGTTCTTACAGTTTGTGCCTGCTTGGGGAGGGATGCCCTAGTGGGTCTGGTTAGTTGGGGGGGACTTCCTGAAGGTCATTCCCTCCCTGAACTTAAGGAGCTTCCCTGCAGGATGGGCTATTTCCCCTCCCTTTATCATCCTGCATCTCGGGCGGCTGGAGAGATGGCTCAGTGGTTAAGATCACCTGCCATTATTATTCCAGAGGACCTGGGTTCTGCTCCCAGCACCTATATGGTGGGTAAGAAAGGCCTGTAACTTCAGTTTCAGGGGTACCCTATGCCCTCTTCTGGCCTCTGAGGGAATGCCATGAATGTGATGCATGTATAGAATACAAAGAATAAAAATAAACAAAGCTTTCTAAAGAAAAAGAATGCCCTGTGCCTCACTGCTCTTCCTGAAAGATAGCTGCTTCCCCTCGGGAAGTGCCAGCCTCTGGGCTACATGCGTGCACACACTTACTATCTTTTTAAATATGTTCACACAACCTGGGGGGGGTGGTGGTTGATACATTCCATCTACCATATGGGTCACTGGAATCAAACTCAGGTCATCAGTCTTGGCCACGTGCACCCTGACCCACTGAGCCATCTCACCAGGTGCACACAAACGTTTTTAAAGTAATAAGATAAAATAAATGGGGATCCCTTTGGGCTCTGATGACATCTACCATGCTGTAACGATGGCCTCTGTCTAATCTGGAGCTTGTTCCTCGTCCCAGAAGGAGCCCCTACCTATCTGCAGTCCTTCCTCATCCCTTAGCACTGTTAGGGTCCCCTGAGTTGTACCCTCATCTCTGTCTCTGCAGGTTGCTGGTCCTTGCATCCCATGCACCGAGGGATCATGCCCTGTGACCTTTGCCCTTGACTGCTGGAGGTTCATGCCTATCAAAGATTGTGAAGCGCTTCTTCCAATTTCGTGGCTGAGTAATATTCCACCATTCGCTGGTCACTTGTGTGTATCTGTCCTCTGATCCCTTGCCCTTTCTGTACAGATCTGTGATAGACTTCCCTTCCTCTGGGTAGACACAGGCTGTGGTCAGGGGAACAGATGACATCACTGCACACCTGTGCAGTGAGCAGTCTGCACGACTGTCCTTGGCAGTCTGTCCTTGTGAGCCATCGCCTGAGTTCAAGGTGCTGGAAATTTTGCAAAGACCAACCAACCCCAATGGGAATAGATGTCTCCTGGCTCAGGACTCCCCAGCCAAGGAATGAGCCCGGTCCTCCTACCCCTCAGAGCCTCCTGGTTCCCTTTGCATCCCCCCATCATGGGGAACCATTTCCCAGTCCCCTTCCTCTCTCTCCAGCACAGTAACTATTTTTGTTTCTCCTTCTTATTAAATCTCCGTCTGCAAACAGCAGCCCTGCCTTTCCCCTCCCCCTTCAGAGCCAGTCGGATTCACCCGCGCTTTATTAACAGATTTTTACAAAGAGGAAAGCAAAGCAAAGAAAAACCCTCAGCTGCACCCACAGCACATGCTCCCACTTCCTTCGGGGCTTTAGGCTGAAGATTCACACTGGAGCTTTAACTCTGCCCTTGGCACAGGTTGGTGTGTTGAGCCTCCCATCCAATCAGAGAAGTGCTGGGGAACTGGAGGTCAAGGCTGGGCCTCCTGGGACTGGGGAGCTGGCAGGAACGGATCCATGCTGTACCCCAGTAAGGAGGAAAAAGATGGGAGATGTGGTCCGGTTGATATACCGCTTGCCCAGCATTCACCAAGTCCTGGAAAAACTGGGCATGTCAGCCCAAGCCTTCATCACAGCACCAGGAAGACCGGAGGATCAGAAATTTGTAGTGTGATGTTTTATGCTTTTGCCTTTTGGGGGGGCCCATCACCTAGCTCCCAAATAAACCACACATGGAGGCTTATTCTTATTTATTAATACCTGGCCTTAGCTTGGCTTGTTTCTAGGCAGTTTTTCTTAATTAAATTGTCCCATCTATCTTTTGTCTCTGGGCGTTTTCCTTCTCTCACTCTGTAATCTTTACTTTCGCTCTTAGGCTGTGGCTGGATGGGTGACCGGGTGGCCGGCCCCTAGAGTCCTCTCTCCTCCTTTTCTTGCTCCTCATCCTCTTCCAGATTTCTCCTATTTATACTCTATCCTCCAGCCCCGCCTAGTTCTATCTCCTGCCTCTTTATTAGACCATCAGGCGTTTTAGACAAAGAACCACAGCTTCTTGGAATTAAACAAATATAGCATAAACAAAAGTAACACACCTTAAAATAATATTCCCCAACAGGAGTTCAAGGTCAGCCTGGGGTACCTGAGACTTTACCTCAAAGAACCAAAGAAGTGACGTGAACCATTGTGATAGTATGAGCCGTTGCGATAGCGTAGCAGATCTAGGCACTCGTGACCAAGCCTGACAGACACACAGGACGGAAGGAGAAAACCATATCCCGTGAGATACTCTCTGGCTTCCACAAGAGTGTTATGGCATAGGCTCGCGTGTGCACACTAAACAAATACATATTAAGATAAAAAAAATGCTAAAGCTTTTAAAAGAGGTGGTCGGAGGTCCTGCCGCACCCTCCCCACCACACTTGGCACAGAGGCTTGGGGCAGAGACGGTCTCCACAGTGGACTTACATGAGGGACCCCCACCACACTCTGGATCCGCTGGGCCTCTCTCCCTTTGCATGGCTGGCAGGCTTCATGAAAGGTTCTAGGCTCCTGGATGCCTCCTCTTCCAGGTTATCCAGGAGACTGGAGTCCCAGGACCACCCCAGAGGGTGGAGAACAGGCTCTTTACTAATGCCCTGGGGGCAGCCCCCTCCCCAAATTTATTTGTGGCAGTCACCATAGCAACAAAGGTCTCAGATGCACTTTATTTCCTTGGGATACAGAATGGGAGAGGGGCGACCTCCCTCCCTGGTGTGCTTAGGTTGCCTTTAACCCACAGGAGGCCTGGCTGCCCATCCGGGTAGTACATTAGGATGTATGTTTACCCCCACAGGACAATGGCAGGAAGGGCATTGATGGAGGAGGGTCATACTTTCATTGGTTAATAAAGAAACTGCCTTGGCCTTTGATAGGACAGAAAATTAGGTAGGTGGAGTAAACAGAACAGAATGCTGGGAAGAAGGGAAGTTAGGCAGCTCCCATGCCTCTCCTCTCCAGGTCAGACCAGTTGCCAGGTCAGACATGCTGAATCTTTCCCGGTAAGCCACCACCTTGTGGTGCTACACAGATTATTAGAAATGGGTTAATCAAGATGTGAGAACTAGCCAATAAGAGGCTAGAACTAACGGGCCAAGCAGTGTTTAAAAGAATACAATTTGTGTGTTGTTATTTCAGGTATAAAGCTAGCCGTGCAGGAGTCGGGCGGGACAAAAAGCAGGCCTGCTCCCTCATCAGTACAGGGCATAGCCTCGTGGCTTTTGCCTTTATAAACCACCTGACTAACAAAATTCACAGCCATTCTCTGGGAGTCCCAGGTATGGACCTGGCCAGTGCTCATTGTCCTGGCCAGTATCTAATAAAGCTTGCTTCAAATTTGACTGAAAAACTGTGATAGTGGTCTTACTCTTGCTGGTGGCATTAACAGCTAACCCCACCCACCATGAACTGGGTTATTTAAAACAATGCCATCCATATTTGCCTACAGCCTGACCTTAGGGCGGCCTTTTCTTAGCTGGGATTCCCTTCTCTCAGATGACTCTGCCATGTCTAGCTGACATAAAATTAGCCAGCACAGTGTGTGTGGAGGTCAGAGGGCATGGCTCCATCCACATTTACCTGGGTCCCGGGTTTCAGGGACCAAACTCGGGTTTCGGGAATTGAAGTCGGCAGACTCGCTGGGTAAGTAAAAGTACTCTGCTGACTGAGCCATCTTGCTGAGCCAGCGGTTCACAGTCTGGATGGGAGCCTCAAGTCACGCTGCCTGTTTGTCCTCAGGATCTGGGAACCTGGTCTGTGTCACATGACCAGGCCTGCACTAGCCTGCAGGAGGATGAGGGACATGGATCAGAACCCTGCTGTGGGCCACCCCACAGCCACCAGAGACCCGCAAGTGAGAAGGAGCCCGGTGGAGGGAGAGGGAAGAGTCCCAGGTCACAGGATTCTGCACGTCACAGACTTTGGAGCGTAGTTAATGCTACCTACCCGGAGCCACTAGACTTCTGTGTTGCTTGTCAGGCAGTCTCGGGCAGTAGATAATTGGTTGGTCTCTGAGAGGGATGTGTAGCTTTCTCAACCTTTTCCCATTTCTCTGCCCCTCAGTATGTCTCTGATACGCTCTCGCTGCTACCCTTCCTACAGCTAAACCAGCCTCCTGGCTAATGTATATTTTTCAAACTCTATCCTACCCAAAGACCCTTGTACCTGCAAGTCTGAGCTATAAAACAAGACCTTAGAAACAAAACAACAAACAGAAATAAACTCAAAAGGCCGTCTTCAATAGATCCTGTCACTGTTTCATAGGGACACCTGTTTGTTTTATCATAGTGTTAGAATTGGGTCTGGGGTCCCCAGAACATGACCTCATAATCCAAAGTATTTTGGCATGCCAAAACATTTTTCTTCTGCAGGGTTGCACATAGCCAAGCCGAGCAGGCAAACCTACCTGGCAGGGGTCCTAATACAAGGGGTTCTGACCTAAGCTGTCAGGGGGGCCCCACACTCTTGCATGGCTGGCTTACTCACAGTTCTGCAGCTGAAGAGCAGAGTGTAGTTTCTGAGAACAGTGCTCAACCTTGAGAACATATTTTTATTTCAAGAAGAACCGACAGGAGGAATCTGGAGATCTCGTGAGTGGCTTCTTTGCAATTAAAAAATTGTTTTATGTGTATGTCTGGCATGCATATATGTATGTATGTATGTATGTATGTATGTATGTATGTATGTATGTGTGTGTGTGCCGTCGAGTTACAGGCCACTGTGAGCCGCTATGTGGGAGTTTGGAATTGAATCTGAGTTCCCTGGAAAGAGCAGCCAGTGCTCTTAATCATGGAGCCATTTCTTCAACTCCTGCAATTTCTTTTTTTAAAAAGATATTTGTTTATTATGTATACAATATTCTGTCTATATGTATGCCTGAAGGCCAGAAGAGGCCACCAGACCTCACTACAGATGGTTGTGAGCCACCACATGGTTGCTGGGAATTGAACTCAGGACCTTTGGAAGACTAGGCAATGCTCTTAACCACTGAGCCATCTCTCCAGCCCCTGCAATTTCTTTAATAGAGTGTTGTCTTATTTAACCATTTGATAGAAAAAAACAGTACATTTTGTCAATATTTTCCACAGTGGAAAACTCTACAGTTGGGGCAGAGAACTTGGGTTTCCCAAACATCACTAAACACACCTGAACTCAGGAGACATAGCCCAGCAGAAACAAACAAACAAGCAAACATAGCTCAGGGTAAAGAAATCTCCCTGCACTGCGAGGTGCCCATGCCGCTCTGATGCCCTGGTGGAGAGCAGATGGTCTGTGTCCCAGAGTCATTGTCTACCCTCCTCCCCTGCCCCTCCATGGACAGGACAGGGGCGGCGAAACCAGGTATTAACTGTTTAAAGGGGCTGGCATCATTGTCCTTAGAAAGAATGCTCAGACTCAGACATTTCTCTTATTATCTTCTGCCGAGGGAAAAAATTAATAACACAGTGCAGCATAAAATACTAAATTAAAGGCATTTTGGAACCAGCAATTATTTCATAAGCTTCTCCTTTATTGCCACGCTAATGTGCCTAATTGCTGTCTTAATGAGGACATTAATTTCTGGCTAATGTGATGTTATTATAGAAATTGCAGTCAATCTCTTAAAAGGGGGAAAGTGCTAGAAATCTATCCCGGGAGGCACGGGATCCGGTCACCCCAAGGCGGAGGTGGAGGTGGCGTGAGAACCCAGGCACGACAGACAGAAGAGGGGGACCGTGCTGGGAGTGGGCAGCCAGCAACACCACTGAGGGAGCCAGCTGCTGCCATGCCTGGGGACCCAGAAACCAGGATGAATAGGAGAAAGCGGGAGCGCGGCTGTGACTCATGGTGGTGGTGGCCGCACCTTGAGCTCTGCACGAGACTGATGCGCAGCCATTGCTCTGGTGGCGTGACTGCTGCATCGATTGTCGTGACGCCTGCGTCGTTCCCATCCCTTCGGTGGAGAAGGAGAGGCACAGAGAGGTTCAATCACTTACCCCAAGTCACAGGGGAATGTGCGCTGGAGATGGGATTATTAGATCCTTAGCCCATCAGGTTTAACTACGTAGTTATGCAATCTCTCCTCTGAACCTTGACGTGATGGACAATAATGACGTCAAGAGGAAGAGGGCTGAGGGCATGACTCACTGGCAGAGCATGCATGGAATTCCGAGTTCCTTCCCAGAATGAACGAATAAATGAATGAATGAATGAATGAATGAACGAACGAATATATAAAATTCCAAAACACAGCTTGAGGCACTGCTCAGAGCTAGCGCTGCGGCGAGTGCTCCTCACACAGGATGTCTCGGCAGAAGAAGGACGTAAACTCACAGATGATCTGAAAGGGAGGACAAAAGACAGGGTTTCTCTGAACAGTCCTGGTTGTCCTGGAACTCATTTTATAGACGGGGCTGAATTAAGACTCACAGAGATCCACCTGCCTCTGCCTCTCAAATGCTGGGATTAAAGGTGCACACCACCATACCCTGCCATAGTTGGAATCTTAAGAGATGGGAGCAGAAGAAACAACAACAACAAAATAAATAAATAAAAATAAAAAACTAATAAAATCCGAAGTTCAGATCTGCTGGGGCTGAGTCAGCTGTGGTTAACAAGACCAGAAACACTGAATAAAACCTCTGCTCTCCTGGGGTGCTGATGCTGGGACCGGGAAATTAGCAGTAATTAAGAAGAGACCAGCATCACTGAGGCAAAATCTCTGGGAGGTGTTTCCGTGTGGTCAGCGCACACACACTGTGGTCCAGAGTGGGGCCAAGACTGTATCTCAGGCTGGTGGCTGAGGCTGGTAATGTGTGAGTCTCTCATGCAGTGCTGTGTTTGAAGACAAGGGGTTATGGAGGGTAACCGAGGCTCGGTTCCATGAGAGGTAATTGGTTATGTGCAGCCTTAGCAGTAGGGGAAAGTCCAGGACCGGAGTGGTCATGGAAAGAAGCCAAGGGTTGGTCCACGTGGCAGGCTCAGGATCCAGGAGAGACCGTTGGTGAAGGTGCAGCCCGGGTGCCGTAGAGACATTAACATTTTGGAGATGTCAGGACCATGGCACACCCTCTCAGCACACTCTCAGGTGCAGGGTGTAGATGGCCTGAGCCTAAGAGCTGCGTGTGCTGTGAATGGCGGAGCCAGGGAAGAGCCAGTGCCAAGGCCTGGGTTTCAGAAGCTGGGAATGGGTTCCGGATGCCAAGCACTGAGCTAGGCTTTGCTTCACTTTGATTGTGACTGTACCCCGATTCCCCCTCTGAGAGTAAGAATGTATTTAATACTTTTCTTATTTTACAGGAGCTTACAGTTATGAGATCTTGGACATGTTAGGGAGACTTTGAACTTTTAAAGAGACTGAAGGTGGGCTTTGAATTTATAAGAGATTTATAATTTGATTGTTTTAGAGAGACTGAACTTTTAAAGTGAAATTTTAAAGAGTGGGATTTTTAAAAGTTGGGATATTTTATACTGTGATACTGATATTAATTATAAGATATTGGGGATAAGCAAGAAAGGAAAGGTTATGGTTTAACAACAATGTATCAACTTGACAGAAGCTTGAGGTGTTTGGGAAGATAGGACCTTAACCAAGAAAATGCCCCCACCAAATTGGCCTGTGGGCAAGCTTATGGAATATTCTCTCTCTCTCTCTCTCTCTCTCTCTCTCTCTCTCTCTCGTTCTTTTTGTGTGTTGTTTTTGAGACAGGGTTTCTCTGTGTAGTTTTGGAGCCTGTCTTGTATCTTGCTCTGTCTACCAGGCTGGCCTTGAACTCACAGAGATCTGCCTGCCTCTACCTCCTATGTGCTGGGGTTAAAGGTGTGCACCACCGCCCATCTCTGGAATATTTTCTTGATTAATGATTGACATAGGAAGTCCTATCTCACAAGGATCAGTTGCCATCCCGGGACTGGTGGTCCTGGGTTGTAGAAGAAAGCAGGCTGAACAAGTCATGGAGAGCACCCTTCTATGGGACTCATGGTTCCAGAGGGCTAGGGCCCATGACCATCATGATAGGGAACATGGCAGCAGTCATTCTGGCACAGTGTTAGACCAGTAGCTGAGAGGTTGCGTCTTGAAATGTAGTCATGAGACAGAGAGAGCTAACTGGAAATAGTATGAGTTTCAAAACCTACCTCTTGTGACACACCTCCTCCAATAAGGCCATACCTCCCAATCTTTCCCCAACAGTTTCACCAACTGGGGACCAAGTATTCAAACATCTGAGGCACTTGGACATCCAGACACAAAACCTCTTCATGCTAAAATGTTGAGTACCTCATGCTGTGTAGTGAACATTAAAAACCCAATAGCTTGTGAAGCTCTCTCTGGCATCGGTGTTGGGAATATTATTTTAAGGTGTGTTACGTTTGTTTATGCTGTGGAATATTTGTTTAATGTTGAAAAGATATGTTGCATTTGTTTAACTCTGGGAAGCTGTGTTACTTTGCCTGTCTAAAACACCTGATTGATTCTAATAAAGAGCTGAATAGCCAATAGCAAAGCAAGAAAAGGGATAGGCGGGGCTGGCAGGCAGAGAGAACGAATAGGAGAAATCTGGAGAGAGAAGATCAAGGAGCAAGAAAAGGGGCCCGCCTCCCAGCCACAAAGCAGACACGGAATAAGAAGGAAAGAAAAGACTTACAGAAATAAAAGCCCAAGCCGGGCGGTGGTGGCGCACACCTTTAATCCCAGCCCTCGGGAGGCAGAGGCAGGCGGATCTCTGGGAGTTCGAGGCCAGCCTGGTCTACAAGAGCTAGTTCCGGGAGAGGCACCAAAGCTACAGAGAAACCCTGTCTCGAAAAACCAAAAAAAAAAAAAAAAAAAAGAAATAAAAGCCCAGAGGCAAAAGGTAGACAGATAATTTAAGAAAAGTTGGCAAGAAACAAGCCAAGATAAGGCTGGACATTCATAAGAAAGAATAAGCGTCTGTGTGATTTATTTAGGAGCCGGTTGGTGGACCCCCAATGAGCAAAGAGCCAAAAGAGTGAAAAACAACAACTATATACCACAGTCCGATTGAAAATCACAGGCAGCATCCTTTTAAGTTGGTGTCCATCTGTAGGGGGAGGGGCTGTGTTTTACGGAACTGGCTACACAATGCTGGAGGCTTGGTAAGTCATGGCTCTGCAGGGTAGACCCAGGGAGGAGCGGCTGGACTTTGTATTCAAAGGTAGTTAGGCAGCTCTTCATACAGAGAGGATCCATTGTGTTCTGTTAAGATCTCAACTGGCTGGATGGATCTCATCTGCTCAATTCACAGTATTCAATGTCAGGGCCTGGGAACGGCTCAGTCGGAGTGTGTACTATGTGAGCGTGCGTAAGTTAATAACGGAGGTGGAAACAGCACAATCCAGAAAAATCCTTGGGCCAGCTAGTCTGACCTTAACAGCCAAGACACCCTGTCCGAAATACGGTAGAAGGCAAAACCTACAACTAAGGCTGTCCTCTGACCTCGGAAACAGTGCCATGGTGTGTGCATGTCTACACTCAGGGGCACATACACATATACACACACACACCAAGAGAGAGGAGCAGACAGACAGAGAGAGACAGTGTGCACCAGTTCCCAATTCCAGCATTAATCTTACCCACTAAAAACAGCTTCCCTGAAACATCCTGAAAAATGTTTTTACCAAGAATCTAGACACACAGTCCAGCAAAGCAGACACAGTCACTGTTTTGTGTGCATGTGTAGATGTGTGGGTGGGGGGTTTTGCATGAGTGTGTGACCATGGGGTGGTGTGTGTGGCTGTGTGTGGCTGCACATGCGTGTGGAGGTCGGAGATCAATGTTGGGGTCCTCTCTTATCATTCTCCACCTTGCTCTTTGAGTCAGGGTCTCCCGCTGAACCTTGAACTTGTTGTTTAACTAGATGACTGGCCAAGAGCTTCAGCGGTCCTGTCTCCCTCTGCCTACCTAGTGCTAGGACCATAGAGCCCGACTTTCCACGTGAGATCTGGGGATTTGAACTCAGGCACTCACATTGGTTTAGGTGAGCACAATACCCACTGAGTCATCTTCCCTAGGCCCAGCCCCAAACTCCATTTCCATTCGCTGTGGTCTTTGGTCTGGTGCTCTGCTAATGCTGGGCCCACCTCTGGGGTCCCACACGCTTCTTGGTTTCCCTACCTGAGGCTTTGCTTTCTCTTAAGGTAGAGTCCTGCCATACAGTGCAGACAGCCCTCACACCCACCGTCCCCGCGATTCAGCCCCCCCCCCCCAATGCTCGGCTCACAGACATGCACCACCATACTTGGTCTTAAGGCAGAGAGCTTTGAGTTGACACTTGCTGGAAAGGTTATGTTAGCATTTTTGGAGGTCAGGTACCCCCGTGGTCACCATCAGAACAAGTTTGCCCAAGGAGTTTGCTGGATGAATACCCCACTATCCCTGTCTCCCAGCCCGAACCGTCTACAGTCACCTGGCAAAGTAAGCTTCTTGCATAAATATTGCTACTATCCTTGGGTCTGCTGTGGGGGAGCCCATATTTTACAGGACCCCCTTTGAACCTGTCAACCCCACCAGGCGAGAATAAGACCACTATAGCAATTTCTGAGCCAAATTTGAAGCAGATTTTATTTAACACCGGCCAGAACAATGGATTCTGGCCAGGTCCACACCCGGGACTCCCAGAGAATGGCACAAATTACATTAGTCAGTGCTCATAAAGGCAAAACCCTCAAGGCCATCTACTTCCTGTCTTTGTCCAGTTGGGGGTAAGATTACATCCTAAGGTACTTCCTGTCTACGTAGCTCTTGCCTATGTGTGAGCAAGCACATGCTGTGCAGCTGGACAACCAGCCTTGTTCACTGAAGGGAAAACACCGGGCTTGTTCACCTGAACAACAGCCCTCGGCGGTCCAGGAAGTTATCTGTCCTTGGGTAAGTGGGGCATACAGCTTAGAGGCATTTTCATTGTTTAAATCTCTTAAGCATAGTAATTAAAACTTAAAACATAGCTTCAGCCCTCACAGAACTCCTCCCACTTCTACAGCAGCCAGAGAGGAGAGGGTGGGAATGAGTGCCCTGCTTAGAGAAGCAGACATTCTCGGGATAAAGTGCAGAGGATCAGACCCCGCGGGGAAGAAGTGTCCTCAGCCTCAGTCTCCCCTCTCCATACAGTCCTGCAGAGATGGAGCCAACAGCACTTGCCCGGCCTCTCCCCCACACTAGCTGTGGAAGTCCACACAGATCCTCACATCCAGGCCCACCCACTCCACTCAGGAGTCAGGGCATTGGAAAGTGGTCCTAGTGGGGCAGAAGGGCAACAGCTGCCCACAAGTCCACCCTGGGCCGATGGGATGTGGCACCATATGACAGTTCCTGGCTCCTTAGCTTAGGAACCAGAAGGACTTTAACCAACCAGCTTCGTTTAACAAGGCCAGGTAGAGAATGGCGACTCGGATCTGTTATCCTGACTCCTGGAAGGCTGAAGCAAGTGGATTTTTAAGTCTCCATGGGCTACATTCATCGTGAGACCCTGTAATGTGAGTATGCATACGTGTGTGGTGTGTTGGATATGTGAAGGGTGTTGTCTGTGTATCTTGAGTATGAGTCTGTGTTGTATGCATACGGGAGGGTGTGGGGATACGGGGTGTGTACATGTATGTGAGTGTATGTGGAATGTACAGACCAGAAATATGCATCCAGTACCTTCCTTGGTTATTTTCCACCTCTGGCCAATGAGTTTTGGGGATCCCCCGTCTCAGCCTCCCCATACCAGGGCTACTGGCCTATGTTAGCACTCCCAGCGTTTATGTGAGTGCCAGGGAACCAAACTCAGTTCCTTAGGATAAGGCACATAAGCACAGCCCTGAGCCATCTCCCCAGCCCAATGACAAACCAAGGATTCACTTCACCGAAGTGCACCCTGGGAGACCGAAGGGTTAATAGGGCTTGCTTGCAGGGCATGGCTGAGGGGTTCCCACAGGAGTGTGGGTGACCTGAAGCCACACTGGAAAGTCTTCACTCAGTGCAGACAGTGGCGTCCCCATAGCCATTCAGGTGCTGCCCTCTGTCCCTAGTCTTCCCAGCCTGTATACTCTAGCTGGCTGGGAGGAGGGGCCGGATGCTCAGCAAGGGCCTGGTGATCCTGCCCACACCGTCCTCCTATAAAGGACCATCAGTAACTAACAGGTCCAGCTGCGACAAATTTTTAAATTTTAGATTTATTTATTTTATGTGTGTGAAGTTTTTTGCCCAAATGTATGTATGCATGTATGTGCAACAAGTGTGTGCCTGGGGTCTAAGGAGATCAGAAGAGGGCACCAGATTCCCTGGAACGGAAGTTCCAGATGGTTGTAAACTGCTGGGAATTGAACCTAGGACCTCCCCTGCGATGGTCCTTCTGAAGGAGAAACGGCTGGTCACATGAAGATAGCCATCCATGGCTTAGAGGACAGTGCTGTGCCATGAAAGAAGCCGGAGCCAGCTACACATATGGGCTAATGTGACCGGGGTGTGCGCTGGTCAGCTGTAGGACTTTGTATGTTCCGAGGTTATAGAGAACACGAGATAGCCATCAGTACTATTTTCTTTGGTCTGTGCAGTCCAGAGAACGAGTTACCACAGCCACATCTGTACAACATCAGGAGACCTCACTAAGGAAGCCCTTAGAATGACTGCAAGTGCTTCCATGGGCCACTCATCACCTCCGTGGCATAGGACCCCTCATAAGAAACCTCACGAGTCTGCCTTGCTATCTCTCTTCAATGTTAAGAACACACCTAGTTGTGGTAACCCACCAGCGTGGGATACTTCAGCCTTGGGGGGAATAAATATAGATGTTTTTGAAGATTTATTTTACTTTTAATTACGTCCATCTCTATGTATGTGTGTGCACACATGTGCTGGTGCCCTCAGAGGCCAGAGGTGCTGCATACACTGGAGTTACAGCAGTTGTGAGCCTCCAGGAGGGGTACTGCGAGCTGACGCTCAGACCTTCTGCAGGAGCAGTTTTGTTCTTGATCCCTGAGCCATCTCCCCAGTCCCTCTGACAAATATCGCCTCATTTTCTCTCTCTTGAACCCTAAATCTTGTATTTTATGAAATGTGAAGGAAGGGAAGGAGGGAGGGAAGGCGGGACAGAATTCCAAGAGGAATCCTAACTCTCCCCAACTAGCTTGCCTATGTCACCAACCAGGTTTGTTGAGGGTGTTAAGCTCGCTGCACTAATGTGACATGGGACCTGGTTGACTCATGGTGTTTTTATGTGGTAGCTTGGAGCGGCAGATTTTGTCCTTGTGTCCTTAAAGGGCTATGGCACTTCTACTAAGTTAATCAGTTGGCATCTGTGACAGAGTCCAAAGACTGGGGCCCTTGTGTGGTCCCCTGGGTCCCCGTGTGTTCTCTCTGGGCATCTCACAGGAATTCGGCTCTGAAGCCGGGGAAAGGTGATCGGCTTTGAGTGTGGCAGGCTGGAGATCCTGGGGTTGAGTCTACCTGCCCTGAGGGATGCTGGGTAAGGGACCCTCTGGCTCACAGAGCACTAGGGGCTCATGGCAAGGTTCCCCTCCTCCTTTGCTCCCCTATTGGCACCCCCTGGAGTTACCTCCCCAGTGAACTCTTTATCCTGGACTTCTTGATGCGGCTATGATCTGAGAGAACCCCAAAACTCAAGTATTTCACGGGGTTCTCCAGACAGCCTCAAGCAGAGCCTGACCTTGCAAAGGGACAAGATCACAGGACCCTGCCCTCACCTGGGGACTTCTCAGTGAGGACTTAGTAGGTAGGGCCAGTCATAAGCCATGGGTCCCAGCATGATTCTCTGCCTTGCTTCAGGCTCCAAGCAAAGGGACCAGGTGATCAGGGACCAAATCTTTAGAGACCCCTGAGCCAAAACTGAGCCTCTTCTCCTAAGCAGCTGCTTCTGGTATTTTTGTTACAGGCGCACACTGAAGATGAGATTGAGAAGCCTGGAGCTGGGCGGTGGTGACTTCTGCCTTTAATCCCAGTACTCAGGACACTGAGGTGGGCGGATCTCCAAATTCAAGGCCAACCTGGTCTAGGGCAACCAAAGCTACACAAAGAAATCCTGTCTCAAAGGAAAAAAAAAAAAAAACAGAAAAGAAAGGAAGGAAGGAAGAAAGGAAGCAAGCAAACAAGCTCAAACTAAACAAGGAATCATTTGCTTCACACTGGGGGACAAGAGGATATAGTTTTTGCTCTCAGGGACCTTGCATCCTTGCATGCAGGGAGCAGAGATCACAAATAAGGAAACAAACCAGGTGTACACATGCTCCTCCATCCATGAGACATTTGTCACAGCTGATGGGGAATGGAAAATCCTCGTCTCACTGTTTTGTTTCAAGTGAGCATGCCAGGCGGCATCCCTGCGGAACCCAGGCCCGTGAGCATGCCAGGCCGGGATCTCACATCCAGTCCCGGAACCCAGGCCCGTGAGCATGCCAGGTCAGCATTCCACTTCCAGTCCCGGAACCCAGGCCCGTGAGCATGCCAGGTCAGCATTCCACTTCCAGTCCCTCACCGCGGGACTCTAGGACTCTCGGCTGCCGCAGCGTCTCCACACCGGGCCACGCCTCAGCCCTTTACCGGAGGACTCTAGGTGGGTGGTGCTCCCCATAACTGATTCTTAACCCACAGCCTTGGGCAACGCAGAGATGGCCCCTGAGATTCATCCTGTGGCCACAGCCAGCATGGGCACTGGGGGAGCCCCTACGTCTTTCAGGTCTGTGCCCCGTGTGAGAGCGAGCACCTTGCCTGTAAAATCTGGATTCCTGTGAGATTAGAAGTGCCCTGGCTCGGAAAGGACTGTCTGTTGGGACGGTCTGCCTCCTGAGAGGTCTGGCTCCCCTTCCTTAGGAAGATAACAGATCCACAGAAGCGCCTAAGGCTGCAACAACTTCCTCATTCCAGCGCTCCTCACCCCACCCCTAGAAGGGTCCTGGCCGGCTTTTCCTTTTGCAGACCTCTCCGTTTCTCTTGGGAGGGACGCTGACCCTCGCTGTGTTAATAAAATGTGTTAACAAACACAGTCTAGTCTGTTGAAGGTCAGTCTCTGTTCTCTCCTGGCCTTCTCTATCTCTCAATGCAACCTCAGAAACCTAAGATTCCTCCAAAGGCAAGCAGCTTCTCTCTCCAGTACAGGTACTCCCCACACCCTGCAGCTTCTCTCTCCGGTACAGGTACTCCTCTTACCCTGCAGCTACTCTCTCCAGTACAGGTACTCCCCTCACCCTGCAGCTTCTCTCTCTGGTAAGGTACTCCTCTTACCCTGCAGCTACTCTCTCCAGTACAGGTACTCCCCTCACCCTGCAGCTTCTCTCTCTGGCAAGGTACTCCCCTCACCCTGCAGCCTGGGGTAGAGATGTGGCATCTTCCCTGTCACACCCCTGCTCCCTTCAGGTCTACAACCCCGTAGTTCTTGCTGGGGAGCTTGTGCCTCCCACATGCAATGGGTTGTGGCTGGAGAAGAGCTTGGCTGTCACCACTGGGGGTGTGGAGCCCCCACACCTGCCAAGGCAGGGATACTGATGACTTCTGCAAGGCACAGAATACCCACTAGAGACTCCCAGAGGATAGCAGGGAGGGGCAGAGCCCTTTCTCTACAATTTGTCCCTGACAGCTTCCAAGAGGGAACTCAGGGTCTTGCTGGTCTTTCTCAATGTCCAGACCCTTCCTCGAAGGAAGAGGGGACTGGAGAACACGAATTTGAACCAAAATTTCCAAAGACTTTTTCAGGTGTGGGGACAGCAGTCAGAGAAGATAGGAGCTAGAGGACCAGGGGTCCACTGTTGTACTCAGGTATGTAGTGAGTCCGAGGCTAGCCTGGGCTCTGTCAGAACCCAAACAGCCAGAAGATAGGAGCTAGAGGACCAGGGGTCCATTGTTGTACTCAGGTATGTAGTGAGTCCGAGGCTAGCCTGGGCTCTGTCAGAACCCAAACAGCCAGAAGATAGGAGCTAGAGGACCAGGGGTCCATTGTTGTACTCAGGTATGTAGTGAGTCCGAGGCTAGCCTGGGCTCTGTCAAAACCAAAACAGCCAAATCCAGAAGACTTTCAAAAGGAAATGAGTTTGTCAGTGTGAAGAGGAGACCACATACATGCCAGGTGGGTGTAGTGACCCTTCTATAATTCTAGCAACAGAAGGCAGAGTCAGGGAATTCCCAGAGCAAGCTGGCTAACAAGACTAGCCATATCATTGAGCTCTGATTTGACTGAGAGACCCTGCTTCTAGGGATAAAGTGGAAGAATGATTGAGAAAGATCAACCTTGGGACTCCAAATACAAATGCATACACACACACGGGCCCACACATATGCAACACACACCACACACAGAGACATGCACATACACAGGCACACAGAGACACACAGACACACCACACACAGACACATACACCACACACACACACACCACATACACACACACACACACACACACTACAGAAACAGAAAAAAGGAACAAGTGACCTGAAGGCAATCTGGAGGGAGACAAGGTTCAAACATAAATGCTTGAAGTCTGAACTCATAGTTGCCCCTGTCTCCTGAACACACGCACTTGGCCATGGTTATGAGTTCCACATGTTCTCATGTACTCTCACACAAGGGCACACACGTCACAGGTTGAACATCCACACACAGAAAGTCACATAACGTTCACGCATAACCACACACATAAACTCAGTGTCACATGAAGTCACACACATGCTGTGTGACAAAACTTTTTGTGGGGAGACAGGACACACATGGTATTCACCTGAGAAGGGAACCCACGACAGACCAAAGTACAGACACCACTAAAGTTCAACGTGGAGAACTGACGAGTCTTCTTGGGATGACTTACAGGAGCAGAACTGACTCAAAGACAGCCTTATGAGCAAAGCCCAGCCTGGCGTGCTTCGCAAAGCTGGGAACCTGGAGCACACCGCACAGCTTGCAGACAGATCAGCAGGTTGGAGAGAGTCCTTTCCAGGTGACTCAGTTGGTCTAAACCTCTTCCAGACAGCTTGGTTTGTTTCTGCTTCTCCCAGGCAGCTGTCTGGCCTCGGAATCATCTTTGCAGCTCAGTTTCTCCCTGTCTGAGGGGGACTCTCTGATTATTTTGCTTACTCCAGCAGGGAGGGGCCTAATGAATCTGGTCAACTTCAGGGACTTCCTGGAGCAATTTTGAGCTGTTTTTACTCCTGCTTAAGGAGCTACTTGAAGGATGGAATGTTTTAGCTTTGGAGGAAATTTATACAGCAACACACCATGCACACTTACAGTCATGCAGAATTGCACATCCTTCACTCACTCCATACATACTCACTAACACTTTCACGCTCAGAAACTCACAGTTGCCAGAAGACATGGAGTTACAGCGCTGGCTGCCCTTTCAGAGGGACCAAGTTTCCCACATCTTCTTCAAGCAGCTTGTAACCGCAGCTCTAGGGGACCCATGCCCCCTTCCAGCCTCCAACATCACCTGCACTCATGGCACACAAACACATTGGCATGCTCATATACACACACACACACACACACACATGCGCTCACACGTGCATGCCTGTGCTCTGCAAACATCTAACCCTTTCTGATCCCCTACCCTCCATTCCCCCAAGGCTGCCCCAAGACTCTACAATGGTTACTGGCTTCTCTGAAGTCCTGGTCTGGGCAGGAGGGAAGATGGTGGAGAGGCAATGGGCGTGGCTTCATCAGCCTGCCGGGGTTAAATTTTACACCCAGTGGGTACTTCAGAAAGAGGACCGTCTTTATTTCCTTCCCACTCCCACCCACAAAGGGCTGGAAATGACCCCAGAACTTGGCACATCCCAGGTAAGTGTGACCCCACTGGGCCAGTCTGAGCCTCTTATCGGAGGAGTCGAGGTAGATGCTGTAACTGAGTAGTGCCCCCAGCCCAAGAGTCCTCTTCTGCCCTTCTTCATCCAGCATTCCCTGCCTGTCGTGATTTGAATGAGAACGGCTCCCATAGGCTCATATATTTGAATACTTGGTCCTCAGCTGGTAGAACTGTTTGGGAAGGATTAGGAGGTGTGGTCTTGTTGGAGGAGGTGAGTCACTGGGGGTGGGCTTCGAGGTTTCAAAAGCCCTCACCATTTCCAGTTATCTTTCTCTGCCTCGTGTTTATGTTTCAAGATGTGAGCTCTCAGTCATTGCTCCAGTGCCACTAGGGTCATGGACTCTTAACCCGTTGGAACTCTAAGTACCAAATAAGCTATTTCTTCTATTAGTTGTCTTGGTCATGATGTCTTATCATAGCAATAGAAAAGTAACTAATACATCATACTCCAGCATCACAGGGGTATCAGGACCAGGGGGAACATGGAGCAAGCTCTGGCCTTCAGTGACCAGGGTCACCAAAGCCCTTTGCTTGGTGTTAATTCTCATATTCATGTTGATTTTCAGCCAAGCAACTTCCATACTAAGATGGAGAGAGGGCACCAAGACAAACGGTGAGCCAGACAAGATTCCCTTCCAGGCCAGGGCCTTGGTTCAGCGGTGGGGCACTTTCCTAGCACGCACAAGACCCCAGGTTCAATGCAGTAGCAACATAAACAACACCACATAAAAATCTCAGGTTTGGGGAAGAGCCCAGCAGGTGAAGTGATCGCCAGGTGTGCACAAGGACCTGAGCTCAGGTGCCCAGCATGCACATAGATGCCAGCCATTGTAGGGCCCATTTGTAACCCTAGTGCTGGGAGGATGGGGCAGGAATGTTGCCAGAGACTGCTGATCAGTCTAAGAGAATCGGCAAACACCAGACTTAATAAGAGACCCTGTCACAAAAATTAAGGTGGAGAGGAACATACCTAATGTCAACCTCTGACCTCCACATACATGTATGTGTGTATATGTTTTATTGTTTTGTTTTTTGTTTTTTTTTTTTTTTTTTTTTTGGTTTTTTGAGACAGGGTTTCTCTGTAGCTTTTGGAGCCTGTCCTGGAACTTGCTCTGTAGACCAGGCTGGCTTCAAACTCGCAGATCTCCACCTGCTTCTGCCTCCTTGAGTGCTGGGATTAAAGGTGTGCGCCATCACCGCCAGACCCTCATTTCCCCTTTTGTTTATTCTCTCTGGCTGCCAGTCCCACCTATTCTTGCTCCTACCTCACTATTGGCCGATCAGCTCTTTATTAGGACCATCAGGTGTTTTAGACAGGCAATGAATCACAGTCTCCCAGAGCCAAACAAATGCAGCCTAAATAAAAGTAATACACCTTAAAACAATATTCCCCAGCATGTGTGTGTCTGTGTGTCTGTGTGTGTCTGTGTGTATGTGTGTATGTATGTGTGTGTGTAGTAGCAGTAGACACAGATGAGGATGGAGCTTGATGGTTGTGATGCCTGGTCCTCCGGCTCAGGGTGAAGGGAGGAGAAACCTGGAGCAGACAGGCAGACTCAGCTGGCAATGGGAAGGCTAATGTGTCCTCTGGGAGGGTGAGAGGCAGTGACGACAAGACTTTGAGGGTCCCCTGGAGCCCACGCCAAGAGGGGTCAGACTGCAGCTCTAGGGAGCTAGCTCCTGAGGGTGTTCAGTGTTGGGAGCTGCCATGGGCAGATGGGAGTTTATGCAGGCTGGAGAGATGACTCTTCCAGAGGACCTGGGTTCAGTACCCAGCACCCACATGACAGCTCACAACCTTCCGGAACTCCAGTTCCAGGGGATCTGATGCCCTCTTCTGGCCTCTGAAGGCACTAGGCCTGCACATGCTACACAAACATACATACAGGCAAAACACTCATATACCCAACATTAAATTAAAATAAACAAACTTGAAAATAAGTGCCAATAGGAGGGCCAATCCTCTTCCAACTGCTGGTGTCTTCAGTGGTCCTTGGCTGGTGGTCACGCCACACCAATGGCTGCCTCTGTCTTAGTTAGGTTTCTACTGCTTTGACAAAACACCATCACCAAAAACAACTAGGGGAGAAAAGGGTTTATTTCACCTTACAGTTCTTAGGTCACACTCCGTCACTGAGGAAAATCAAGGCAGGAACTTTGATGATGCAGAAGCCATGGAGGAACACTGTTCCTGACTTGCTCTCCATGGTTTATTTTCCTGCTTTCTTATACCATCCAGTCCCATCAGCCTCTGGGTGGCACCCCTACCCCCTCAATCGTTAATTAAGAAAGTGTCCCCCCAGGCTTGCCTTACAGAGACATTTTCTCAATTTACACTTTCTCTTCCCAGATATGTCTAGATTTGACAACAAACAACCAGTGCGTGCCCTAACGTCTGTCGTCTGTCGTAGGTAGTGGAGGCTGGCCTTGAACTCTCTGAAAGGCCTCCCGCCTCAGCCTCCCAGGAGCCATGGTTACAGGCATCGTGTCTCACTTCTCATCTCATAGAAACACCAATCATCAGAGTGTTTTGGGGGTGGGGTGTCAACACGCATGAGCCCACACTCACCCCACTTCTTACTTTAAAGGGAATGACAGTTTATTCTGGAACCATTTTGAGTAATCATGACTCAGGAACACGGATTTAGGTTATCCCAAATTCCATGTTTCATGTGGAAACAGTTTCATGAAGCTTTACAGAACAGCAAGGCATAAATCAAGCAGATTTAAAATACACTAGTAAGCCGGGCGGTGGTGGCGCATGCCTTTAATCCCAGCACTCGGGAGGCAGAGGCAGGCGGATCTCTGTGAGTTCGAGACCAGCCTGGTCTACAAGAGCTAGTTCCAGGACAGGCTCCAATACCACAGAGAAACCCTGTTTCGAAAAACCAAAAAAAAAAAAAAAAAAAAAAAATACCCTAGTGGTGGGGGTTGGAGATACGCACGGCTCAGTGGTTAAGAGCACTGGATGCTCAAATTTCAGTACTCGCCAAGTGGCGGTGGTGGCACACGCCTTTAATCCCAGCACTCAGGAGGCAGAGGCAGGTGGATCTCTGTGAGTTCAAGGCCAGCCGGGTCTACAAGAGCTAGTTCCAGGCCGGGCGGTGGTGGTGCACGCCTTTAATCCCAGCACTCGGGAGGCCGAGGCAGGCGGATCTCTGTGAGTTCGAGACCAGCCTTGTCTACAAGAGCTAGTTCCAGGACAGGCTCCAAAACCACAGAGAAACCCTGTCTCGAAAAAAAAAAAAAAAAAAAAAAAAAAAGAGCTAGTTCCAGGACACCCAGGGCTGTTACACAGAGAAACTCTGTCACAGAAAACACCCTCCCCCAAAAAAACTCCACCAAATTACACATGGTTGCTCACAACTGTAACTCCAGTTCCACAGATCTGGCACACTCTTCTCACCTCCACAGGTGATGGGGGAAGCTTTGTTAACCAATCATCTTTAAGAAGTGGAACCTAGTTAAGGCGTGGCTTCCTGGAGCTCCCCCCCCCCCCCCCCGGCAAAAAAAAAAAACCTGGGACAGACCAGGTGCTCGTTCTCTCTGGGTGATTCCTGTGGGACACAGCGGAACTTGAACTTTCCATTCTTGTGGTGTGAGTTTCCTCTTACAATAAGTAAAACATAATTGTTTATCTTTAAGCTAGCCTGTTTATTTCCTGAATCGAGCTAACTTCTATACACAGGCACCACACACACACACACACTGCACAGATATACATGCAGGCAAACACGCATACATGGTTGCTCACAACTGTAACTCCAGTTCCATGGGATCTGGCACACTCTTCTCCTCCACAGGCACCAGACACACATACATGCTGCATGGATATACATGCAAGCAAACACGCATACACAGAAGACAATAGAATAACCTCTAAAATGAAGTACATTAGTACAGATACATCAGATACGTCGAGATGGGGGAAGCTTTTCTACAGGCCCAAGATGCTATCTGACAGCATCATAAGTTTTAGGTTGGAGGAAGGCAAGTGTTTGCTAAGTTAACGGGTTTCAAAGGTTCCTTATAGTCACAGGATGTTAGTCCTGACACAGAGGTGGGACGGGCTTGTTCCTGGCTAGCGCTAGCCCATGATAAGGTAACTGGTTTCCAGGCCGCAGCATCCTGATCTCTCTACATCAGTTTTAATCCATCTGTCTCTGCAGACTCAGATTTCTAGGAATTCTCATCGATGGAAGTGTTGAGACAGGGTCTCACTCTGCAGCCAGCTGGTCTGGAACTACGTAGAACAGATTGTCTTAAATTTGTGGCAATCCTCCAGCCTCAGGCATGAAAGTGTTGATAATTACAGTGGTTTTGTACTTCAAAGAAAATCTTGAATTTCTGATCTTCCTGCCTCTACCTCCTCAGTGCTGAGTTTGCAACTGTGCACCCCCACACCCGGTGCAGTGGCTGGAACCCCGGCTCCATGCATGCAAGGCTATAGCTCTAGAACCTGTTTTTGTTTGTTTAAACATTTTGCTCTAAGAATCTTCATTTCTGAGGCTGGAGAGATGGCTCAGCAGTTAAGAGCACTGGCTGCTTTAGCAGAGGACCTGAGTTCAATTCCCAGCACCTACCTAGGGGCTCACCACAACCTATAACTCCAGATCCAGATCCCACACCCTCCAAGGGTACCACACACACGGTACATATGTGCGTGCGTGCGTGCGTGTGTGTGTGTGTGTGTGTGTGTGCGCACGCGTGTGAACAGCAATGTGGAGAAGTCAGAGACAACTTGAGAGTTGGTGTGGTCATCAGCTTGCTGACAACTACGTTTACCTGCTGAACGATCTGTTCTGTCTTTGGGGGGGGGTGTGATTTGGTTTTTGAAGACAGGGTTTCTCTGTGTAGCCCTAATTGTCCTGGAACTCACTCTGTAGACCAGGCTGGCCTCCAACTTTCAGAGATCCACCTGCTTCTGCCTCCTGAGTGCTGGGATTAAAGGTGTGTGCCACCACCGCTCAGCTTTGCTCTTTTTTTTTTTTAAGAACTTATTAATAGACTTTTAAAAGTTTTGTATTATTTTATGTGTATGAGTGTTTTGTTTGCATGTCTGTCTGTACCACCTATGTGCCTGGTGCCCGTCAGGGTCAGGATGAGACGTTGGCTACAGGCACTTGTGAGCCACCATGGAGGTGCTGGAAACAGAATCTGGGTCCTCTGCAAGAGCAACAATAGCTCGTAACCACTGAGCCAACCAACCAGCCACTGCCCACTTTTTAAAAAAAATATTTTCTCTCCTTTTTTCTCTAAGATTTGTTTTTACATATATTGGTATTTTGCCTGCATATATGTCTATGTGAAGGCACCATATCCCTTGGAACTGGAGTTACAGACAGTTGTGAGTTGCCATGTGGGTGCTGGGAATTGAACCCAGGTCCT
Organism: Chionomys nivalis; assembly: GCF_950005125.1. Classification (NCBI taxonomy): domain Eukaryota; kingdom Metazoa; phylum Chordata; class Mammalia; order Rodentia; family Cricetidae; genus Chionomys; species Chionomys nivalis. The sequence continues at coordinate 42,042,371 of NC_080106.1, forward strand.
TGAGAAGAACAGCCAATGCCCTTAACCACTGAGCCATGTTCCCAGCCCCCTCTCCCCACTTTATAATAGAGTTGGGGTTTCACTGTGTACCCTGGGCTGGCCGTAAACTCCTGACTCAGCCTTCCGAGCAACTGGGGTTCCGGGGCTCTCAAACCCGTCTGCTCTTTACGGACCTCCGTCTTACCTGCTCCATGTAGTTTCCAATAGCAGATCTGGGTTCGCTCTGGGGATCCCAAGTCTCTGATGGTCTCCTTGCTCTTGAGAGAAAACTTGACTTCCACGTTTGTGGGTCCCACTTCTAAAGCACAAGATTCAGTCCTAGCCAGCCAGGGGACCCCAGCCCTCAATTCTTCCCTTCAGCCTGAGGCACCATCAGTCATCCAGTGTGCCCATTAGGGAGGACTATGGGCAAACCAACACCCCGTGCCACCCCAGGGAGGCTGCTGGGATTGGCTAATGACGTCTCCCGCCCAGAGCCAGGCCAGAGCCCTGATTAGGTTGGCGGTCCTGCCGCAGCTCCCGCACCATCACGCACCAGTGCCAATAGAGTTTTAATGCTTTGATTAGAGGGCTGATGTCTTGTGTGCGACCTCGGGGACCTCATTATTTTACAAATTCAAATAAATACTGTGTTCAGAGAGTGGAGGAGCCGAATGGGGTGAGTGGAGGGAAGAGACCCGCAACTTCGTCTCCAGAAAGAGTCCAGACCTCGATAAGGTTTCCGGTAAGTCCCAGCACCACCCCATGCCCGCCTCAGCCCAGCAAGGCTAGCTCCACCCAACCCTGTCCCATCCACATCAGGCCAACTCCAGCTTACAAGTGGATGCTTCAGGCCTGAAGGAGAGGGGAGTGTTGTCAGGGGACCGCGGAGTGGGGAGGTGGAGGCAAATCTATGAGGGGGCTGATCCTGGGTTTCCTCAGGAGTCTTGGCGCCTTGAAGCTTCGGGGAATATCTTAGCCTGTAAAGGGTGAAATGTACTCAGCCAGCGCAGGACCGTGGCCCTGGCTGATTTCAGGGAGGCTTGGAGGAAGATCTAGAATGTCTTTTTACTTTTTTTTTCCCTCTGCATAGCCCTGGCTGTCCTGAAATTGGCTCCGTAGACCAGGCTGGCCTTGCTGCCACTGCCTGACTTCTTTTTTTTTCTTTTAAAATTACAGTTACTTGTGTGTTTGTTTGTGTTGGTGAGTAGCCCATACACACCATAACACACATGGGGAGATCAGAAGGCCTCGTATAGGAGTTAGCTTGCTCCTCTGCCTCCATCCTGTGGGTCCTGGGGATTAAACTCCGATGTCGGCCTTGGCAGTAGGCACTTTTAACTGCTGAGCCATCATCCCCAAGAGCTAGAATTTATCTTTTGTTTGTTTGTTTTTGAGACAGGGTTCTTCTGTGTAACAGCCCTGGCTATCCAGGTGCTTCTCCTGTCAAGTTGACAGCTGAGATTAACTGTCAGATTTCTTCTGAAGCTGATTGTCTTGGTGATTTCATTGCAATAACAGAAAGCTGAGTGGCTTAGCACTTCTGCTGCTTGGAACTGGGTCACTCTGTCTTGTGAAGTCTTGTCCCAAGCACTGCTGGGTCTTTTACAAGATCCTTGGTCTGCACAGAGTGCAAGGCCTTGAATTCCATACTTAATACCAAAAGGGGGAAAAATTCCTGGCTTCTATACATAGATGTCGGAAATGCCCTTGACCCACATTGTAACCAGTGAAAATGTCTTCAGGCCCAGCACACGTCTCCCGGAGACAGAAGCACCCTTTCCACTTGGCAGCTATTTATTTATTATTTATGTTTGGAAACTCGGTCCATGGTTAGCCTCAGACTTCCTATGTAGCCAAGGCTGTCCCTGAACGCCTGATTCTGCAGCCTCCACCTCTCAGTGCTGAGATCACAGATGTGTACTCCAATGGGGGTTCTAGTCTTAGTTCCTGTGAATCTATGTATACAGTCACCTGTGGGGGCTGGGGAGCTGTCTCAGAAGCTCAAAGCACGGGATGCTCTTCCAGAGGACCCAGCTTCAATTTCAAGCACCCACATGTGGCCTAACAAACACCATCTGTAACTGACTCTCTTTTCTGGCCTCTGTGTGTGCACATGGCACTCAGACATGCGTCCAGGCAAATCATTCATGTGCATGAAATAAAATTAATACAAATAAATATTTTAACTGGGTGGTGATGGCGCATGCCTTTAATCCCAGGATTGAGGAAGTAGAGGCAGGTAGATCTCTGAGTTTGAGGCCAGCCTGATCTACAGAGTGAGTTCCAGGATAGCCAAGGCTACACAGACAAACCTGTGTCAAAAAAACAAACATACATAAATCACCTGAAGAATTAACACACGCATCCCCTCAAAGTTTCTCTGGGAGGAGACAGTCATGCCTTTGAAATAACCCTAGCAGTCTGAGGTCTGTCTTGTATGAGATTAAGATTAAGAAGAGTGATGGTGTGTGTGTGTGTGTGTGAGAGAGAGAGAGAGACTAAGAAGAGTAATGGTGTGTGTGTGTGCGTGCGTGCATGCATGCGAGAGAGAGAGAGAGAGAGAGAGAGAGAGAGAGAGAGAGAGAGAGGGAGATCATGGAGAACTGGCTCATATGTCCCACTGTTTGTCCTTTGGAAGCCACTGAGACCGAGATTGCTCTCCTTGGGGTGAGAAGGCCCAAGAGCCAAGACTCCGCAGTGGAAATCCCAGTGTGAGGTCAGAAGCGGTGAGATGGGAGTCTCTGCTAGCTAGGACTCTAATGTCTGTTGAACAAACACATGAGAAAAACCTGGCCCCCCAACAGTACCGCAAGGACGGGAGTGGTGGAACCTGGAAGAGGAGAAGCCTAGTGGGAGGAAGTGAGGCCCTTAAACAGGGTACTGAGACCCCAGACCTCTCCGTGTTTAAAATATTTCCATTACTCTTGTTTATTCATAGTGTGTGTTTGTGCATTGTGTGTGTATGTGCACATGTGTTTGTGCATGTGTGCATGTGTGTGCGTGTGTGTTTGTGCGTGTGCACATGTGTGTGTGTGCGTGTGTGCTGGCCTGTATATGCCACAGAAGACAACCTTCAGAAGTCAGTTTTCCCCTTCTGTCATTTGGGTCCTGGGAACACAGTACTGAGGTTAGCAGCAAGCACCTTTACCCACTGAGTCACCCTGCTGGCCCACGCCTCTCTTTGCTTCCCAGCTGCCCTATTGTGGGCAGCATTGTCTACCACACATTCCTACCACGATAGACTCACAGCAGCAGGGTCAAAAGACCATGAAGCTGACTACCACAGTCCTGCCTCTGTCTTTTGTAGAGGTTGTACAATGTCCACCCAGACAAGCAATGTTTATTTACTTTGTATTACATCTGTAAGACCCTCTGAGCCCTCCCTGCCAAATGCTAATCACATTTGGAAACACCATGCAAGAAACTCTGGAAACGGGGATGGGGCTGTGGCTCAGTAGAATGCTTGCCCAACGCTCAGGAAGCTTTGGGTTCCATCCAGACACAAACTGGGTATGGTAGCGTGTACACACACACACACACACATACGCGTGTGCGCACACACATGCACAGAGATGTGGAGTAAGTCCCACATTAGATGCTTTATTTATAAGTTGCCTTGGTCCACTAGAGAAGTTCCCAGGAATCCAGAAGGATGACCCCAGCTAAGACCCTAAGCAATAGAGGAGAGGGTGCCTGAACTAGCCTTGCCCTGTGGTCAGATTGATGTTGATTGACGTCACCATAGAACCTTCATCCAGCAACTGATGGAAACAGGCAGAGATCCACAGTGGAGCACTGGTCTGAGCTCCCAAAGTCCAGTTGAAAGTGGGAGAAGTGAGAATATGAGCAAAGAGGTCAAGACCATGAAGGGTTCACCCACTGAAAGAATTGACCTGAGCTAATGGGAGCTCACCAACTCCAGCCAGACAGGGAAGGAAACAGCATAGGTCTAAACTAGTCCCTCTGAATGTGGGTGACAGTTGCATGGCTGGGGCAGACTGAGGGGCCACTGGCAGTGGCACCAGAATTTATCCTTATTACTTGTACTGACTTTTTGGAACTCATTCTCTTTGAATGGATACCTTGCTCAGATATAGTATGGATACCTTCCTAGATATAGGATCTGCCTCAAAGCAATGTGCCTTAACTTCTCTGAGGTTCGGGTGTGAGGGTGGTAGGTGGAGGGAATATGAGGAGGGGTGGAAGTGAGAACTGGTATTGGTATGTAAAATGAAAAATGGATAGTTTTCTTTAAAAAAAAAAAGGAAAAAATAAGTTGCCTTGGTCATGGTATCTCCTTATAGCAACAGAACAGTGACTAAGACATCAACACACAGAATTCAAGGCCAACCTGGGCTACATAAAACCTTGTCTCAAAAAAAGAAATGAAAGGAAAAGAGAAGGAGAGCGCAGAGCTATGCTGGTTGAGCCGCTACATGCGCACACCTTTAGCCTCAGCACTCAGGAGGCAGAGGCAGGCAGATCTCTGGGAGTTCAAGACCAGCCTGCTCTACACAGTAAGTTCTAGAACAGCCAGAGCTACCCAGGGAGACCCTGCCTCAATCCCACCTCAACATAAGAGGAGGAGCTCAGTCCTGCCTCAACTTGACCGCCAAGCTTTGTGCAAGCCATGGGAGGCCTGCCCCTTCTGAATGGAGATGGGGGAGGAGCCGATGGGGAGGGAAGGAGAAGGGGGAGAGAAGGAGATGGGAGGGGAGGAGGGAGGGGAAACTGGTCCATATGTAAAATAAATGAAAAAATGTTATTTAAATAAAAAAGAAACTACCAAAAAAATTCCAAGACAAACAAACAAAACAAAACACAAACAACAAACCAAACCTCACATAAAAAGCCAGATTAGCGGTGCACATTTGTCACAGCAGCACTCCTAAAACGAGATGAGAGGTGGAGACCGAGTCTCACCTGGAAGCTCCTAGCCAGCTGGCTCGGAGTGCACAGCAGAGAGGCAAGAACGGACCCTGCTTAACAAGGAGGGAGGTGGAGAACAGCTCCTGAGTACTGTCCTCTGACCACACAGGATGTGCCTGCGTACACTTTCACACACGCGCACGCACACATACACACGTGTGCACACACACGTGTTCACACACGCACACACGTGCGTGCAATACACGCACATGCGTGTGCACACATACACACGTGCGCGTGAGCACACACACGTGTGCGCACACATACATGCACACACACATACAGACTCACACATACAAACACAAACATCTTTGAACCTGGTCTTAAAACAACAGACCTGAGCTCTTTTACAGTCCTGAACATCCAAAGTGTCCCCAGGCCCTCTGTGAAGGTTGGGGATTGTCATTCGAGCTTTTCCAGATTCCGGCTGTGGCTCTTTGACTTGAGGCAGCCTTCAAGGCCTTTCCCCTGTGCCCAGGTTTTTCTTGTCTCTATCTCCCGTGAGAGGACATTTGTCATTTTATTTAGGGCTGTGGAGTTAATCTAGGATGACCTCATCCTGAGATCGTCTCTGTAATGACATCTGCAAAGATCTTCCTACGAATAACAACATCCTCAGGCTGCGGGGTTTAGGGCTTGGAGATATACATGCATACATGCAGACACACACACACATACATACACACATACACACAAACACACACTAATTTTTTTCTTTTTTTGCACAGGACCTCATGTATCCCAGGCTGACCTCAAATTTACAATGTAGACAGAGATGACCTTGAACTTCTAACCCTTTGCGGCTTCACTCCGCTGGGAGGACAGGCGTGCTCCTCCTCACCCTGTATCTGTGGTGCTGGGATGGAACCCAGGGTCTTCTACATGTTAGGCAAGAAGTCCATCACCCACCATGCCCTCAGTCCTAGACATACACACCCTTCTAACTCACTGGCCAGACCTTGTTCCAGATGCTTCTCGGGACAGTACATAGTAAGTCTTCAATAACCGGAGACCACCATTTTCTTCCCCTGAAGCTTTTCTAGCAAGCAGGCTTGCGAGGCTCAGGCACAATGTCCGAGCCCAGATTTAAGAGGGCAGGGCCCCAGTTGGTATCACAGAGCTGCCATCAGAAATAGCAAATGTGACCAGGTGTGGGGCCACAGGCCTTTTAAATCTCAGCACTTGGGAGGCAGATGCAGGAGTATCTCTGTGGTTTTAAGGCCAGCTTGGTCTATAGAGTGAATTCCAGGACAGCCAGGGCTGTTACACAGAGAAACCCTGATAAGAAGAAGAAGGAGGAGGAGGAGGAGGAGGAGGAGGAGGAGGAGGAGGAGGAGGAGGAGGAGGAGGAGAGAAGGAAGGAAAGAAGAAATGAAGGAAAGAAAGAAAGAAAGAAAGAAAGAAAGAAAGAAAGAAAGAAAGAAAGAAAGGAAGAAAGAAAGAAAGAAAGGAAGAAAAAGAACAAAGGTGTTCACTGGGGTGTGGCAGAGCCTGCCTCTCATGTACACCCCAAGACTGGCAGAATCTTTGTCTTAAGGGCTGTATTGTGGGTGCAGTCGTTGTTTATATTATCTGCTTCGGAGGAAGCTGTGTTGAAAGAGGGTCTCCTGGGTAGCCCAGGCTGGCCTTGGACTCACAGAGATTCCCCTGCCTCTGCCTCTGCCGTCCAAGTACCGAGATTACATACATGTGCCCCACACAGGGTTGCTGGTGCAGGCTTTGTTGGGGTAGAGTGCAGGCCTTACACACCAGGGACGTCCTCTACCAGAGCCACAACACTGCCTTAGGACTGTGCTTTTTCACACCCTTCAGTCTGGCACACAAGTTTACTTGCCCTGGAATTGTGTGCACGTACTTGTGCACGGGGCCCACACAAGCCCATATGTGCACCTTGTAGCCCAGTAGCAGGCAATAAACTGACAAATGGATTGGAAGTCTCCTTTACTGTTTTCCCCTTAAGTTTTTTGTTAGATTAATAACATGATACATTTCACATGTATCAGTGCTTTGCCTGCATGTATGTGCCTGGAGCTCTTGGGGCCACAGAGCCCCTGGAATTGGAATTATGGGTGTTTGTCAGGTACCATGTGGGTGCTGAGAATCAAATCCAGGTCCCTGCTAGAACATCAAGAGCTCTTACCCTCTGAGCCCTCCCTCCACCATTTCCTGACCACTGCCTAGACCAGCAATTTCAACCTGTGGGTTTTGACCCCTTTGGGGGTTGAATGACCTTTTCACAGGGGTCACATGTCATATATCCTGCATATAGATATTTACATTAAGGAAACTGGGCTGATGGAGGTGGGAAGGAAGGGTCCTCATTGCCCTGACTCCCCAACACCTTCCTGGGTAGGTCTGCCTCAGTCCGTTTTCCTCAGACCTATCCTAATTGATGCCCACTGGGACCCTGGTTTCTGTATGCCTCAGTGTCCCCACCTGTACAATGGGCATGCTTTCAAGGGACCATGTATGTAACTTGCTATAAAGGGGCTGTACACATGCTGAGCACACAGTAGGGACTCTGTGGACTGTGGCCGTGTTAGCACTGGCTGAGGCCTGAGAGGAAGAGAGAAGGCTGGGAGCCTGTGGAACCAGCCCTGGGGGCAGGTTGCACTCTACCACAGCCCTGGTGTCCCCTAGGGAGATCTTTGGGAGAAACAGAAGTACCAGCACTGTTCCTCATCCTCCCCGAGAGCTGGCCGGTGCCCCGCGGGAAAGTGGTACCAAAGGGACAGGCACAATTACACTTCCATCCTCATTAAACCACATCTTCATTCTCATTAGGGTTTTATAGCCTCCGAGCAATAAGGGCCCATTACTCCTCGGCGGTCTAACCAGCAGGCCACTTCTTCCCACCCTGCCGCCAACACCAGCTCCATTCGGTTCTCCTGCTTGCTCCTCCTGGCAACCAGAGAGAAAGCAGCCAAACACTTATAACTAACCTACTAAATGTCACACGGTGCTCTTGTTGCGTGTGTCCAGCTCAGGTTTCCAGCAGGCTCGACGGTCTGTTCTCCCAAACACCGATAGCTGCACCTGAACCCACAGCTTTCTGAATCCACTCCAAGGACTGGGGCTGGATCCTAAGAAGGGCAGAAAGTTGCAGAGAGCAAATCTCGCACCATGTGGCTCAGCTGTAGAGACCTGCCCAGCATACGCAAAGCCCTGTGTCTAGTTTTCATCACTGAGTAGACTGGGCTAATGATACAGACCTGTAAACCCATTGCTTTCCAGGTAGGGCAAGCGGACCAGGAGTTCAAAGGCAACCTCCAGCTATACAGTTTAAGACTAGCCTGGGCTACATGAGACTCTTTCTCAAAGAAAAAAAAAAAAAGAGCCAGTCCTGGCTCCACCCCACTCTCCTGCATGCTGTATTACCACGGTGCCAGGCTGAACCATGAGACATCAGTGGCAGCCGTAGACGCATCTTCCCTCACTGTCCTCGGTCCTTCCTCACTGCCCTCTTCTGCACTGTGTGGCAGCCATGGCACATAATTTCGGTTGTCAATCTGAATGGAATCGACCCCCATAATCCCATGATCTCCTAGGCAGTGGCTTTCTTTGTTGGAGTGCTACGGCCCTGTTGGAGGAAGTATGTCACTGTGAGGGCGGGCTTTGAGGTTTTATATAGTCAGGACACTGCCCAGTGTGTCAGTTGACTTCCTGTTGCTTGCAAGATGCAGGACACTCAGCTACTCCTCCAACACCACATCTGCCTGCATGCTGCCATGCTCCCTGCCGTGATGGACTGAACCTCTGATCTATGAGTGAACCACACAATTAAATGTTTCCTTTGTAAGAGTTGCCGTGATCATGGTGTCTTTTCACAACCATAAGAAACTCGAGAAAAAATTGTGTACATCAGATTGGCCTGTGGTCATGTACGTGGGGCATTTTCTTGATGGCTAACTGACCTAGGAGGGCCCAGCCTATTGGGAGTGGTACCATGCCTGGGCAGGTGGACCTGGGCTGTACAAGGAAGGTAGCTGAATGCGGGCCTGACCGGAACTCAGTAAGCAGCTGTCTTCTGCGGTTTTGCTTTAGATTTCTATTTAGGGTTCCTGACCTGGCTTCTCTCAGCCATGGACTGTACCCTGTGATCTGTAAAATGAAATAAACCCTTTCCCCATTGCTTCTGGCCATGGTGTCTACCACAGCGGCAGAAACCACCTTGGACAGAAACTGGAACCATATGTGAACTGGTTAGTTGCTGTGACAGACCTGGCTGTGTTGTTTTGGGGAGGATTGCGGAAATTTGGGGCACTTTGGTCTGGAAAAGTCATTTGGTACTGAGAACGTAAGCACTGTTCTGTGGGAGACCGGAAGGCACAAGTTCTCAGACAAATCCAGATGATGGAGGCCTGGCTCATAATTATAGAGACAGTTTAATTCCCAAAGACCCTATGAGGGCCATGGTGTGAATTGAGAGGGTCAGGCAGATACCATGACAGGTCCTAATAACTCAGTGAAGAATTAGGCCTTGCTTCCAGCCTCCTGAAACTGAACAAGTCAGTTTCTGAGGAAGACACAAAGGACAATCAATTGCCAATGCCCCCAACGGTAAGGATGAGGGGAATTGCGTATACTAGGCCGGGGCCAACTCCCCCTTCTCCAGGTACCTCATGGTAATAATCAAATAAGGATAAAACCTGGGACTTGTCCAGATTTGCCAAAGAATATAGCTTTTCCTAGCCCACCTTTTCCTTAACCCACCTCTGCTAGCCTAACCAATTAGAAACAAGCTAATCTGATTGTCACTTGTGTAAATCAGTCCTAGATAGGATGACCACTCTGCTTTTTAGAACTCCTTTAGTTGTGTAAAAAGAGTGTGCAAGCTTTCCCTGGGGGAAGGTTGCCGTTCACCATTTTTGCCCTTGTGTTGGATGTGTGGCCCCAGCTTCTCAAGATAATAAACGCTCTTGCTGATTGCATACGTACATGGTGGTCTTTGGGGGGCCTCTCCAGGACGCTAACATGAATCATTTGAATTGAAATGTGTGGAAGGGAGACCTGAGGATTGTCCGTGCTAGCTAGTTGTGGGGAAAACCCAACTGTGCTCAGTAAAAGACCTGCATCACGGAGGCAAAGACTCCTGGGAATGATTTCCTCCAAGTCAGCACGCAGAAGCTGTGGTCCAGTCGAGGCCAAGGCCGTACATCAAGGTGGCAGCAAAACCTGGAAAGCAACGTGGAAGAGTCTCCTGCATCCTGCTGACTTGGAAGGCATGAAGGGGGTGTGGAGAGCCACTGAGGCTTGGCGCTGTGGTAGGTTTGGGGTCCCTACAGGGAGACCCAAGAAGGCCATCGGGGAAGGTGCAGCCTTAGTCACAGTGGGAACTACAGAATATGGAGACTCTAGGACCATGGGTGTCCACCGAGGCCAGCAGCAGGTATGGGCCAGAACCAGCCTGAGCCTTTGAGACTAGCTGTGTGTGCTGTGGATGGCCGAGCCAGAGAAGCAGAGCTGCCCAAGCCTTTGGAGTCCAGCAGATCAATAGTGAGTCCCAGATAGCCAACACGGAGTTTGTGAGGTTTTTCTTTTTGAGTTTGTGTTTTTTAGCATTTATTTTTATTTTTAATTATGTGCAGGACTGTGTGTGTGTGCCTGACTACACATACATGGGTATTTACACATTTACACGTGATGTCTGATCCCTTGGAGCTGGAGCTACAGAGTGCTGTGGGCTGCCTGACATGGGCGCTGGGAACTGAGTTCAGGTCTTTGGAAGACCAACCAGTGCTCTTAACACTGAGCCATCTTTCTAATCCCAGACACTGAGCCTTTTACACTACAGGGTTTTCTTTTTGCTTTTATATGACAGCAACTATGCCCTGGTTCTTCTTTCTTGAAATAAAGAAGCATATAACTTATTTTTTATTTTACAAGAGCCTACAGTTAAAAAACCACTTTGGATTTTTCAAAGAGATATTAAACTTTTTTTTTTTTTTTTTGAGATAATGTTTTTCTGTCCTGGAACTCACTTTGTAGACCAGGCTGCCCTCGAACTCAGAGATCCACCTGCCTCTGCCTCCCAAGTGCTGAGATTGAAGGTGTGCGCCACCACCGCCCGGCTGAGACATTAAACTTTCAAAGTGTTGAGATATTTAAAACCTGCACTGCAACACTTTGGGATTGGACTGTATTTTATATTGTGGTATTAGCATGCGATCTCAGGGACAAGGAGAGGTTTAGCAGTGATGTGCCTGTGTGTCAAGTGACAAGGGGTGGGCTTGTGGTGGCTGGTCCTGGCTACCAACTCGACAGTCCTGGAGAGAGAGAAATACAACTGGGAATTGCCCTACCAGATTAGCCTGTGGGCGCGTCTGGGGGCATTTTCTTCATTGTTGGTTGATACAGGAGCCCAACCCACTGAGAGTGGTGCCACCCCTCAGCAGATGCACTGAGCTTGCCTGGGGCAAGCTAGTGAGCAGCTTCCTCCAAGATTTCTGCTTTGAGTTTCTAACCCTGAATTCCTTTCCTCTCCAAGTTGCTTTTGCTTTAGATCATGGTGTTTATCACAGCCACAGAGAACAAGCAGGAGCGGCGGGGGGGGGTGGGGGTGGAGATCAGGGTTAATATGTGAGGGGCTTGACGGCTCAGTGGGGTAAAGTGCACAAGTCAGACAACTTGACTTGGATTCCCAGAGCCCACGCGAAAGTAACTTGGGAGAGCTGACTGCACAGAGCGATCCTCTGACCTTCACATGTGACTGTGGCAGGCGCAATGTCCCTGACACACACATACACATACACACACACATCATACACAAACCATGCACATAATGACTGTGGTTGGGATATATTGTATGAGAGAAGAACCTATTCTCAAAAAAAAATATTTAAAGCATGTGAGGGGCTGGAGAGATGGTTCAGTATCTCTGAACACCATCTGAACAGTCACGAGTAGGAGCTCAGATCCCAGCACCTGCATGACAAGCCAGGTGTCCTGTGCTTGCCTGCAATTCCAGGTCTAAGCAGAGGCAATGACAGAATCAAGGGGATGGAGACACAGCTCCGTGGTTAAAAGCACATACTGCTCTTACAGAGGACCCAGGTTCAGCTCCCAACTGCCAATAACTCCAGCTCCTGGGGATTTGATGCCCTCTGTTCTCCTCACATACAGACATAAATGCAAATAAATAATAATAAAACTACTTTTACCAAAGATAAAATTGGAGGAATCATGGACCTGCCAGCTGCCATTAGGGTCCAGCAGATAAAGGACGTTCACAAGACGGCCTGTGGTCATTCCTCCACTTAGGAGGAGGAATCATGGCCAGCCCAGCCTTGCGGTGCCATTACAGTGAGCCAGTATATGGTGGTGTTTCGGAAAGAAAGAAGGAAGATGGCTCAAGCCCTCTGAGGAGAGGCATATCTGAAGAGGCGAGGGTGGCAAGGCTAATGTAGGTGGCCTGCTTGCCCCTTGGGGTCATGTGGATGTCTGGGCCTGGCTTGCTGCCAAGAGCCACGCCTGGGGGCTAGAGAGATGGCTCAGCGGTTAAGAGCATTGCGTGCTCTTCCAAAGGACCCGAGTTCGATTCCCAGCAACCACATGGTGGCTCACAACCATCTGTAATGAGGTCTGGTGTCCTCTTCTAGCAGGCATATATGCAAACAGAATATTGTATCCATAATAAATAAATAAATATTAAAAAAAAAGAGCCACGCCTGGGTCAGTGGTCCTCCCCTAGCCGTGATCTTTGTTAATGTCTATGACTCCTGTTATCACTGAAGGCCATAAGAATGCCTGGGGTCTGGGTTACCACACATGCCACGCTGGTGCCCAAGGGCTACGCCACTTCAGGGGCTGCCCCAGTCTGAGTGGCCTGTGCTGTCACCAGGGGCCATAGTGACATCTATGCCTGAGCTGCTACCCGGGACCATGTTTGGTCTGTGGTCCCTCTGCAGTCACGGTCATAGTTGATGTCGATGGCCTGTTACCACCAAAGACTATGCAGATGCCAGAGGGGCTGTGCTGATACCTGGGGCCTGTCTGCCAGCAGGGCCCACAGATCTGAGTGCCCTGCAATTGCTGCCACCTGGGGCCGTTGTGACCACCAGACCCAAAATGTTGCTGATGACCATGTCTGGGTCCGTGGTCCAGATGCCATGTTGATGCCAGTTGCCCATAATACCACAGGAAGTCATGTGACCCATGTGTTGAAGTACGAGAGCTGTGCTGAGCTGGTCCCACCCCTCATTGGCATGGGGAGAGCCGGCTCCCCCCTCGCCAGAGAGATGCCCTTGCTGCCCATTGGCCCTGCCCCTCATAGGAGAGCTGCCCACCCCCATGGCACTTGGAGAGGTTGGCCCCACCCCTCGCCACAGGCGTGGGAAAGCTGGCTCTGCCCCTCACCTAAGGGGTGGCCCCAGCAGCTGACCAGGACACACCCGGGGCTTTGAGTTGGCACTCCCCAACACCTACCCATCTATGACCTGCTGGAGCCCATGGAGAAACTGGTTTTGGGAACCACAGCTACAGGATCTCCATGACTCAGGGCAACTACAGGATATCCAGGAGGAGATTCTCAAGTTTTCCTGGGTGGGGGGGGGGCACTACAAGAGAGAAGGGCGGATATAGAGGGACTGGGAAATGAGCGGGATTGGCATGCTTGATGTGAAACTCCCAGAGAATCAGTATAAAAATATTGTAATGAAAAAGATAAAATCAATGGGCTTGCTGGTTTCTAGCCTAGCTTAGTTTCAGGAGAGACTTTGCCTTAAAGAAACAGGTGAAGAGAGACAACGTGGGACCCTCACCTGAGGGCTTCTTCTGGTTTCCATGGTGGTGCACAATGTTCGTGTACTCTGACGGAATTTTGGGGGGTCTTTGTTTTGTTTTGTTTTTTTCTCAAGACAGGATTTCTCTATGTAGCCCTGACAGTCCTGGAACACATTCTGTAGACCAACTTGGTCTCAAATTCACAGAGATTCACCTGCCTCTGCCTCTCGAATGCTGGGGTTAAAGATATGCACCACTACTGCCTGGCAAAAATATATTTTTTAATTTACTGTACAAAATAGGCCAGTTGACAGAGAGACTGGAAATCTCCTCCTTACACTTCACACAACAGACAGTGCTCAGGAAAATCCGTCAATATGCACGAGGACCTCGAATTGCTGACGACTGTGAGCTGCCAGGTGGGAGCTGGGAATCGAACCTGGGTCCTAAGAGCAGCCCGCGACCTGCTTCTGAGCTGTTTCTCCAGCCCCCTTCTAGCAATCCCATGAAGTCTATACCAGGCAAAGGAAACTTTACGGACTAGGAAAATCTGGCCGGTCACGCTCAGTCCCTGCCTCAGATTGCGCTGGTGACTATCGGAGCCACTGTAACTGCTCGCTTTGGCCCCCACTGCCACACTCCGTGACATGAAACTTCCGTGATCGCTTATCTTTCTTTTTTTTTTTTTTTTTTTTTTTTTTTTTTTTTTGGTTTTTCGAGACAGGGTTTCTCTGTAGTTTTTTGGAGCCTATCCTGGAACTAGTTCTGTAGACCAGGCTGGTCTCAAACTCACAGAGATCCGCCTGCCGCTGCCTCCCGAGTGCTGGGATTAAAGGCGTGTGCCACCACCGCCCGGCATCGCTTATCTTTCTTAATGACTGAGGAAAGTATGACCCTCATGTTATAGATGGGGAAACCGAGGCAAGAAATGATGAAGAATTTACCTAAAAGTTTGATTCTGGTGGGCCCTCAGGTCACATCTCTTTGCAGGTCTGAACCCAGGCTACTGAGATCTTACCCTGCGGTGTAGTCACCCAGGGGCCCTGTTCTTGGCCCCAGCAGGGACCTCAGGTCCCGAATGTCACATACTAGGGGTGCATGTCTGCCTCAAGGTTCTTCAGAGCTTGGGGACCTGTCAATGGTACAGTGCAATCCCACAGGGATTATTAATTAGCGCTAATTGATATATCTGTTCACAGATCCAACGAGCCTTTTTGGGCCGAGACTACCCACAGGAGCACAAGAAACTTGGTATCCTGCCAACGAGTTCAGCTGCTGAGCTGAGGTTGCTCTGCTGAGACTCGTGGGTGACAAAGGGAAACAGAGGCATGGAGAAGCCTACCATCGTGGGACCTCAAGAGTGGTATCAGGCTCAGTGGTTTAGAGCTTAACACTGCTCTTGCAGGAGACAGGAGTTCAGTTCCCAGCACACATGGGTTCACAACCCCGTAACTTCAGCTCCAGGGGATAAGTTGCCATCTCCTGGCCCCTCTGGGTGCCTGCACTGATGTGCACAAACCCATATGGGACACACTCATGTGTGCACACACACATACACACACACGTATAATTTTAAACAGTAGATTAGATTTTACAGTGTTCTGTTTATTTTATTTTGCATATGTGAATGCAAACCTGGTACCTGCAGAGACCAGAAGCTTTCAGAGCCCCTTGAATCAACAGCTGCGAGCCTTCGTGTGGAATCAAACTCAGGTCCTCCGCAAGGGCAGCCAGTGCTCTTAACTCCTCCATCTCTCCAGCCCCTAAGTCTTTGCTTCTGTTTGAAGGCAGGTGTGGCAGTAATTAGCACGTGGTGGGCTAAGAAGGAGATGGACCACAAGTTGCAGCAATATTGGGCAGCATAGTGAATCTCAGGCAATAGAATGAGACTTTGTCTCAAAATAAAAGAAAATGCATTTTTAAATTGTTTTTCTTTTTTTAAATTTTTGAGGTGGGTTCTTACTCTGTAGCCCTGACCAGCCTGGAATTCGCTATCCTCGATGGCTAATCTTTGTTGTCAACCTGATCATGTCTAGCATCAACTAAAACCCAAAGCAGCTGGATACACCTGTGAGGGATTTTTCTTGACTGGATCCACCCTGATCCAGGGCCGCATCCTCTGGAGGAGCCTATGCAAAAGGGTGTGGAAGAAGGAAGCTCTTGCTCTTTGCCTGCCTCTCCTCACAACCACTGGCGAGTTCTTTCCTTCACTGGCAGTAGCGCCTACTTCGGGATTCTGGCAGGTACTGAAGACACCTGGGACATCTAGCCTTGCGGCCGGAACAACTGGATTCATGGAGTTTCTGTTTGGAGACAGCCAATGCTGGACGAGCTGAACCACAGCCTGTGAGCCACTCTAAAGAATCCCCTTATATTCCAGGACAGGAACCAAAAAGCTACGGAGAAACCCTGTCTCGAAAATCCAAAAAAAAAAAAAAAAAAAAAAAAAAAAAGAATCCCCTTATAAAACGGGATTTTATAGATTTATTCTATCAGTGTTTTTTCCCTGAGAGCAGTGATTCTCAACCTTCCTAATGTGACAACCTCATGTTAGGGGACCCCCAACCATAAAATTATTTCGCTGCTGCTTCATAACTGTAATTTTGCTACTGTTATGAATCTTAATGTAAACATCTGATATGCAGGCTATCTGATCTATGATCCTGTTTGACCTCGATGGGGTCGCAACCCACAGGTTGAGAATCATTGCTTTTGACAACCCTGAATAACACACCTCCAGTCTCATTCTCTAAGTGGCAGGGTGACAGGTGTGTGTCCCTGCACCTAGCTCATGAAACATCTACTCAAGGAGAACCCTCTGCATGTGGTTGATTTGTCATAGTCATTCCCTGTTTACTGTCTGCATGTGGCTGGTTTATCGTAGTTTCTGGCCACCCTCTCTCTCGCCTCCTCATACCTCCGTTTCTTTCTTGAGCAGAGAAAGAGCAGGTCTAGCAGCTTCTCCCTCCAAACCGGTTTCAGGCAGAATGCCTCTACTCTAATCTTGGGAACTCAATCACTTCCAGTGCATGAATGTAGCAGTAAGATATTTCTCTGGCCCCTCATTGGAAACAGAAGTTTCCTCCACATTTGTGGAGACAGAGCAGAAGGATAAACAAAGACAGACACACTCGGGCCAGAAAAATCCGATGTAAACACGTCACAGCAGACAAACACACGGGCACAGCAAACATACACACAGTCGGTTCCAGCCTGCGGGGAGGCGGGGTGGGCTAGGGTAGCTGGCTCTCTGTGTCCAAAGAGGTCTTCTGGACAACCACAGGAAAGGGTGGGGAGGCCCCGAGCAGATGCTCTGGGCATGACCTCATCTGGAGAGCTAAGCATTTGAGTGTACCCAGCTCCAAGCCAGAAGTTCAGGACTTAACACCCCACAAGGGCAGAGCTGACCCACAGCTGGTACTCAGGGCCAGGGCTCCCAGCAGCTTCCCAGGTGTCCCTAACCGTAAGTGTCTCTCCAAAAGTCTCTGGGATTTTTTGCCAAATCAGGTACTTGGGCCCCATTCTTGAATCGGGTAAAGGCCCTCACCAGTTTACAAGGTTCTGTGTACATCTGCCCAGTAGACATTTTCTTCCTTTCCCTGGCGGTTCTTTCCCGAAGGCCTCCTTGTGCCCTGTGGGGGTGGGGTTTCAGGCAAGTCCTCCGGACTCTGACCTCGGGGAAAGCAGAGAAAGTCCCGGAGCCCGGCTTGGAGTAGAGCAGTTCCGGTTTCGGCAGTGGGCAAGGGGCCCTTGGAGACAGCACTGGGACCCAACTGTGGTGACCAGGTTATCTACTCAGCGTCCTCCAAAGCGTGGGATCATCTCCTTCAACAGTGTCAAGAGGCAGAGACCTGAATGCAGCGGCTGGGCCGGACGCCATAAGCACTGAGCCAGTGTGGGTGAGAGCAAGGGCCAGGACATCTGCCCTAGGGAGATGGACATCCGAGGCTGATGTGTCTCCCACCAGGGTGGAGCTCACTTGGAAGAGGCCTCTTATAATCTGGATGCCATTACCGTGCCAGGTTTTGCCAAGGCTTTTTGAGAGGGAAGGGTTGGGATTGAGCCCTGAGCAAGTCATGCGGGTTGCCTGAGCCTCGGTTTCTCTGTACAATAGAGATTCGTTCATCTCTATCGTGAATGTGCACCTTCCCCTCTCCCTGCACCAGCCGTGCCCTATGTACATTTAATAGGACATCCACCTAGTGAGCTTGTACCTCAGTACCTAAGTTGGAGGATCATGTGAGACCTGGCTAGGAGAGAGGTAGAGCGGCATCCTCATCTCTACCTCACACATGATCAAAAAGCTTTCCAACCAGGCAGTGGACTCCGAAACAGGACGTGGCATCCGAATCCGGGTTTAGGCGCTCCTCCTAGGATGCCGAGGTGAGGGCTAAGTCTGGAGGCCTCGCCCACAAAACACACACCACTCGCTCGTAGTTGGTACCGCGGCGGCAGCGCGGGGAGCGAGCGCCACCTGGGGGCCGTCAAGTAGAGGTGCGAGCGCCGCCTGCGAAAGTGGGTCACTGCCACCTTCCTCCCCGCCCAGGACGCACCCTCCCCCATTCCCAGGAGTAGTTTTAGAAACAACTCACGTTTATGAAATTCTCCTGCAAAGGACGCTTTTCTCAGCCAGAATTTGTCCACGTATTCATGCAACAGACATTTGCTGAACCACTGTGCTTGTCCTGGTCTGGGGTCACAGTCAGGGAATAGAACATTTAAACCTGCCAGAGCTTCTGATCGCCTGAGAATGGGGGTGGGGCAGGAGGACAACTAGAACCGGACAAGGCAATTGCTGGCCCACAGTCAGCGTCCTGAGGAGAAGGTGAACAGAGGGATGAAGTCACAGCTCGCCACTGAAGAGCCAGAGGGCTCCAAGGAGGTGTGGCTTGCGCGGAAGCGGAGGAGCACAAAATTCCCAGACACCCCATAAGGGTGTGGCTCATGGTCCGCGCTTCCCTAGCGTATGGGAAGCTCCGGGTGACCACACACACACACACACACACACGGGATTGGCTAAAGGTTTTCCAATCGGATGCAGCAAGTGCAAAGGCCCTGGAGCAGAACTTGAAGTTAAAGCTCTCTCCCTCTTTTAGGTTTCTCTTATATGAACGACTGTTTTCCCTGTATGTGTGTCTGTACACCACATGCCCAGAGGTCAGAAGAGGGCATCAGATCCCCTGGAACTAGAATTACAGGTGGTTGGTTCTGTGGCTTGAGCCTACAGCTTCCTGCGTATGAGGCGATCACCCTGCTCTGCCTTAGAAACGGCTCCTCAGTGAACTGCACAGGTTGGCCTTTAACTTACTTTGTAGCTCAGACAGACCTTGGACTGTGGTGACCCTGCTTCAGCATCCTGAGCAACTGTGGTGGGTGACAGGTGTGTGCAAGGCCCTGGCTTCTGTGGTCCTGTTAGTCAGCCATGGTCTGGAGGACAGTCCTGGCCATCAGAGCTCCCTTGTGGTCCTCTGTCTCTCTCCCTGAGAGACCCTAGGCTCTGCACAGTCACCTTGGCTCTGGGACCAGAGCCTGGCCTTCTTCTTGACACTAAGGTCAGTACAGGCCCAAGGAATCCTCACTTCAGACAGTTTACACTGCTGGGCCCGTGTCTAGTCTCCTTTCTTCTCTGAGCCAGGAACCTGTTACCACCCCATCTTCCCTGAGGGAGCTGCTGTCCCCCACCTTCTTCACCTCAGTGTTGGTCTGGGGTATGAAACATGCAGTATTTGTATTCTCTTCACTAAAGAAGCTGAGGCAGGAGAATCTTGAATTCACAGTGAAACCATCTCAAAATGAAAAGTACCCTCTAAGCCCCTCCTGGCGGACCTCAGCCGGTTCATGCCCCCCCCCCCCCAACAATATTGTGCACCTTCGAAAAGGACCATGATGAGAAACTGATTTGATTCCAGGAACACTGCTTCTTTTCACGCTCGCTCCAGGAGCCCCTGGCCAGACTGATGGCCGTGCCAGCCTCCTAGGAAAACCAGGGCTGTCCGCAAGCCTGCTTGTGCGCTTAGGGAGGGGCGGAGCCTCTGGGGCTTCTAATTACGGCTTCAGCCGCACAGACTTAATTACTGCCTTGCGAAGGGTTAATTACTCCTAATCGGTTGGGAATCAGGCAATTTCCTCGCCTCCTGAGAACCAAAATATTTTCCCTTCTCAACCCCCCCCCCCACTTCCTTGGGTTTTTTCTACTTTCCCTGAGTGAAGGGTCTAGGAGACAGGGTGGAGTGGGAATCAGAATTCCCACAGGGAGCTAGCTTGATGGAGCCTGGTGGTTCTGACTTAGGTAAAAAGCAAATTCAGGGACACAGACTATGGTCTGAAGCAGATCTTTGAGAGATGGTCAAGAGCTGTGTGGAACTCCCGTTCCTTGGACTCTGGCAGAATCCTGACCCACCTCAAGTGACTATGGAGGCTGAAGCTGATTGCTCCCTGCCTGGGGGTCCCCAGGCCTCAGTTTCCCCACCTGTATAAGTGCTGGCACCTGTCTGGGTGGCCTTGTAGGTGCAGGTGAGTTGGTGCCTGTCTAGGTGGCAAGTAAGTTGACTCCTTCCTCTGGTGCGGGCTGTGCTAAGGACCACTGAGCTGAGAGGATGAGGAAGGTGGGAAACCCTGTGATACCTGCACATGGTTGGCAAGGTGAGAGAAAAGGGGAAGTGAGAGTAAGGTCCGGGCTGGGAAATGGCCGTGCGGCCCTTCAGCAGGGAACCAAACACACACATTTGATTGAATTCTGAGCCCAAGAAACTGGGGAGAGGTTGGTCTCAAAACTCAGGATGGGGGTGCTGTTTGTTAGGGAAGTGAAGTGTGTGGGAGATGTGGGGAAGACCAGAGGTGAGAGGGACTTGAACAATCTAATAGTAGCCTAGATTCAACCTTCCCCTGCTTGAGGTTGCCCTGTCTCCCATCATCTTCCAGGCTTTGCCCTGAGGTTCCCATTGTTAGTGATCTGTGGGGAGCTGCCCTGGCCGTGCCCAAGCCTTCTCACCCCTGAGAAGGCCTCCTCTCCACACTGGGGGACTGTTGACTCTCCTCTCCACACTGTGGGACTGTTGACTCTCCACTCCACACTGTGGGGCTAGCTGCAGAAGGGACATCAAGCCCAACTTCTGAGACTCTGGACAGCCTTGCTGTAAGCTGCCTTGTTGTGTGGGAGAGGCAGGAGAGTCACTGATGGGTGGATTGATAAGGACCCTCTAGGCTGGATTTCAACCCTGAAGTGGTTGGCCAACTTCCTGTTTACGGAGATGCCAATGGCCAAGTCCCGGCTTCCTCTCTGCTTTGGCCTAGTGAAAAAGTGCTGGCCAGGAACAGCAGGCACCAAGAGAGGCTCAGAGCTGGGCACTGCTGTTCTCTCAGGATCCAAACTCAGTCAGAGACTCTGGCTTCCATCCCCAAAACTGCTAATAGTGTGTGTGTGTGTGTGTGTATGCATATGTGTTCCTGTGACTACGTGTGTGTACTTGCTTGTGACTACATGTGTAAGTGTGTGTGTGCGCGTGTGCTCCTGTGACTGCATGTATGAGTGTGTGTCTGTGTGCATGCTCATGTGACTGCATGTGTGAGTGTGTGTCTGCACGCTCATGTGACTGCATGTGTGTGTCTGTGTGCATGCTCATGTGACTGCATGTGTGAGTGTGTGTCCGTGCACACGCTCTTGTGACTGCATGTGTGAGTGTGGGTGTCTGTGTGCACGCTCATGTGACTGCATGTGTAAGTGTGTGTCTGCACACACTTATGTGACTGCATGTGTGAGTGTGTGTCTGCACACACTCATGTGATTTTATGTGTGAGTGTGTGTGTCTGTGCACACGCTCATGTGACTGCATGTGTGAGTGTGTGTCTGCACACACTCATATGACTCCATGTGTGAGTGTGTGTGTCTGCACACGCTCATGTGACTGCATGTGTGAGTGTGTGTGTCTGTGCACACGCTCATGTGACTGCATGTGTGAGTGTGTGTGCACCCTCATATGACTGCATGTGTGAGTGTGTGCACCCTCATATGACTGTATTGTGAGTGTGTGTGTGACTGTGGAGGCCACAGGATAATTTCAGGTGCCTCAGGAGCTATCTCCTTGCCTTTTGAGACAGGCTCTCTCATGGCCAGAAAGCCTCAGGGGTCCACCTGCTGGCCCTCCTCAGCGCTGGGGTTACAAGCACGTGCTCAACCTGCCTTTTATTTGGTGGGGATTGAACTCAGGTCCTCTAGCTTGCAAGGCAGTTTATCCCTCGGAACCATTTCCCAGCCTGATGCTGTTAGCATTAAAGGAGACCTTAGCAGTTTTATATGTTTGAGACAGAGCCTTGCCGTGCTGCCCTGGGCGCAAACCCTCCTGCCTCAGACTGTCAAGTGCTGGAATGTGAGAAACTGAGTTTTGTTTGTTTTCCTGTCAGAGGCAATCAGCCCAAAGCCCGCATTTCTCACCACCTTCCCCTTTGTGCTGATTGGTTGCATCAAATTGTGAAGTCCAACCCCCACCAGCGGGAGGAGACAATTATCACCTCCATGAGGGTTAGAGACGCGGGCAATTTTGGTTAGTGTTTGCTAGCCCATTTTGAGTCTGGTGTACCCTTTCTACGAAAAGAAATCACTGCCAAATGACTCTCTCTCCGTGGTGTGTTTGTCTGTAGGACCCTGAGATTGGTTTTCCCCCAATAATTTGGGTGTTCTCCATGATTTCATCTGGGTGAGTGTTACCATCCCCTCCAATGGGGAGACAGGCCCCACCCTGTCATGGTGACCCCAGGATCTAAGGGAATGGCACTCTTTTGAATCAATAAGGATCCAGGGGCAAACTTTCCTCAGCAGCTTGAAGAAGGCCCAAGAAACTATCCAAACAAGCAAGCAGAGGCCACAGGACGGCCAGCACGCCAGGGTCACCAGGCTTTGGAGACACATCCCCATCCCCACCGTGTGTATGAGGGAACTGAGGGGAGGTCAACATGGAATTCAGGCGACAGCTCTGGGCACTCACAGTTACTATCTGTAGCCCCTTTTCTTGGGGGTGGGAATTCTGCCTGTTTCTTTGCTTTGTCCTTTTTTTTGGGGGGGGGTGGAGTGAGGGCTTTACCAGCCTACGCCATATATACAGCCTCCTCATGTATCCTTGCTAACCTAACTCAATGTTTTTTTTTTTTTTTTTTCTGTTACTGGGAACCCTCATTGGATTAGCAGGTACCCTAGAATTTTCTGTTACCGGGAACCCTCATTGGTTTAGCAGGTACCCTAGAATTTTCTGTTACCGGGAACCCTCATTGGATTAGCAGGTACCCTAGAATTTTCTGTTACCGGGAACCCTCATTGGATTAGCAGGTACCCTAGAATTTTCTGTTGCCGGGAACCCTCATTGGATTAGCAGGTACCCTAGAATTTTCTGTTACCGGGAACCCTCATTGGATTAGCAGGTACCCTAGAATTTTCTGTTACCGGGAACCCTCATTGGATTAGCAGGTACCCTAGAATTTTCTGCGCCACAGCCATCCAGTCACAGGTTCCAATCCTCTTCTCCCGAAATTATTTTTTTATTCATTTCTCTCTCTCTCTCTCTCTCTCTCTCTCTCTCTCTCTCTCTCTCTCTCTCTCTTTCTCTCCTTTCCTCCCTCCCTCTTCTCTCTCCCCCCTTCCTCTCTTCCTCCCTTCTGCTCTTCCTCCTTCCCCACTTCCCTCCCTATTTGGCCTTAACCTTCCTGATGGGATCACAGAAATGAGGCCCAGCTAAGACTCCAACATGGGCTGTATTGCCCATGCAATACAAGGCCAATGCATTTTTTATACCAGACTAAGGAGGCAACACCAGACCTCCACGGTGATCTTTTATTTTTAGTTTTTCTGTTTTGTTTTGACACATTGTTTTACATGATGTATATACTGGTTTCTGGAGGGGACTTGAGAGCTTTTCCAGCAGTGCGTCTCCAACACTAAAAGCTTCAAAAGGAGCCGACACTGAGATGTCTAGACTTGGGCTGCTCACGTGGTTTGCAGCAGTCCAGGGAGATCTTAGGAAAGCGCAGATCCCAGCTGGGCCCAGAGAAGAGCTGTCCAGGTGCCGGCAAGCTACTGCCAGCAGGCGGCTACCACGGCTGGAGGGCTGGAGCCGGAACAAGCAGCCTTCTTGTGGGAGGCTGCAGACACCGGCTATGCCCGGTCTTCATGGCGGCTCTTTCCGCCACTGCTCCAAGTCTGCTTCTCTCTAACTGACATAGAGCGTTCTTTCCGTTCTCTAAGACGCCTTCGCTCATGCTTGTCTGCCTTTGTTCTCCCGTGGAGCCCTGGGCATCCTGGGTTTTTACTTTCTGGTTACTCTAACGTGGACAGACTAGGGGAAAGAGCAGCGGTCGCCACCCTGTCTAAGCTCTTAACTCCAGCACTTCCTTAGCGGAGTCCTTCAGGATCCCGTAAACACCAGCTTCGTGGGATTTTGCAGTCTGTCTGTTGTTTCTCTCTGCTTCTCACACTTCATAAGCGCAGCTATGATAGCTCGCTCTGTGTACTCTATTAAGACCGTGTTCTCCACCTGGCTTACCTAGGAATTTAAGAGGCCTGTAGTTTAATAGTGGGTGCACTGTCGTTATTTTAGCCTATGTACGCAGTTTGGGTTCAACGTGCTTTAATTGAAGGGGTGTTGCACAATGCTGTCTTGAGCCAAACAGCTGTCATTGGCATGACTTCTTTGCCTGCTTACAAAGGATCGCCACAGCTGGACCTGTTAACTTCTGACGGTCCTTCGGAGGAGGAGGGCGTGGGCGGGGTCACCGGACCTCGCTGAGATCCAGCCCCTCTTCCCAGCCAGCTGCGTGCAGTTCCCCCTAACTGCACTTGGCCTCCAGGTCTTAAGGAATATAAAAGTATAAAAGTGGGGGGGGGGCGGAGACTAGGGAAAGAGCCTCCATCTAAAAAGCTATTCAGAAGCCATCATCCACTCTGGGTGCAGACTTTCCAGTGTGGCTGCTCTGGGGGCACCACAGTCCTGTCAGTGACCCCTCCTTCGCACTCTGTCTGTAGGCTTTCTTGTTCCCCAGGGTGAACTTCCCTGACATCACACTTTGGTTTGTCCCTGGGACATTATGAAGAGGGTGTCGTTGCTTAGACCACTCCACCAGGGAAGGGAAAAATATTCTCACGACTCCTGGTAAGTTTGTTCTCGTGACTTGTAATACTAAAAAACCCGGAAACTAAAAAACTCCTTCGGCTATGGAGGTCTGAGTAGGTGAAGGCAGGTCAAAGGTGAGGCTTAGAGTTGATGATATCAAATTTTCTAAGGCTAAAGCTCAATGCATTGCTCTCAAGTCTTTGCTCACATCAATGGATCTTAAAAGGTTTTAGGCTTCCACTCCAGTTTTATCTAAATATTACCCAGTAGTTAAAAGGACCAGACTGAGTGGCTGACACCGGGCGTCCAATGTTCATACTTGGAGGCTATGTTAATATAATCAGAGGGATTAAAGTGGAGACTATGTGCCCCTTGTCTGCCAAGTTCAACTAGACCCCAGGGGATTATGGGACATCCCCAAATATCCCAGAACTGTCGGGAGTCAGCTGCTGCCACGTGAAGTTAGGCCTGGAGACCCACCCAGCAGACTCTAACCCATGTCCAGTCTACAAAGAAGAGGGTCAACGTGGCGGGAAATTTCCTTCATGCTTCCAAGTAAAGCCAAGCAAGGCCTTTGACATACCCTCACACAGAACGCACAACTGGGGAAAAGGACAAAGGGGGCAGGGGCTCCTCTCAAGCTCGGGCGGCCCCAATAGTTTAAAGAGGAAAGGTTAATTTTGGTCATCTGTACTGTCTTTACTCCCTAACAGGAAATATAGCCGAAGACCAATGATTGTTGTTTCCTCAACAGGGGCCGCGCTCCCCACGCCTCAGCCTTAACTCCATATAGGGTGCTGCTCAGACAACTATTTCTTACTAATGATTTTCTTCTTGGTGAGAAAAATGCTGCCCAGATTTAAAACCTCAGACTTTGGCTTGCTTCAGAACCTGTCTGCAGCCAAGAGAAACAGGCCCACTATTATTTTAACCTAACGCACAAATGGTGGCAAAATATCCCTTCTCTGTCCAGAAGCCATATGGGAGGGACCTGGTACTGATTCCAGCCACTCCAACGGCTGTCTCGAGGCCTGGAAGCATCCCGGGTTCATCACTCTGGAGACCAGCCTCAGAGACCAAAGCCAAACAAGGAACAGCGGTAGATGGAGGCTCTTGTGAGCCCATCGAGAGATTTAATGGACTCTGATTTTGACATTGAACATCTTCTCTGCTCCCACCGCTGGTACATTGCCTTGCTAATCATTTTGCCTTCGCTTCTCCAGTCAAGGGCCTCCTTCCCTCCCAACACCTGCAGTTACACACATGAGACTACCCACGCATCTGGGGGTCTTCTCCACAGACCCCCTAGAAGGGAACCCTGACTGCTCGGCCTAATGGCCGCATTCAGCTGGAAGAAACCAGATCGGTGTTCGCCCATCTTCGTCTTCTAAAGAGACGGCAGCTATCTCTTTAGAAAGCAGGGAGGGTAAAAGACGATAGAGGGGATTAGGGTAGTCAGCCTGCATGTTCTCGAAGCTCCCCTTCTCCCTCATGATTAGTCAATCCAGCCAGAGTGTAAAGTTCAGCTCCCACTAATGGGATGAGACGCAATCACCCTCTTCATTAGGAAGGCAGGTGCCATTTTGCTGAGTGTGTGGCCCAGCCTAGTTTCAGGTCGTGGTGCGACTTTTCATGAAAAGATAGCCTGCCAATGTGCATACAGATTGATCACGTGTGCCTTTGTGTGACACCTGAATGATCCTTTTCATAATGTGGGGTTCCAGGCATAGGTTATCATGCCAGATTGTCTGTCTTTCCTTCCTTCCCTCCTCCTTCTTTTTCTACTTCATCTTCTTCTTTTCTCTTCTTTCTTCTCCTTTTCTTCTGAGAGAGGGTTTCTCTGTGTAGCAGCCCTAACTGTCCTAGAACTCACTTTGGAGACCAGGCTAGTCTCGAACTCACAGAGATCCGCCTGCCTCTGCCTCCCGAGTGCTGGGATCAAAGGCATGGGCCATCACTGCTAGACTTCGGCTTGCTATCTATTGCACCAGAGATGGAGTCCTGTTTCTTGTGTGCACACTAAGCAAATGCTCCAACAGGCTGCACCCTCAGCCCTTTAACTGTAGGCTTCTAGTGGGCAAATTACATGGTACAGAAATTGTGCCTCAACAAAGCAATTAAAATGTCACCATAAAAAACCACAGGGGTGGCCTTTCAGCTCTGAGTAAACAAATACCCGCACTTAGACCCTGTTCCAAAGAGACCTGGGGATGCACTGGGGACCAAACACATAAAACCCCCACTCTCTATGTGGCCAGATGACATCTATACTTGTCACCCAGCACCTGATAGGTAGA
The DNA here is from genome assembly GCF_950005125.1 of Chionomys nivalis. Lineage (NCBI taxonomy): Eukaryota > Metazoa > Chordata > Mammalia > Rodentia > Cricetidae > Chionomys > Chionomys nivalis. Next base: position 42,069,396 of record NC_080106.1, read on the forward strand.
GGCGGAGACACGGGGGTCCTGGAGGCTCACTGGCCAGCCCTACACGCATCTTTCTCGAGATGCCCCTGCTTCAAACCGCTCCAAAGGTTTGGGGCACTTATGTGTGCAGCGTCAGGTACTCAAGAGCTGGAGGGAGGAGTCTGAGTTCAGTCAAGGCCAGCCTCAGCTAAACCTCTAGTTTGAGGCCAGCCTGAGACACGTGAGACCATATCTAAAATGGAAAAATAAACACGGAACTCCACCCTTCCCGATTTCCTTTTTTCTCAACACAACTGTCAGTATCTCTGTGCTTAATCTTGCTTCCTGTCAGCTCCCCCCTGGGAGGGAGGGGTCTTTTATTTTTCTTTCTTTTTTTGAGATAAGTTCTTACTCTGTAGTCATTTGAGGCAAGAACAAATTCTCCCAGCTCCCTTGTGTGCAGAGCCCACCGGTCTATGTCAAGTTTCTTCCTCAGCAGCCCTCTGTCTTACTCTTTTTTTTTTTTTTTTTTGACATAGTCCTTCATGGAACCGAGAACTTAGCTGACCAGTGAGTCTTCAGGAACCCCGTGTCTCCGCCTCACCCCAGCCCTGCACACCCTAGTGCTGAGATGGCACGTGAGCCACCCAGGTCTGACGTGGGTGCTGGGATAAATCTTAGGTCCTCACGCTCACACAGCAAGCATTTTAGCAAGGGTGCCATTCCCCGACCCCCAACCTCCCTGTATGTTGTTGTTTTGAGACAGGGTTTTGCCATGTAGCCCAGGCTGGCCTCCAGCTGGCTCATCCCGCCTCTACCTATCAGGTGCTGGGTGACAAGTATAGATGTCATCTGGCCACATAGAGAGTGGGGGTTTTATCTGTTTGGTCCCCAGTGCATCCCTAGGTCTCTTTAGAACAGAGTTTCAGGAGGAGGAGAAGCCAGGCAAAAGGATATGCCGGGGGGGGGGGTGGGTGGGAGGAAGGTGGAGAGGCAGAAGCATGCAAGGAACAGAAAGCCAGAGGGGCTGGAGGGAAGCGAGATTTCAGAGGTGACAGGACAGACCTGAGGACCACATGGATGACTTTGATTTGTCCTGATGGAGAAGGACCTGGCCAGAGAGAACAGAGAGGCAGAGCTGAGGGGAGGAGCCTGCTGATACCCAGGTTTCAAGGCACAGAATGGGGCTGCACCAGGAGGGCAGGTTGAAATGGAGACCTCTAGTTTTCCTGGTGTGCTGTAGAGGGACCCAGAGAGGCTGCTCAGATGGTCAGCTCTCCACCCCTCCCTGTTCACCCAGCCTCTCTGTCCACAACAGTCCCCCCTGGGACCCAGTCCTGGAGCTTCTAATTCTTTTGTCCTGAACTCAGAGGGCACAGCATGCCCCTCACCCACACAGCTAAGGCCAGCCAAGCCTTATGTGGAAATGTTTGGATGCCAAGGAAGGAAGGAGGCGTGGCATTTCCCGGGCGGCGCGGACTGCAGCCTGGCCCCGGCAGGTCAGCTCCCCGGCTCTCCCTCACATTTCCTCTCCAGCCTACATCTATAGAGTGCAGTCTCCGCTTTGCCACTGCTCCTCTGGTCCTCTCTCTGACCCTACAGGGATGGTCCTCATAGCCCTATACAGCTTAGGTGTGACTATGTGTGGCTCGCACCACAAGGTGTTATGCCCTCCGAGGCTCTCACATCCTGTGCCTTTAAGCTTCTTCCTCTTTCCCATCCAAGCATCCTTCATAACTCCTTTCTCCGTTTTGTTTGTTTGTTTTTCCTGAGCACAGCCCTGAGGCTACTACAAAAACAAAAAGTTAAAAAAAAAAAAAAAAAAACCTAGAAAAAAAACTTTGTAAAGACCTTACCAGGTAAAGACAAACCAGCTTGATTGCCCCTCAAACCTCAACAGCCAGTGTTCCCACGTTACAGATTGGAAGACTGAATCACAGAGTGTGTGGCTCACCAGGCCACACAGCTATGAACAGCAGAAGAGGCCCAACCCCCGGCCACACTGCTTCACCACCTCAAGGGAAAGGCAGCTGAGGCCTCCAGAACCCCAGAAGGAGAGACAGGAAGTAGGAAGTGGTTAAGAAGGTCCAGGAAAAGACCCGGGGAGATGGCTCAGTTGTTAAGAGCACTGGCTGCTCTTCCAGAGGACCTGGGTTCTTCTCCCAGTACCCACATGGTGGTTCATAACCGAGTATAACTTCAGTCCCAGGGGTCTGACGCCTTCTTCTGCCTTCAAAGGTATTACCTGGATGCGGGAACGCAGACATAAGCTCAGGTACACAAAGATGCATAACATAAAACAAGATTTTTCTAAAGGAAAAAAGGGAAGAGGAGGAGGAGCTCAGGAGTCACACACACACACACGCACACACACACACACACACACACACACACGCAGCAGTAGCAGGCAGCACTGAGGGCTTTGACCAGCATCACTGCTGCCCTGGGGAGGTGGCTCTGCAAGCAGATCATTTGCCACTCAAGCACCAGAACATGCGTGAAAAGCCATGTACAGCTGTGAACACCTGTAACGGCTCCGCCGGGGAGGTACAGACAGCAGAACCCTGAGAGACCTCCAGGAAGCCAGCCTAGCCGATCTCAGGCTCCAGGTCCTACGAGGATACCTGCCTGAAAATGCAATGTGCACAGGCCCGGTCTACACACCTTTAACCCCAGCAGGCCCGGTCTACACACCTTTAACCCCAGCAGGCCTGGTCTACACACCTTTAACCCCAGCACTCAGAAGGCAAAGGCAGGTGGACCTCTGAGTTCAAGCCTAGTCTCCTTGTGAGACTCTGCTTCAAACATTAATTAATTAGTTCATGGACCTCTGAGACATCCATGGTCAGCAGAGTAATGTCCCGAGGGGAGCAGGAAGGTAGTTCAGTTCAACAAGACTAAGCAGCAGGCGTTGTTCAAACTTTGGGAGTCTGACCCTGAGTACTTTATTTTAGGTGTATTTAAACACAGCACGATTTGGTGATATTTCCTTGTGCTAACTAACCCAACACCATGTGCAAAACAAAGCTCAAAGCCTGGCTCCATGGAAACCCTTTGTGGCCAGGTGCTGGTGACACACACCTTTAATTCCAGCACTTGGGAGGCAGAGGAAAGTGGATCTCTGTGAGTTCAAGACCAGTCTGATCTACACAGTGAGTTCCAGGACAGCCAAAGCTACACATAGAAACCATATCTTGAAAAAACAAAAGCATAAAACCAAACTCTTTGTGAAGTACACGTGACAGTTTGCATAAAGATGGGGTCTACAGACTGTCTACACATGACACCTCCCTATAGAGACAGGTTCTCACAGATTGACAAGCTCAGAGTCTGGGGAGGGAATCCAGTGTAGCCACACAGACAATGCAAAGATTACCAGGCTGTTAATAACGTCTGCCCCCAGCCTTCTGGGCAGAAAACAGGTCCTACATCCCTCTCTTTGAAGACACAGCCCTGTGCCTTTATCATTCCTGGTTCCCCTAGTGCTTATGTGTGAGCAGTTAATCAGAGCCCCTCGGTGCTCCCCACAATTAGCTAGTTAAATCATACAGCGTTCAGTGGCCCATGCCTTTAGTCTCAGCACGTGGGAGGTACTGGTCTACATAGTGCCATAGGACAAGGAAAGACCCTGTCTCAAAATAAAGTAAAATATGGGTTGTCATTGAGGGTGATACCTCTGTCCGTCGCATGCATGTATACACATGTGTGCATGCACACCCGTATACACAGAGACTAGGAGCTGTTCCCATCCTTACAGTGTCCACTGAAGTTGAACAGGAAGGGTTGGTGTCTATCCAATAGAGCTTTCAGATGCAGCTCTGCCCTCCACTATACCTGCAGTGCAGACTAGTGTGAGCCCCTGGGATGGTCTGGAAACAGAGCTCTAGACAGAGAACAATGTAAAGGCCTTGAGGTCCACCTGCGTATCCCAGGAGAAAAACAAGGCCGAGGGAGCTAGCCAAGGTAACGAGAGGAGAGAGGCTAGCTATATAGAGTCATGTTAGAGGTGTTCAGGTTCAGTGATAGGAGAGTCCAGAAGCCCCCCCCCCCCCCACGCACACACTTGAGGCCTGGAGATCTGGCCTGGTGCAAGAGTTGTGTGTGCACCAGGAAGGGACAATGGAAAAGGATGGCAGAAGCAGACAGGCGCCTGCATTCCCTGAGCTAGCTTAGGCGTCTCTGTCCTCATGGACTTCTGTATTAGAGGTTTGGTCCTTGGGGAGCAGGCACTGAACTTTAAGAGATGCAGCTTGGTGGGGGTGGGGAGATGGTACAGGCTTGAGGACCACAGTTTGATCCTCAGCACCTACATCAAAAGCTGGACCTGTGGCTGTAGTGGCGGCTCAGAGGTCCAGATTTGATGCTCTTCCAGAGGACCCATGTTCTGTTCCCAGCACCTACACGGCAGCTCACAGCTATGCTTAGCTCTGGTTCCGCGTGGCCCAGTGTCCTCTTCTGACTTCTGAGGGCACTAGGTACCCACATAGTGTACATACACACAAGCAAACAAAACATCCAGACACATAATAAATCTTTAGAACGGAGGTGGGTATATGGGTCCTTCAGGACTCAGAGAACTGGGTGCTGTTCCAGAGGACCGTGGCTTTCCCTGGCTTCAGGGAGTGACCTAGCTGGGGCAACAAGGGAACAAAGAAAGGACAGACACACACAGACCTGTGCCCAGAAAAGCTGGGATTGGTGCTCTGTGCTTGGTCTGCAGGAAGATGCTAACCACTAAGCCACACAACCCAGAACCCCAGCCCGTTTGTTCTGTGTGTCTGAACTGGGAGGCAGGTTTGCTCCAGGGCTGGAGAAGGTGGATCAGCTATCTCAGTAGGAGGTCTCTGTAGAGAAGCCATGCCAGGCTGCAGTCCTCCCAGAGGAGGAAGCTGCGGTTGACAGTGTTTACTCACTCGAGGAATCATTCCTAAACACTGTCCTTGGACCAGAGGAAGGCTCTGCCCTCCCCCGGGACGGGCTTTGCCACTCCCAGGAGGCTGAGGCACTGGGATCCAAAATGCGGCTACACCCATGTCAACAACCCACATCCACTCAGGATTTAATCTGCTGTTTGCACATTGACTCAGGGTTTCCTCGGCTCCCCACAGTTCCCAGCCCCATATCAGTTGGCACACAGCTGACTCTAACTCCAGCTACAGAGGAACCAGTGTCCTCTGGCCTTTTGGGGTACCTGGACACATTTGCACACACACATCTACATAATGAAAAATGACACAAAAATAAACCTCTTAAAACTCTAGATTAAAAAGCTGGGCACGGGATTTCATGTTTGCAAACCTTGCTGTGCCACAGTGGAGACAACAGGGTCCCTTGGGGCTCACTGCGCAGCCAGTGGAGCCCACTTGGTGGATTACAGGACAATGAGAGACCTGTCTCAAGCTACGACAAGGTGGACCAATCCTGAGGAATGACAGCTAAGATCAAACTCTCACGTATGCACGTACAAACATTCATGTGAGTTTGTAGCCAAATCCACAGTAGCACGTATATACACACACATCAGGAGACGGCGGGAGAGGTGAGTCAGTGCCCAATAACCCCTGGAAGGGGCTGCAGGACCCACTGGCATCTTGTCCTGTGATGTGGTCTCCCCCTGTTTCAGCACATAGGGTGCTCACCAGACCTGACCCGGATCTAGCACCATGCCTTGGCCTTGATTATCAAAACTGACCTAAACACCCTCTTTTTGTGTTTGTTTTAGTTTTGGTTTTTTGAGACAGGGTTTCTCTGTGTCACAGCACTGGCTGTTCTGGAACTCACTCTGTAGACCAGACTAGCCTACAACTCAGAGATCTGCTTGCCTCTGCCCCCGAGTGCTGGAATTAGAGGAGTGTACCACCACTGCTCAGCAGATACCCTCTTCTTTATAAAAACTCTAGGTGTCAAATATGCAGTGATAGGTAAAGGTATGGGTGACTAAATTGCCTCTGCCTCCCACATCTTAACATCCACCCGCTGTGGTTCCCTTGCCTTGGTGTAGACTGAACTTACTGACTTGTTTGTGTGTGTGTGTGTGTGTGTGTGTGCGTGCGTGCATGGGTGTGTGTGTCTGTTCTCTTGCACCTACTATGCATGCATGTTTTGTGGGAGTTACTTGTATATGTATATGTGTGTAAAGGTCAGAGGACAGCTTTGTGTCATTCCTTAGGGGCCATCGACCTGTTTTTTGAGACAGAATTTGTCATTGAACCTGAAACTGGCCAAGTAGGTTCGACTGACTTACCTAGGCACATCAGGAACCTGCTTCCCACCAGGCCACAGCACTGGGGTTACAAGTGCACCGTACCACATCTGCGCTATTCACGGGTCCTGGGGTCGAACCCAGGCCCTTGTACTTGTACCACAAGGCGGTTAGCAGCTGAGCCATCCCCAGCTCACACAATTTGACTCTCACAATAAAATGTGACCCGGATGGATTCTCCTTCTGAGACTAGCTTCAAAAGGCTGACATTTCTTCCTATATTCTTTTCAGTTTTTTTATAGAGTAAAAAAACTCTATAAAAGTTTGGAGGCCCCGGGGTGCAGTTCACCTCTACCAAAACATACTATCTGTAAAAAGAAACAAACAAGCAAAAGCTGAGGAATTGTATATGTGTGTGCATACCTTCAAGTACATGTGTGCATGCACACACACACACATTGCCTGAAAATTAAAGTCAGAAAATAATTAAAAATAAAAATAATAAAAACAAAAATATAAGAAAATAAATAAAAACATTTTTAAGCTAAGAAAAGGAGCCGCTGGGGCTGGAGAGATGGCTGGGCTGCGAAGAATGTTGGCAATTATTACAAAGAGCCGAGTTGGGTTCCTAGCACCCACATCAGGTGGTTTGTAACCACCTGCTAATTCTACTTCCAGGGATCTGCTGCCCTCTTCTGGTCTCCACGGGCACCTGCACTCACTCACTCACACACATCTTGAAAGGAAAAGAGAAGGACTGGTAGAGTTCTTGCCCAGCATGGATTAGACTCAGGTTCCATCACCACAGATATTCACACAGAATCCCAGCCCTCGGGAGGTGGAGGCAGGGTGGGAGTTATGAGGTCACCCTCAGCGACACAGTCAGTGTGCGGTGGTGCTGACACGCAGAGGAGCCTGCGTTTTTTTAACAAAAAAAAAAAAAAAAGGATGAAAGAAACAGAAAAAATAAAATTAAAAAGATGGGTTTGGAGGCTGAGCAGCAGTTGATCACACCTTTAATTCCAGCACTCAGGAGGCAGAGGCAGGCAGATCTCTGTGAGTTCGAGGCTACCCTAGTCTACAGAGTGAGTTCTGGGTTACCCAGAGAAACCCTGTCTCAAAAAACACAACAAAACAACAACAACAACAACAACAACAACAAAAGTCATTATGGGTGTTGTTCTGTGGCTTGATGATGTTCTCTTCTTATTGATATTTTCTCTCCTTTTTGCTATGGTGGAGTTTGAACACAAGGCCTGGAATAAGCTACAAGGTGCTCACCACTGAGCCGCTCCCCAACCCTCACTGGAGGGGGGGTGGGCCTAGGCAGAGGCTGTACCCATGAGCCACACCCTGCCCTTCCAATTGAAATCCAGTTTGGATTACTGGAAAGAACAGGACCAGGACCAGGCAGGTCTTGCTGTCTGGCTGTGCAGGCTGAGCAGATCTTCGTGAGATCCTGTGACTGGTTAGCCACACCATGTCAGGATTCTGCCACCCAATGGCGGCTCCCCTGACCTAATGAAACTTTCTTTAGGACCCACGCAGTCTGTCACCCCAGCAGAGCAGCCTCTGCGCTGACTGAAGGAGTTCCCAGAGAACACCGAGGCCTTGGTCCTGAGGTGAGGGGCTGGCTCTTCGTCACGGGGCAGGCTCTCGCGTCTTAGCAGCCTCTCCACGGCTGGGATTATTGTGTGACACCTGGCTCTCAGGTGTGGTAGCTTCCGGCTGACTCTGGCCAACAGCCCCCTGAGTGGAACGCACAAGCTTTTCCTAGGGAGAGACAGGAAGGAAGAACCATGGGTAAAGGCAAATCCTGCCATTGTTCTCAGGCTCTCGTGTGACTCTACAGCCCCTCATTGAGCCTGACTTGATTTCAAACAAAGTTTAATTATCTTGTCTTTTTATTAATTTTGAGGTTTGCAAAATATGGCTCATCCAATAAAGGTGTTTCCAAGTGAGTCCCATGACCTGATCCAGTTCCTGGACCTGTATGCTGGAGGGGAGAGCCATTCCTGGGTTGCTCTAACTCAGCCATGGCCTCTCCAATAATGAACAGAATGTAACTGTTTTAAATGTCATTAAGATACGGATCTTCGGATCTTCGCCGGGCGGTGGTGGCGCACGCCTTTAATCCCAGCACTTGGGAGGCAGAGGCAGGCGGATCTCTGTGAGTTCGAGACCAGCCTGGTCTACAAGAGCTAGTTCTAGGACAGGAACCAAAACCACAGAGAAACCCTGTCTCGGAAAAAAAAAAAAAAAAAATACGGACCTTCATGATTGATTCTGAGTCCTTGTGTGTGTCCTCAATTGTGGGGATCAGGAGGCAACTTTGGGTGTTTGTCCTCAGGTGCTGTCCACCTGGCGGTGTTTTGTTTTTATTTTTGTTTTCCTTCCTTCCTTCCTCCTTCCCTCCCTCCCTTCCCTCCTCCTCCCCTCGCCCTCCCTCCCTCCTTTCTTTCCTTCTTTTTTTTTCTTTCTCTTGGATTTATTTATTGGGCTTGATAGCACACGCCTTTAATCCTAGCACTTGCGTAGCGGTAGCAGGCAGACCTCTGTGAGTTGCAGGTCTTGTAGCTCTGTAGCCAGGCCTACACAGTTAGAGACTGTCTCCAAAAAAGATTTTATTTTTATGTTTTGTGCACATGTGAGTGCTTGCATGCACGTCTGTGACCGCATGTGTGCCTGGTATCTGTGAAGGTCAGAAGAGGGTGTTGGATCTCCTGGAACTGGAGTTACAGGCAGCTGGGAGCTGCCGTGTAGGTGCTGGGAACTTTGGAAGAGCAGCAAGCATCCCTGACCACTGAGCTGCCTTTCCGGCTTCACCTTGTTCTGAGAAGGAACCTTAAATCTGGCAGCTGCACAGGCCAGGGAGCCCCAGGGACTTGGCTGTTCTGTCCCTGAAGTTGCTCTGACCCTGGCCAGGTGCTTTTCACTGTCTGAGCTCCTCATGTAGCCCCGGCTATCCTCAAACTTGCTGTGTAACGGAGAATGACCCTGAGTTTCTGATCCTCCTGCCTGTCTCCCACATGCTGAGATTACAGGTGTGCGCCACACCTGGGTGATGGGGCGATGTTATTAGAGATGTTAAACGAGTCTTTTCTATCAAATACTTTAAAGACTTGTTCAGGACAAGAAATTCAAATCTTTTATCTCTCCTTCCTTATAAAAATTTTATACAAATGTTTTAATTCCCACACACCCTGGCAGAACCTTTGCTTATATACAGCCCCACAACTCTATTCTAAAACTTTGGTGGCCGGAGCAGTGGCCCTTTCCCCCGGAAGTTGTGATCTCTTCCCCTCCTTTCTTCATTCATCCAGGAATTGGGGTGCGGAGATGCAGTCACCAGCTGAGGGAGAGTGAAAAACAGACTTCCGATCTCTGGGTGTTTGCTCTTCCGAGGGTGCCCTCCCGGTCAAGAGTAAGGTGCCGCCTTTTCCAGTCTCTTCAGTTGGAGGGGGATCCAGCTCACCTGCGGGTACCCCATCGACTCTTGTTTTGTTTTGTTTTTTGTTAGTTTGTTTGTTTTGTGGCCCTCCTGGGATAGGCCTCCGATGTTTTCCAGGTTTCCATGGAAAAGGCCTGGAGGCCTGGCCCCAGGGAATGAGTGTGGTGACCAGGAATACTGAACACACCAAGCAGGAAATGCTGTGAGAAACGACAAAGTATTCCTTTGGTGGCTGGGTCATCCTGGGGGTTGGGACGTGTATTTGACTTGACACGAAACTTGGGGCATAAGAGATCTCCATTCAGGGACACTGAGCACAAGATAAACCAGGATAGAAATAACTTAGGTAAAAATAGCTGCTTTGGTTTTTAATGTCTAGGTGCTGTGACATAAACAAGGATGAGGAAAAAGAAAATCTTGATACTGTCTCTTTCTGCATTACTTTATGGTGTCATGCAGATGGCAAATGCCCTGTGACTTCATCACGATCTTAGTTTATATAATAGACTAGAACGGCAGCAGCCATGAGGGTCAAGGTGCTCCTGAGCCCTCCGAGGACTTCCCCTTTTATATTATACTAAGGGGTAACACTTTATTTCCCGAGTTTTCTGTGTCCCACATCCTCTAATAATTCTGGGTTGTGTACCAAGGCTTTCCTGACTCTAGTAGAGCTCACCGGAGTGCTACCACACTCGCCTCCTGATGTAGGAAGGTCATATGTCAATCTGTTGATTTCATTGGTTAATAAAGAAACTGCCTTGGCCCATTTGATAGGCCAGCCCTTAGGTGGGTGGAGTAGACAGAACAGAAAGCTGGGAAGAAGGGAAGTGAGCTCAGATACCATGCTGCTCCTCTCCAAGGCAGACGCAATGAAGCTCCAGCCCAAGATGGACGTACACTAGAATCCTTTCTGGTAAGCCACCACTTTGTGGTGTTACACAGATTCTTAGATATGGATTAGTCAAGATGTGAGAGTTAGCCAAGAAGAAGCTGAAACTAATGGGCCAAGCAGTGTTTAAATGAATATGAATAGAGTTTGTGTGTTGTTATTTCGGGGCATAAGCTAGCCAGGTGGCCGGGAGCCAGGTGGCAGGAACGCAGCCGCAGCTCCTTCTACAGCCTCCCGTGTAGACTGAGGCATGGAAGAGGGGCTCACAGGTTCTAAAGCTGAAGAAAAGGGTCGAAGGGAATATTTAAAGGAAATATGGGGAGTTTAATCCACACAGGGGCTAAATCCCTCTTCAGTTTATATGATCACTAAAAGTGAATGGATTTCTTTGATATGTGGTGATATATTTGTCTCGAGGAGTTTTTGCTGGATGAGGATCCGGCACAAAGGGTTAAAATCAGCCAGACGAAATACAGGGAATTCAGGAAGGTCACAGGTATTAGTCACATCTGTACACTTTTATTTTCTTTTTGGCTTTTTGAGACAGGGTTTCTCTATGTAGCCCTGGCTGTCCTGGCACTCACTCTGTAGACCAGACTGACCTTAAACTCACAGAGATCCACCTGCCTCTGCCTCCCCAGTGCTGGGATTAAAGACATGCACCACCATTGCCCAGCTGAGAGTCACATCTGTAGAAGTGGATAATGGGAACAGAATGTCTTCATGATCGCAAATGAAGAAGGGCAGACACAGGAGTCACGTCAGGACAGTGACTATTCTGACTGGCACCTCCTTTTCTTGAGGTCACTCGTGAAAAGGAACAAATGCCAGGAACTCTGCTGTGGAAGCTCAGGAGAGGCTCCACTCGTGGGGCTCCGAGGAACAGCCTCATGCATTCTGAGTGGAGACTTTTCAGGGGGCTGCTTCAGTACCCACATTCCTGTCAGTAACCCTTCACTTACGCTTAGTGCGTAAGCCCAATCAATTTGTTGGTTCCCCAGGCTGAACTCTGATGAAATCGAACTTTGGTTTGTCATTGGGACCATATTTCAAGGGTAAACTAATGTGGTCCGAGGGCTCAAAAGGGAGACTTCCTCCCCCTTGCCCTCCATGATCAGCGAGGTCCCAGAACACTGTGGGCCAGCTCTCAATGTTCTGTGACTGTGGAAAGTCTCCTCTTCTCTTGTTCAGGAGACCACGGAGACCCAGTGACTCTAGCCAGCGTACAGCCTATGAAGAGTGTCAACACAGAGGAAACACGTCCTCAGTGCTTCCACAGAAGCCACAGTCCAGCAAGGCTCCGACTGACCCTCACACAGATGGGACATCTGGCAAAGGGCTGGAGGAGCCAGAGAGCCTCTCGCGCCCAGGTGACCCCTGAGGACCGGATGCTGAACTGGCCGGACAGGACCAAAAGAAAATGATGACTTTGGGCCACCTGCATGGTTTAGACACTCAGCAGAGAAGTATAACCAGAGACTACAGAAGGACGAGCCAGAGTCCAAGCGCTCACACTCCCAGATATTAGATACGAGTCATATAGACAACTAAATCTTTCTAATTGCTTGCTTTTTTGTTTGTTTGTTTTTTTCGAGACAGGATTTCTCTGTGCAGCAGTCCTAGATGTCCTGGCTTCTCCTGGGTCTCCACCTAGAATCTGTATTTCTAGTGACTGTTGTCTCTATTGGTATCCCAGGCTGGCCTTGAACTCACAGAGCTCTGCCAGCCTCTACCTCCCGAGTGCTGGGGTTAAAGGCATGCACCATGCCACCACTGGCTTTGTTTACTTCTTTAAGACTTCAGACCTGGTTCTCTGTAGCAGCACTGGACTCGGAAACAGATCGCTGTTATTTTCACCTAAAAATGAAATGATGGCTGGATGTCTCTTTTTCCCTATCTAGAAGCATCCAGGAAGGACACTGTGCTGATGTAACAGCTACCAAAGGGCATGAGAGCAGATCGGGGTTCTGGAGACCGACCCTAGAGTCCAAAAGAAACAAGAAGCCCAAAGGACAGTTTCTTCTGAGCCATCACAAAACTCTAATGGATTTCAGTTGGGATTTTTTTTTTCTTTCCTCTTTTCTTTTTGTTTTGTTTTGGTTTGGTTTTTGGTTTTTTATGACTGGGTTTCTCTGTGTAGTCCTAGCTGTTCTGGAACTTACCTTGTAGACCAGGCTGGCCTTGAGTGCTGGGATTAAAAGTGTGTGCCCCGATACCCGGCTGATTGGGGTATTTTAAAACTGCTTTCTGGCTTCTCCTGGTTCTCCACCTAGAATCTGAATTGCTAGTGACCGTTGCCTTTATTTCTCCTTGGGTCTCTCTTCAGGCACCAGTCAGGTGCTTCCTTTCCTGCCTACATCTGATAATTGGGGCCTTTTAGATAGGGCCCCCAACTGCCACGTCAACACCCCAAATGCAGCTTGGAAGAAGCCAGACCATTCATCACCACAATCCCATTATGCCATTTAGAGTCAGCTCCTCAGGGGAATGAGGGGCAATAAGAACAGGAGGAGACACCAGCCTGGCAGTTAGGGGGTAAAGACTGCAAAGGAAGGAAAGCGATTTCCTCCTTGACTAAAAGCCAGAAATGTCCTTGAGACTCTTGGCAGCTTCATGCTTGCCAGAGGCCAAAGATGTCAAAGTGTTTGGGGGAGCTCTGAGCTCCGGTCTGGCTCCTAAATGATACTTGGATTAGCTCTTTAGGGAAATAGAATGTTTTAGGAGAGCCTGTTTAGGGGAAACTGGCTAAGAGTCTCTGGTCTGGATCATGAGAATAGAATCTCTGGCCAGGGTCAGACTCAAACATTCCACTGGGCCAGCTCCATCCTCTGCCATGGAACCAAGCCTAGGAAGGCAGGCTCACCTTCAACCACGCTAACAAAATAGACAGAATAATTAATGTGTTGGGCTCACCTTCAACCATACTAATGAAAGAAATGGATCAATTAATTTCTCGCACTAGGGCCTAACTCAGGCTTATTGTCTCCACGAATACTGAACTTCTCTTCCTCCCCTGCGGTTTCTTCCCCCATGACAGGACGGAGTGGGAGGAAGGATTTGTTAGATCAAGTAAGGCCTTCTTTATCAAATACTGTAAGACTTGTGTTTAGGACAAGGGGTTCAAATCTTCATAGCCAGTCCCACCCCGGGCCTTATAATAATTTTTCACAGGTGCTGGAGAGAAGGCTCAGGGGTTAAGGAGCACAGACTGCTCTTCCTGAGGGCCTTGATTCCCACATCAGGCGGCTCACCCCTGCCAGTAACTCCAGCTCCAGGGCATCTGACACTTCCGACCTCTCTGGGCACTTGTGTTCATGTGCATATATGCCCACACAAATACACGCATAAGTAAAATTAAAAAAAAACCTTAAAAAAGAATTTTATGCAAATGTTTTTACACCCCCCCCCCACTGCTGTCTGGAAAATCTTTGCTTTTCCTGCGTGTGTGTCTGTACATGTGTTCCTGGTGCCCATGGATGCCAGAAGAAGGTCAGATTCCCTTGGATCTGAGTTACAGAGGGTTGTGAGCCACCATGTGGGTGCTGGGAATTGAATGAGGATCCTTTGAAAGAGCAACTAGTGCTCTTTGTAGTCCAGGATTTGAATATACAGCCAACAACGACCTGATTTGCTAGTGCCCAAATTCAGGGTTTGGAGCATGTTAGGCAAGTATTCCATGAACTGAGCTTCAAGTTCAAGTTCATTCAAGTACTCCACGAATCCTCAGCGTTCTTAAAAAATACATATACAGAGCTGGGCCCTGGTGGTGCACACCTTTAATCTCAGTGAGCCTGGTCTAGAAAACAAGTTCCAGGACAGCCAGGGCCATACAGAGAAAACCTGTGTCAAACAACAACATATACAGATACCAGAGAGACTGCAGCAGTTAAGAGCCCTGATTGCTCTGCTGAGGACTTAGGTTTTGAGTATCAGCATCCACATGGTGAGTCACAATCATTCCTAATAGAATAGAAACCTTACAGAATGGTACTGAGAGATTATCAGAAAGGATTCATAGTGTTGAAATTGGCAATATAAATCTGTTAAAAATTATGAGAGGCTAGCAGATAGAACATTCCTTTTGGAAAGCAATCTACGTGCCATCCAAATAATCTCTAAAGATGAGATGATATCTCATTGGGAAAACTTAAAGACTTGGAATCACATGTACATGATGAGAACCAGAAATTAATGGATTTGCTGAAGTTGTTAGAAATATTCACAAGTAAAGAAATTCAGACTCTACAAAAGACAGTGACACATAATTGAAACCATTGAAGAACTTTGTCAGAACTGATAAGCAAGGGAATTAGGTACAGACAAAAGACAATAGTAAATACTTATCATTTCCAGGACCTCTCAGAGTCAAAGATGACTTAACAAGGGTTTTAGCTACTTACCCTGTTACTAATTCTGAAAAGTCTGCAAATGCTCAATCCCCCAAAGGACATACAGAATGTAAATGGGAGTCTGTATGTATGAAAGATCTGAAAGGTATTAAGGAGGCTGTAGTATCTTATGGCATGCATTCACCATATGTGAGGGAGTTGGTAAAGACATGTGCTTCAAGAAATAAGATTACTTCACATGATTCACTTCAATTAGTCTCAACTGTATTAGACCATGGTCCACAGCTACAATGAAAGAGTTATTGGAGAGAGGAAGCTAAGGTCCTTCAACATCAAAGTGGAGTCAGGGGTTTTGAGACCTCCCAAGATCAGTTTCTTGGTGAGGGCCATTATGCTGATGCAGATAGTTGGGCTATACACAATGAACACATCTTGTTCCTATGCCACACAGCAGTCTTGAATGCCTGGGACAAGATTCAAGAACTAGAAAAAATAATTTAATTGTATACTAAGTTTATATAAGGCCCAAGAGAACCATTTAGTGACTTTTGGCAAAGATTGACTAAAACTGTACAAATAGGGATAGCAGATCCAGAAGCTAGATGAGTACTCATGAAATCTCTGACTTTTGAAAATGCTAATTTACAATATAAAAAGATACTTGGGCCCTTAAAAGTCAGATCAGCACCAATGGATGAATGGATCCCACACACAGCCAATGCTGACTCCTTTGAATAAAATACAGAGGCTTATATTAATTATAAAGTGTTTGACCAATTAGCTCAGGCTTATTATTAACTAGCTCTTACAACTTAAATTAACCCACAATACTTGTCTATGTTTAGCCACATGGCTTGGTACCTTTTATCAGTGAGGCATTCTCATCTTGCTTCCTCTACATCTGGCCAATCACTGCATCTCTGCCTTTCCTCTTCCTAGAATTCTCCTAGTCTGGTCACCCTGCCTATACTGCCTACCTAGCTACTAGCCAATCAGCATTTTATTAAACCAATATGAATGACAAATCTTTATAGTGTACAAGAGCATTATCCCACAGTATTTCCCTTTTTCTTTTCAAAACAAGAATTCTGAATTTAATCTCCTTTGTTTAGCTTTTTTCTTGATCATTATCTATAACAACTTATAACCAACACAATAAACAAAAACAAACAACCATAATCCATTCTTGGGGAAATGTGGGTGTAGTTTTCTAGACTACCTCCTGTTGATTAAGGGTGCTGATAATCTTTGGGGGACCCTGAGAAAATTTAGGATTATGGTCAAATCCTGATGGGAGTGTTCTGTGAGGTTGGATCATCTCAGTCAGCAGTCTTGAAGCTGTTCTGGATGTAGAACTCAAGAAACTGCAGCAGAGGTGCTCTGAAATGTTGGATCATCTGGGCCATCCGTTCCTATTGGAGATTTTTCAGGGGATCTTCCTTGATCAAACCTTAATTTCATTAAACCAGAATGAATCCACAGTCAATCATTTCCTATGGAAACAAAAGCAAAACCTCTTCTCCAAAATAACATATCTTGTGACTTTAATTTTGAAGTCAAGGCATTTTTTAGAGTATATAGATTGGATTAATCCAGCAGTATTTATTACAGTCTTTTAGCAGCTGTTGCTCTACTCACAGCAGTCAAGCAATTCAAAGACAACACAAAAACATGCAGTATCCAGATTCTCTGTGTATTTTCCATCTTTATGTGGCTAAAAAAAAAAAAAAAAAAAAAAAAACAACTCTTTATTTATTTATTTATTTTTGGCATTTTGAGACAGGGATTCTCTGTGTATTCTTAGCTGTCCTGGAACTTACTCTATAGACCAGGCTGGCCTTGAACTCACAGATCTGCCTGCCTCTGCTACTCAACTGGGATTAAAGGTGTATGTCACCCTCCGACTATTGTATTTCTTTTTTTAAAAAAAACTCTCTCTATCCTTTTTTTCTCTTCCAAGCCTATATATATTTTCAAACACACTGTAAACTGCTTAGAGGTTTTTTTTTCTTTGGTCTGAATCTGCCTTTACCCTATATCTGTCTTTTTCTGGCCACATGAATCTCTAATCTGCTAAACAATATGGCTAGGGTTAAAGCTGCAGTTTTAGCAGGTGGCTCCACCCTATTCCTTAGCTTTTTGAGAGTCTAGCTTCATGGCAGAGGTACTGGCAGGAGCCATAAAGTTTCTAGGTCCATGCCAACACCAAGAACCCTGATGCTGGCTGCTCATAAACAACATTTGTTTGGTGGCAGAGCCACTTAAAAGAATTGCAAGGTTTTTTTTTTTTTTTTCTGCTTAATGCTGAGTCAGGAAGCCTCTCTTAAAGGAGCCGCACCTCTGCTTGCCACCACTAAACAGAGCCTACCAGAGAAAAGACTGTTACCAAGAAGCTGTGCTTGACTGTGTTCTTGTCTGTCTAGAATTCTTTCTTTCTTTCTTTTTTTTTAACTTTCTTAGGCTTTATGTAGAAATTCTTGCCAAAAATTTGGGTGTTCCAGGAAATTTGATGACCTTTTCTGTCCTCTGTACGCACCAGGCCCATGTATGGTTCATAGACATACATGTAAACAAAAAATTCACATACTTAAAATAAATCTAAAAAGAATACATGTATTGTGGTAATATTTTGTTGGTGTTCCAACAAATAAAGCTTGCCTGAAGAGCAGAGGGCAGAGCTAGCCACTAGTTAACCATAGAGGTCTGGAGGTCTGTACAGAAAGAAAGTGATAAATCTGGGTAAGGGATATAAGGCCAGAAGAGACAGGAGCTTGGCTTTTTTTCTTTTTTCTTTTGGCTGAGGAATTAGCAAGGTAAGAGTTGGCTGTGGCTTGCTCCTTTGTCTCTCTGATCTGGCTCCGTGTTTTTGTTATTAATACAAATTAGAATTTGTGCTACATTTTGGCACTCGGTGTGGGGTATGAATTCATGAAAATGCTGCTTGCCTGTGGCGCAGTCGCTGGCACACGCCAGAGCTGCATGCAGGGGTTTTAGCCAGAGTCAGTGCCCTGTTGGCTAGATTTTCTTTTCTTTTTTACCCCAAGCCTCTGACCAAGTTTGGGATTTTTCTGTTGCAGTCTCTCTGCAATAGTCCCCAGCTGCCACTCAAACTAAAGAGACACCTGGGCTCCAAACACCGCTGGACTTCTCCGCCCTTGACCAGCTGTCTAGCTCTGCTTCCAGGCAGCTCCCACCACATGTGCTTCTTCCAAACAATCCTGTGTCTCAGACAGCCAGCACCCTCTGCCCTGTGGTTGTGTGTGTCTAGACAGCCTGCTCCCTCTTCCCTGTGGTTGTGTGTGTGTGTGTCTAGACAGCCAGCACCCTCTGCCCTGTGGTTGTGTGTGTCTAGACAGCCTGCTCCCTCTGCCCTGTGGTTGTGTGTGTGTGTGTCTAGACAGCCAGCACCCTCTGCCCTGTGGTTGTGTGTGTCTAGACAGCCTGCACCCTCTGCCCTGTGGGTCGTGTGTGTGTGTGTGTGTGTGTGTGTGTGTCTAGACAGCCTGCACCCTCTGCCCTGAGGGTTGTGTGTGTGTCTAGACAGCCAGCACCCTCTGCCCTGTGGTTGTGTGTGTCTAGACAGCCTGCTCCCTCTGCCCTGTGGTTGTGGGCTTTCCCTAGATGCCCTCTCCTGGGGATGCTGCCACATACTCTCAGTTCACAGCTACATGCTAGCTAGCAGTATCACAGCTAGGCTGTGCACCACCTGTGTTCTAGATCAGACATGATACACAGATTTTATATAAACTGTAAATGGGGGGGAGACAGTAACAAAAGACTTTATTAACATGATACAAAGGATAACACACAGTCAATCACTTTATCACGCTGAGAAACCAAATCATTAGCTTTCTGTAGCCTGGGTGATGAAGCTGCTCTAGGTCACACATTCTGAAGACCGCCCTTCCCCAAGTGAACTCATGGTTATAAAAGAAGGAGCAGAAGTACATTTGCATATCCTGACCACCTGTCAGGATGGCATAGCCTATCTTAATTTCGAAAGAACCAAGCAATCACGGAGTTAGGACATGCAACTATGCTTGTCAATCCCCGAACTCTCTGGTCTCAGACAAGGTGGAAACGGGCCTGCATTTTCGGCATCCACAGCTAACTAGTGTGGCTCCTGGGATTAAAGTTGTGTGCCACCACCGCCTGGTCTGTAAGGCTGACCAGTGGGGCTGTTTTGCTTTCTGATCTTCAGGCAAGCTTTATTTATTAAAACACAAATGAAATGTCACCACATTTTCCCTTTTTTGTCTAAAATAAAAACAGAAGGCTATAACTATATATAATAAATACAATGACTATATACAATATATACAGGCAATCAATACATCAACAATGTATTTGTTGCATTTGACAAATTCAGAGAAAATACTCCATATCTATCCTATCTTGATGAGTTCAAAGATTTATATCTAATTTATTTCCTATCATAACTTGCTTTCTGCATATGGTAAACAAGAAAAACTATAACTGTAGCTGTCTAGTCTTCAAGTCCCTCAGAGACCCAAGAAGGAAATAATATTAACTGAGTAAGCAGGAAGTGTGAGCAAGTGACTTCCAAAAAATGTGAAAAATGACAGAAATAGCTGGCTGCCTAGATAGTCACCTAAAGTTCCCTAGCAATGTTGGGGCACCCATCTTCAGCTTACAGGCGTAGAGTATCTGACAGACTTTTCTATGAAGCAGGATTTTTGAAGGACTGCCCTACTTATCTTGGCAAGGTTTGGCAGTCACTCTCTTTTGTGTCCTGCTTGTCCAATTAGGACAGCACACTGTCAACAGTTGAGGCAAGAGCACTTTCTTGCCCAGTGGCTAACTTTTGCCACAAACAAAGCAAACTACATGTAGAGTTTCTTTGATGCCCAACATCTTCTCTGAAGTAGATTGGTGCTGCCTAAAGCAGACATGTCTCATCATAAAAAGAAAAAAGAACCTATGTTATTAAAACATCTTAAACACCATATTCTGTAGATTTCCTTTGTTTGCTTTTTTCCTGACCATTACCAATAACAACTTGTAACCAATCCCCCTATGTTGGGGCCCATGTCGCTTCAACACAGATAACTATTTTTCCCTAACTGGACTGATTCAGAGACACAAGGAATAATCAGATGCAACTTGCACAGGCATCATGGAAGGGCATCTCAGGGTTCTTTATCCTGACGATCTCCCACATTTATTATCCAAACAGCTTATTACCATCACATCAATTGAGCAGGAAAATACATTAGGCTGTCTGTTAGGTAACCAGGTGAATGGCCTTTTGTCACGTCATCATCTACCTGTATGCTAGCTGTCACATAGGTCTGAATTAGCATCTCTATAAGATATCCTCCAAATTACAAAGGAAGAAACACCAAACATCCTGATCCTTAACACCTCTCCTCAGGTGATCTACAATAACAAAAGAGAAGGAGCAGCACATCCTGGCTATTGTTAGGCAGAGACAGCTTGTCTGCAGAGCTACATGACCACCTCAGATCGGGCCTATGGCTTTTGTGCCTGGC
The DNA here is from genome assembly GCF_950005125.1 of Chionomys nivalis. Classification (NCBI taxonomy): domain Eukaryota; kingdom Metazoa; phylum Chordata; class Mammalia; order Rodentia; family Cricetidae; genus Chionomys; species Chionomys nivalis. Next base: position 42,089,758 of record NC_080106.1, read on the forward strand.
TGCCACACCATACAGAAATATGGGCCTACACCCCTAAACAATGACAAACATTCATAATCCATTGAACAACCAAAACTCACCCACCCCCACCTTTTGGGAATATGAGCACCATATTCTTAAATTTACTTCCTGCTGCCTGGAGGCATTAGTATCTTTAGGGAATCCTGAAAAGAAGCATGTGGGTTAACTGTCAAGTCCTGGGAGAGGTAACTGTATCATTTATTGTCCTGTCTCTGCATACTGGGAAAGTGCAGGGGTCTCAGGTCCAGGTTAGAGCATCCTCTTAGGCTGATCATCTCAGCTAGCCACCTCGAAAAGGTCCTGAGCAGTTTACATTCCCAAACTGATCTTTAGATGGTGTTTTTCATCTTAGTGGTGTTATCATAATCCTGGTGGAATCATCATTGTGGGGCCCCATCCTCCTTTGGGAAACTTCAAAAGTCGTTGTTAGGTGTGGTCATGGTTCACTGCAGAAAATGTATAGAGACTCAAACCCAAAATCATGTACAAAAAGGTAGATAAAACCTTTTTCTAGAATTAGGTAGTACTAATTAGCATCATGACAAAAAGTTTAAGATATATACCTTGAGAAAAGCTGTGCCAGGCTGTGGTGGTGCACACCTTCAATCCCAGCACTCAGGAGGCAGAGACTGGTGGACACAGGATGATTTCTATTCCAGATTATTTCTTGTAACTGAATAAATAATAAAGTCAGTTCTGTATCATCTGGTATAAATTTAGTGATTTCAATATGCAAAAACAACTCTTTCTGCATATTGCAAATTGGTAACTATGTTGAGAGGCTCCAGAAAACCCATTAATACCATGAGAGCAGCATATAATTCTGACTTTTAGACAGAGTCATAAGGATTTTGAGTCACTTTACTCAAATTTTCTGATTTGTAACCTGCCTTTCCTGATTTATTTGCACCAGTATAGACTGTAGGGCTCCAGTTATTGGTGCGTCCCATACACCTCGAGGAAGGCTCCAGTTATTGGTGCGTCCCATACACCTCGAGGAAGGCTCCAGTTATTGGTGCGTCCCATACACCCCGAGGAAGGCTCCAGTTATTGGTGCGTCCCATACACCTCGAGGAAGGCTCCAGTTATTGGTGCGTCCCATACACCTCGAGGAAGGATCCAGATATTGGTGCGTCCCATACATCTCGAGGAAGGATCCAGTTAGTTCCCTTTGTACATTCTTTGGTTTTTCAGATAGTTGTTGTTAATCTCTCCCAAAAATTACTGCAAACTTTTTGTCAAGGCTCACTTTCTGCCCGTAATTTGTCAATTTCAGCATTAGTAAAAGCTACTACAATTTCTGTTGGGTCTATTCCTGCTAATTGGCAAAGTCTCAATTTATCTTTTGGAATTAACTCAGAGACATTTTCCACATGAGTTTTTAATTTTTTGCTTTGTTTATACGATAAAAATCCATTCTACGATCATATCTTTCCTCCGAATTGATATTCCTGTAGGAGAATGCTTGAAGGTTAAAACAACCAAAATGCAATCAAACTTTGGATCCAATCCACACGTGCGTCCTGTAGTTTCTTTTCCACCAAAGACAATTCTCTCTCGTCTTCAGCTGATGATTCTCTTTGACTATTTAAGTTCTTGTCACCATCTAAGGCTTAAACAAATTACTCAGTTTTTTTACTTCAATAGTAGGCTGTAGATTGGAAGTGACTCCTAGTAATCTTTGAAAGTCATTAAAAGTCTGCAATTGATTTCTCCTAATTTACATCTTTTGGGCTCTAATTTTTGTAGACCTATTTTATAACCTAAATAATTAATAGAATTTTCTCTTTGTATTTTTTTCAGGACCAATTTGTAATACCCAAAGAGGCAAAATTTTCTTTACTGCTTCAAACATTCTTTTTAAGGTATCTACATTTGAGTCAACTAGTAAAATATCATTCATAAAACTATAGATTGAGAAAATAGCTTATGTATTATTTCCAATGGCTGACTTATAAAATATTGTCACAAAGCGAAGCTATTTAACATTCTTTTTGGGAGAATCATCCATTAATATTGCTTAACAAGCTGAGAATTATTACAAGTAAGTACCATGAAGGCAAATGTTTCTCTGTCTTTTTCTTATAAAAATATAATGAAGAAACAATCTTTTAAATCAATACTACAAGAGGCCATTCCTTAGATAACAGAGAAGGCAAAGGAATTCCAGACTGTAGAGAGCCCACTGGCTAAATCACCTTATTAACAGTTCTTAGATCTGTTACCATTCTCTATTTTCTAGATTTTTTTTGGGGGGGGGGGCTTGGGTTTTTTGTTGTTGTTGTTGTTGTTGTTGTTCCGATTTCTATCCCCTTGATCTCCTTTTGGTGTCTTATTGTTCTAGTTAGGACCTCACGAACTATATTGAATAGATATGGAGAGAGTGGACAACATTGTCTTGTTCCTGATTTCAGTGGAATCACTGGGAGTTTCTCTCCATTTAGTTTGATGTTGGCTGTTGACTTGCTGCATATTTATTGCCTTTATTATGTTAGGTATGTTCCTTGTATCCCTGCTCTCTCCAAGACTTTTGTCATGAAGGGATATTGTATTTTGTCAAAAGCTTTTTCAGTATCTAATGAGATGATCATGTGGTTTTTATTTTTCAGCTTGTTTATATGGTGGATTACATTGACATCTTCACCAATTTCTTACGAAGATTGACTTCAGCGGTAAATGGAATGATATCTAATTCAGAAGTTAGACAAATAATAATTGAATCTCTGGTTTTTGAAAATACCAATTCTCTATGCAAAAGGATAATTAGGCTGTTAAAGGCAAGGTCAGCTCCTTTGAAGGAACGGATCCAAGATATAACTAATATTGAATATCATGGCCATGATGATGCATGGATAGAAGAGGTGATTTCCAGAGGTTTGAGGGAAAATCAAAATGTCAAATGTTATAATCATGGCAAACAAGGTCACCTTAAAAGGGATTGTAAACAGGTCATTCCTAGAAACAATTTTTTAAAAGCATAATCCATTCAGAACAACCTTCCCTTCTGTATTATGTGGAAGGTGTGACAAAGGCAGGCCTTGGATTAATGAATGTAGGTCAGCAAGAAATATTTATGGTAATCCTTTGTCATTGGGAAATTCCTTGAGGGGCTTCTTACAGGCCCATGCCAAGTTCAGTTCAGTCATTTCCTGTCATCATGGAGAAAGCTCCTTCCTAGAGCAATTAAAGAACCTAATGCCTATTGTAAGAAACCATACTGCTCTGGATGATAAAACAACTATAGAAGAGAAAACAAAAAAATTCGGGAGAAAACATAAAGCAAGTATTTTGGCAAACTTCTACAAATGTACAAAGACCAAAATTAAAAATATGAATAAATGGGCTGGAGAGATGGCTCAGCGGTTAAGAGCACTGCCTGCTCTTCCAAAGGTCCTGAGTTCAATTCCCGGCAACCACATGGTGGCTCACAACCATCTGGAATGAGGTCTGGTGCCCTCTTCTGGCCTGCAGGCAATACATGCAGAAGAAATATTGTGTATATAATAAATAAATAAATATTAAAAAATATGAATAAATGGCAGTATCATTGAAGGTCTTGTAGACACAAGTACAGATATCACAATAGCTACACCAGAATCTTGGCATCCAAATTGGCCTCTTTAGGAGGTAAATGTTCAGCTTTTAGGGACTCGAACTTTATCTCAGGTAAAGCAGAGCACAAGATGGGTCATGAATCTGTGGGGATGTGATTTGTTACAGCAATGGAATACTTAGGTCGACATTCCTCAAACCTTAGAAACAAATCATAAATTCACTATGTTTCTGGGCAAAATATTAGAAGGTTTGGTAAAGAACAGTAGCAAACCATTCAGGTTGTACCAGAACAGGGCACAACAGCTGCTGATATTTCAAAGGCATCAACAGCCCTACCTCTAAAATGGTTGACAAACAAATCTGTATAGGTTAACAACAGATAAATTGTAGGCGTTAGAACAGCTGGTACAGGAGCAACTAGATGCCCAGCATATTGAAGGATCAACCAGCCCTTGGAATTCTCCTGTATTTGTTGAAAAAAGAAATCTGGAAAACGGAGAATGGTACAGATCTAAGAGCCATTAATGAAGTGATTCAGCCAAGGGGCTCTCTACAGTCTGGAATGCCTGTGCTTTCTCTATTACCTAAAGGATGGCCTCGTATTGTTATTGATTTAAAAGACTGCTTCTTTACTATACCTTTACAAGAAGTAGACAGAGAAAAATTTGCCTTCACAGTGTCTACTTATTGTTCTCAGCCTGCTAAAAGGTATCAATGGAAGATTCTCCCACAGGGAATGTTAAATATCCCCACCCTGTGCCAATATTTTATAAGTCAGCTATTAGAAATGATACATAAGCAGTGTCCACAATCCACAGTTTACCATTACATGGATAACATTTTGCTATCTGATTCAAATGTAGATAGTTTAGGAAGAATGTTTGAAGAAGTAAAGAAAACTTTGCCTTTGCCGGGCGGTGGTGGTGCACGCCTTTAATCCCAGCACTCGGGAGGCAGAGGCAGGCGGATCTCTGTGAGTTCAAGGCCAGCCTGGTCTACAAAAGGAGTTCCAGGACAGGCTCTAAAGATACAGAGAAACCCTGTCTCGAAAAAACCAAAAAAAAAAAAAAAAAAAAAAAAAAAAAAAGAAAGAAAGAAAAAAGAAAACTTTGCCCTGTTAGAGAGTACAAATTGGCCCTGAAAAAGGTACAAAGAGGAGATTCTATTAATTATTTAGGCTATAAAATATGTTTACAAAAAATTAGACTCCAAAAGGTGCAAATTAGTAGAGATCAATTGCAGACTCTTAATGACTTCCAAAGATTGCTAGGAGACATTTCTCATCTACAGTGTACTATTGGGATAGGTCCTGATGACCTGGTTAATTTAAATGAAACCTTAGATGGTGACAAGGACTTAAATAGTCCCAGGGAATTATCAGCTGAAGTTGAGAGAAAATTGACTTAGATTGAAGAGAAATTACAGAAGGCACATCTGGATCATGTGGATCTGAATCTTAACTGCATTCTGGTCATATTACCCTCCAAACATTCCCCTACAAAAATTTTAATACAGAGGGAAGATATTATCTTATAATGAATCACATAAAATGAGTGAAAAATTAAAAACTTATGCTTTTTATTTTTTAGAAAAAAATTATATTTTTATAAAAATTATATTTTTATTTCTGCTTGGAAGGAATAGATTGAGCAGAAATTATGGTACATTTTACTAACGATGAAACTGACAAATTATGGGAAGAAAGTGAACCTTGACAAAGAGTTTGTAGTAATTTTTGGGGGGAGAGATTAACAACTATCGCAAAAGCAAGAATTTGACTTACAAAGAGAACTAATGGGTTCCATCCTCACATTGTATGGGACACACTAATAACTGGAGCCCCTACATTCTATTCTAATGCAAGTAAATCAGGAAAGGCAGGTTATAAGTCAGAAAATGTAAGTAAAGTAAAATAAAACCATTATGATTCTGTCGAAATGTCAGAATTATATGCTATTCTCATGGAATGAAGGGATCTTAAAGAAACTCCCAACATAATGACCAATTCACAATACACAGAAAGAGTTGTTTTGAATATTAAAAGCACTGAATTTATACCGTATGATACACAATTGACTTTATTATTTCTTCAGTTACAAGATATTGACTTTATTATTTCTTCAGTTACAAGATATAATCAGGTTAGGCATCATCCCATATACATAACACACATCCATTCCCATATGGGTCTGCCAGGTCCTCTAGCACAAGGTAACGTGGAAATTGATCAGTTATAGATTGGAAGTGTGTTGAAGGCCTCAGAATTTTATAGCAAACATCATGTCAACAGCAAAGGCTTTAAAAAAATTTTTTCCATCACTTGATAACAAGCCAAGGAAATCATAAGGAAGTGTCCTTGTTCTTTATACAACCAAACTCCACTACCTGTAGGAAGTAACCCAAAGAGTACTCAAAGGAATGAAATTTGGCAGATGGATGTGTTCCATTTTGTGGAATTTGGAAAATTAAAATATGTACACCACACCATTGATACCTACTCATGACTTCAATGGTCAACTGCTTTGAGTTTGGAAAAGGCTGATTTGGTAATCACACATTTGTTAGAAGTTATGGCCATCATGGGTAGACTTGCACAAATTAAGACTGACAGTGCTCCAGCATATGTTTCTTGTAAAATGAAACAGTGTTTTGCTTATTATAATGTAAACCACATTACAGGTATAATACATAATCTTACATGGCAAGCAGTTATAGAAAGATAAAATCAAACTCTAAAGGATATAAATAAACAGAAAGGGATGATAAATACTCCCAGAAATAGACTGCATAATGATTTTTATACTTTGAATTTTCTAAATGCTAATGAGAAAGGAACAACAGTTGTGGAGAGACAATGGATAGTAGAAAAAAACTAAGAAATTAAATCATCTGTTATACATCTTTAAAAATGGAAACCAGCCAGGCAGTGGTGGTGCACGCCTTTAATCCCAGCACTCGGGAGGCAGAGGCAGGCAGATCTCTGTGAGTTCGAGGCCAGCCTGGTCTATAAGAACTAGTTCCAGGACAGGAACCAAAAGCTACGGAGAAACCCTGTCTCGAAAATCCAAAAAAAATTAAATAAATAAATAAAAATGGAAACCAGGATATGTGTTACATTGGAGAGGGTGTTTTGCTTTTGTTTTCACAGGAGAAGAATACTATGGATACCATCATGAAGCTGAACATATCCATGAAGGAAATTGTGAGTCACATAATCCCAAGCTAACTTCAAAAGAGTATTCTAAGATTATTCTTTATTGTAAGGGAAAAACTCATGGAACAGGAACGGGGGTCCCACCTCAAAGTATGGAGCATGAGAAAGAGAGAGAGAGAGAGAGAGAGAGAGAGAGAGAGAGAGAGAGAGAGCTGGGTGGGCTGGAAACTTTCTCTGGGTACCCAAAAGTCATACCCCAACTTGGTCCAGCCTCTTTAAGGTCATTGGCTGAAGGAGGTTCCCCACTATCTTATCTTCTTCTTTTGTCTAAATAAAAGAGTTCCCAACCCAAAACAAAACTATATATACACTAGGATAGGAATAGATATCAAGTATCAAATATATATATATATATATGGAACAGATATCAATTTGAATTACAACCAGCATAAACAATATTAAGCACAAAACATATTCTAAATGTTTTAATAAACAATCTATCCTAAGGAGTATAAGTCTTGTATTGGAAATTGCTTGGTTAGATTATAAAAGGACAGTAACTATGACTATCTAATCTTCAACCCCATCGAAGGCCTGAGAATGGAGATAATATTACTTAGTGAGTAGGCAGGAAGTGCAATCAAGCAGCTTCCAAAATGTGCAGTAGATGATAGAGACGACTGGATACCTGAGCAATCACCCAAAGTCTCATTTGAAATGTTGAAGCAACCAACTTTGACTAAGGCCTAGAGTAACTGACAGACCATTTTCAGAGGCAGGAAGATTTTCACAACCATCTTAACAAGGTTTTGCAGTCTTTTTTCTTGTATCCTGCTTGTTCAGTCTGGACACCATGTACTTTGTCAGTGGTTGATACATGGGCAGTTCCTTGCCCAAAGGCCAGTTGTGCCAAGAAGAAAAAAACTCCAAGTGGAGTGTCTTCAATGCTCAACATTCTCTTGGGATAGATCGGTGCTGCCAGGAGCAATCGTGTCTCACATCAACCAAACCCTAAGTTATTTAAAAGCTATATTTTCCAGATCTTTGAAGTCATTGAAGATTACCTATCTATGCAGAATACAATCTCTATGTATCTAAAGAACCTAATAGTCTGACTGTAAGTATAACATGAATGACCATTGACCTATAATACTTAATACCTATATAACTTAAAAACTAAGACTTCATATCAAAATATTAAACAGTCTTTAAACAACTATGCAGTAAATGAGGATAATGACCTCAAAATGTAAACAATGTCCAAGTATCTTGATCAGAGGCAGAAATGTATAATGCAATATGATAAATATATCCTAAAAATTATATCAATACACAAAATGTCTTAAACAGAGGTAGAAACATGTATACATACAATCTGACAAAATAACTTTGCATAGGTGTACAAATATTGTAAACAGAAATAGAAGCATATTCAATATAATAAATTTAATTTGAACTTATATCAATATACAAGAATCTATGTCAATGTAAATTGTCCATTAGTAATAGCTCACAAGTATTCACTCTATTACTCACTATTATTATTATTAATGTGAGTAAGTTCACACCAATCTACCCATTATCGATTCAACTTTTCCTCTTTTTTTTTTCTAGATTTCTGGGCCTACATAATTTCCACCCCAACCTCCAACTCTATGAAGCTGAGCACATCCAATGAGGGAAATAATGAATCAAATAATCCCAAAATAAGAGTATTCTAAGATTATTCTTTATTGTAAGGGAAAAACTCACAGAACAGGAACGGGGGTCCAACTTCAAGGTGTGGAGCATGGGAAACAGAGAAAGAGCTGGGTGGCCTGGCAACTTTCTCTGGGTACCTAAAAGTCATGCCCCAACCTGGTCCAGCCTCTTAAAGGTCATTGGCTGAAGGAGGTTCCCCATCACCATCAAAACTGATAAAGATTCAATTTGAACAAGAGAGACTTCTTAATTAAAAGAGACGATAGTTGATTAAGCACCATGGCCATTTAATCTAAACTAACCTATAACACTAACAAATGCTTTTCGTTTGATCAGATATAACTTGCCAAAGGAAAATTGCCCCCAAATTAGGGATTGGGAGGGTTTAGTTTCTGTCTTTTCAGGAGAATAAAGGCATCCAGCTAAAGAATCTGAAGACAGCTGGACAGATGAGCCATCTGAAGAAAAAGGACAAATCATCCTGAAAAAAAAGTCCCAAGAAAGTTCCATCAGGATAAAATTTCATAAATCTTTCCAAATGTTTGTTTCTGCTGTTATTTACATATAATAGAAATAGTCTTTTTTAAAGTCCCAATCCAATTAAAGATTAAAGCTGGCTTTGGAATTGGAGTGGGGCTCTCTCCTTCTCTAAACCCAAGCATGCTTGTTAAAGTGAAATCTAAAATCTCTGTCTCATGTCAGAAGAGCCACCTGATATGGGACAGAAGAAAAACAAATATTTAAGGGCTATTTTATTGCTACTAATCTCATAATCCTTTGGTTTTATATTGACCCTTTAACACCTTTTCTTATATATATATATAATTTGTCATGATGTTAATGGTCATATAGAGTACTAAATAATTCTAGAAAAATGTTTTATCTACCTTCCTGTACATGACTTTGGGTTTGAGTCTCTATCCATTTTCTGCAGTGAACGGTGAGCACATCTAACAGTCACCTTTGAAGTCTCCAAAAGGATGGGGCCCCACAACAATGATTTCTCCAGGTCTATGATAACACCACTAAGATGAAGAACACCACTTAAAAATCAGTTTTGGACTACATACTGCTCAGAACAATTTCGGGGTGGCTAGCTGAGATGATCCAGCCTAACAGACTTCTCTAGCCAGGACTTGAGACAGCCCTGCACTTTCCCATTTTACAAATACTGGACAACAAATGATACAGCTACCTCTCCCAGGACTTGACGATTAAGCCAAATTTTTCTTTTCAGTATCCCCTAAAGATGCCTTTGCCCCCAGACAGCAGGAAGTAATTTTAAGAACACAACACCCACATTCCCAAGAGGTGGGGTGGGTACTTTTTAGTCTTTCATTGGGCTGTGGATATTTGTCATTGCTTAGGGGGTTGGTTACAAGCTGTTATTGGTAATGGTCAGTAAAAAAGATGAACACAGGAGTTTAGATTCAGGGTTCTTGTTCTGAAAATAAAAAGGGGGATACACATACTATAGCACAGACACTGAGAGCAAAATTAATAAATGGACCTCCTGAAACTGAGAAGCTTCTGCAAATTAAAGGACATGGTCAACAAGACAAAACAGCAGCCTACAGAGTGGGAAAAGATCTTCACCAACCCCACATCGTACAGAGGACTGATTTCCGAAATATACAAGGAACGCTAGAGATTGGTCATCAAAAGAACAAATAATCCAAAAAAAATGGGGTACAGATCTAAACAGAACTTTCACAGATTAATCTAAAATGGCTGAAAGACACTTAAGGAAATACTCAGCATCCTTAGTCATCAGAAAAATGCAAATCAAGACAACTCTGAGATTCCATCTTACACCTGTCAGAATGGCCAAGACCAAAACACTGAGGTGAAGGCAGCTTATGCTGGAGAGGATGGGGGGTAAAAGGAACCCCTCCACTGCTGGGGGGGGTGTAAACTGGAATAGCTGCTTTGGAAATCAGTATGACAATTTCTCAGAAAATTAGAAAACAACCTACCTCAAGACCCAGCAATACCACTTTTGGGTATATATCCAAAGGATGCTCAATCATACCACAAGGGCATGTGCTCAACTATGTTCACAGTGACATTGTTTGTCATAGCCAGAACCTGGACCAAAGAATGGATAAGGAAAATGTGGTACATTTACACAATAGAGTTTTACACAGAAGAAATTTGCAGGCAAATGGAGGGATATAGAAACACCATATTGAGTGAGGTAACCCAGACCCAGAAAGATAAATATCATATGTACTCACTCATAAGTGACTTTTAGTCATAAAGCAAAGACAAACCAGCCTACAGTCCACAATCCCGGAGAACCTAGACAACAATGAGGAAAGAGAGACATACATGGATCTAATCTACATGGGAAGTAGAAATAGACAAGATCTCCTGAGTAAATTGGAAGAGAGGGGATTATGGGAGAGGGTAGAAGGGGAGGGGTAGGAAGGGAGGGGAGCAGGAGAAAAATATATAGCTCAATATAAACAATAACAATGAAAAAGAATTAGTGACTGGCTACTCTGCTTCTGCGGTCTTTCAGCATTTAGCCCTGTATCTGACTCCGGGTTTGTATTAAAATCAATGAGAATTTGTGATACAGCAGGGGGTCAGATCCAGGTTCATCAAGTAAGCTCTTTCAGTAGTGAGAGAAAGAGCAGAACAGGGGTCCTCAGTTCTTGTACACACAGCAGCATCAGATGATAGGTTTTTGTTTGTTGTGCTTTGTTTGTTTTACTGTTTTGGAGTACTAGGATCGAACCCAAGCTCTCACACACGCCAGGCGAGGGCTCCACCACTAAGCTGTGCCCCCTCCTGCCACTGCAGTGTGAGGGGACAGCATTTTATGAAGCCCATGTGAGGGAGTTGTGCCCTTTCCTCAACATGGAGTGTCTGGTACGTCCTTGGGCCTCATCTACCTGATATGATTTAAATGCAGCCATGTTGTGTGGGTCTCTGCAAACACCACGGGCAGCAGGGTAACAGTCCAATGGTGGTTCAAACTTCAAGTCTGATGCCAAGTAGTTTGTTGGAAGCATTTTTAAGCACAGCACAATTTGGTGAAGTTTCCTGGTGATAATTCACTAAATCTCACATGCACAGCAAATTAAAGACATGACCACATCAAAACTCTTTGTAAAGACAAATTATATCTTCCATAAAGCTGGGTTCTCTAGATTAACTGAGAAAATAAATTCGAGATGAGGGTCTGGGTGAGGAGCTGGTATAGTCTCGGCCACAAAGGTAGCCCAAAGGTCACCAGGCTGTTAAACACATCTGTTCTCACCTTTCTGGGCAGAAAACCAGTTATAGCCTGTTGTTTTAAGGTCAATAGAAGTCCATAGTGGCCGGGGGAATCCTGATCTTCCAGCTCAATTGAAGGTTTGCTGTGGCTCCTGGCAGGAGTGCTCCCCAATATCATGCCAACACTTCCAGGCCAGCAAAACTTAAGGTTGTGGGAACAGGAAGGATATTTTTTTTCTAGGGAGTCACTAGGGTGTAACGAGTACATATTGCCTTTTCCATCCCGCCTTGACTCCTGGACCCATGGATCCTGGCTATGGGAGAAACTGTACCATATACTGGATGCTGATTCAAAGCATATAGCACCTTCTAGAGAACCCTGCCCCTGCCCTCCATGCTGCTGCCATCTAATTGACACTGGAACTATGTCTTCAAAAGACCATCCCATCTTTCATCAGGTCAGCTCCCTCGGGATAGCAGAGAACAGGGCGAGACCAGTGGATTCCGTGATCATGGGCCCACTGTCATGAACTACACTTTCTACCTCCCCTTACCAGCCTACTGTGCCTTAAGTCTGGTTATGGGTCTAGAGGCAGCTATTGGTGGCCCCGGAGGATGTCAGTATGTTTTTGTCTGACATTTCCTTCACAGCTGGTTTAGAAGACAATGAAGAATGAACTTCCTCAGTCACAGGTGACAATGATAACATTTCAAGGGGGGGGAGGGAATGAGGGTGGAATGATTACCCCCCAGATGAGATTAACCCTTGAGAGCCTGAGAGCTCACAGTTCTCAGCCCTAATAGAGTCCTCCCACACATCCCCATCTCAAGTCCCAGGATTCCATACTTTACCAATTAATGCTCTTGCCTAACTGCAGACACTGTCTGAGGCTGGGACTTGAATATTTGCTGTAGTTCAGCCGACCTTTTCATGTGGGCTGCTCTTTGATTTTCTGTAGCTTGAGGTCTATGGCTGCTGGAAAGATTCTCTTAGAATCTTTTAGATTCACTTAGAAACTTTTATATGGTTTCCTTTTATACTGGAGCCTGTCAATCTTATCACTAAATTCATTGTTGTCCTCAGCACGTGCTGAGAAGCTAGACCTTGGTTAACACAAAGCTCGTTCCAATCCTTTGTTAATTTATCCAGAGATGCTGAGAGCAACTGACCAGTGCCATCACTCTACTTATCTTGCACAAACTGTCCAAAGTTTGCTATACAGAACCACCAGACGCATTCCTGCTCACTATTGGTGAATCGGGATAATGGATGACATTCTTCTCCTTAATTTGTAAAGTGTTCTCACCATGGGCTCTCAGTTCTCTCTGAGCTCCCAGGAGAGGCTTCATTAGCTGTAGCTGTTGGCAAATGGGAAAGCCTACGCCAGATACTTGAAAGAGTCATCCTTATCCTTCTGCTGCTCTGGATCCACTTCTGGTGCCAAAATCTGCAGTAGTCAGGGTTATCCACAGTTACAGAACTTATAGAATGAATCTCTCTCTCTTTTTATATGTGTGTGTGTATATATATACATATATGTATATGTATGTATGTATGTATATATATGGATTTATAGAATGGTTTACAGTTAACTGTGCTTTAGCTAATCCAAAAATTGGTGTCTATGAATGGAAAGTCCAAGAATCCAGTAGGTGCTCAGTCCACAAGGCTGGATGTCTTACCTGGTCTATAGTGTATGTGGGGACCCTGAAGAAGGAGGTTCTAATGCCAGTAAAGAGGAAAACCTTCCTTCATCCATGCCCTCTTGTAGGCTTCCAGAGGAAGGTGTGGCCCAGAGTAGATGAAGATGAAAGATCTGGATTAAAAGAGTGTCTTCTTATCTCAAGCATCTCCCCACTTCAAATGTGCCTTCCATTTTTAGGTTTTAGTTAATTCCGAATGAAGTCTATTTAAAAACCAACAACAAACATCATAATTCAAAAAGACAATCCATTTCCAGGAAAATTATTTCTGTTTTCCCAAAAGGGACTGCTCATGTGGAATCCAGTGACGATGGGGAGAGGAATCCAGCTCCTGGCCCAGTTGTGTTCCAGGAAATGACCTTTGAGTTCCTCAAGGAGAGGAGCTGGAGGCCCAGGCTTCACTGCCCTGTTCTTCAAAGTCATCCTTGGACACACTGTGTGCAACCCTAGAAACAGAGGAATTTTAAGGAAGGAGAGAATCACAAGTTCCAGCTGCAGAGACTGAAAGTTCCAGTACAAGACAAGCTCCAGAAGGAAGAAGACAGAGAGGGGGCGGCTCAGTTCCACAGAGAGGAAACTATTCCCTCCTCCTGAACCCAGGGTTTGTATAGATTCTTCTGTTGTTGTCTTACATTTGGTCTAACTGATCATGTCACCTGATCTCTGCTCTAAAGCCTAGAACCTGACCTGCATCTGTCCCTGCATGCAGACAAGACTGTGTCATCTGCAGGAAGACCAAAGGAGTGACATGTAGAGAGAGGCTAACAGCTTAGCTCTAAGACATGCCAGTGCCCCTCCTGCTAACATAGCCAAGCCAACACTGGGAGGCTTGGAGGTGTCGATGAGGACCCATTTCCTCATCAGTGGCATTGCAGTTCAGCTCTGGCTTCACTGGGCCCACTAGCAAAGGCAGCATCACAATTGTCCCCTTGAGATGTAAACTACCATGTGACAAGGCAGAGATATTTTGGCTTTGGTGAGATCTGTGATTCCAAAGCTACTTCCTCCTGTCCAAAGAATAGAAGCTGAGTTCTTCTTCAGGCTAGAATCATGAAGTGTGATCTGCCTTAAATATTAGATCCTTACATATTATGGTGTCTCCTCCCTTAGGCGTTAATGTAACTGAGTCCATCAGTGCCTTCCCCAGAATGCCTCCCTCAGGAAAGCGGATTCATTTGATAACTCATGGGAAGAGTAATCGTCCCATTAATGAGACACTGGACTTACACTTCCTAGGAAGTCCTCCCTCCACACGGCAGATTCTACAGAATGTCACAGCCAAGCCTGCTTGTGCATACCCCCCCACGCACGCACGCACATCTAATTTAAAATTAAAATAAGCGGGGTGGTGGTGGTGCACACTTTTAGTCTCAGCACTTGGGAGAAGTGGGTGGATCTCTAAGTTCAAGGCCAGCCTGGTCTATAGACCGAGTGACCAGGACTGGCAGGGATACACAGAGAAACCCTGTCTTGGAAAACCAAAAAATAATAGATAGATAGATAGATAGATAGATAGATAGATAGATAGATAGATAGAGCCTAGAATATGCCATACTGTGTGTGTCAGGGGGTGTATAGGAGGAAATGCAGGCATGACCTGGTGCCCAGCCTACTTGGCAAACTACTTCTAAATAAGAAGCATGGCATGCTGTGCTCCTGAAGGCACAACACTAAATTCTGAAGTCGCATGGGTAGCCAGCAGTTGGCCTATGAATGAGTCTCCTGTAACATGCATCTTCCACGTGAGACCCTGGTGGCATGAACTGTCACTGTCCAGCCAGTGGAAACGCGCTAACCAATCACAGACGACAGACTTCTACTATGTAAGTGGTTGTTCACGTGCAATAAGGCAGATGCTGATCCCTGGAGCCCTGTCTGGAGCAGTTTATCTCAGGGCCCAAAGCATTTCGGGCTTGGGGTGGGGGTGGGGTCACCTGCTAACAGTGGCAGGGGTGGTAAAGAAATTGCCTGCATGACTGCTCCAAGAGACCAGGGAGTGGTGGCACACACCTTTAATCCCAGGACACAAGGCCACCCTGGTCTACAGGAGATTGAATCTGTCTAAAAGAGAAACAGAACTCACACAAACGTATTCCCAGAACCTGGGATCACACACCTTTAATCCCAGCACTAGGGAGGTGGAGACAGGAGTGATATGGCTGGACAGAGAAAGGTGTATAAGACGGAGGAAACAGGAGCATTGCAGTCTGAGGTTTGGTGGAGAGCAATGCAGTCTGCAGTCACACTGAAGACAGGATCGTCCCTTTGTTTGTCTGAGCCCTGGTAGAGGTAAGAACTCTCTAATGGCTTGTCTGTTTTGTTTTTCTGTTCTTCAGCTTGAACCCCAAATCTGTCTCTGGGTTTTTATTATTCATCCTACAACTGAACATGGCCAGCAGACTGAACATGGCCAGGACGAGATTACAATTGTGATGGCTATTCTTGGTTCTTTTTTGTTTTTGTTTTTCAAGACAGTGTTTCTTTGTAGCTTTGGAGCCTGTCCTGGAACTAGCTCTTGTAGACCAGGCTGGCCTCAAACTCACAGAGATCCGCCTGCCTCTGCCTCCCGAGTGCTGGGATTAAAGGCGTGTGCCACCACCGCCCAGCTATTCTTGGTTCTTTACTTGACTACATCTGAAATGAACTAAACCTCAGAAACGGAGCCGCACACTTGTGAGGGATTTCTGCCTACTCTGAAGTAATCCACTTCTAAAAATCTGGATCTTTTGAGGTGGGAAAATCCACCTCTAATCTGGACCACACCTTCTGCCAGAATCCTGTAAGGACAGGGAAGGAGGAAGCTTTTGTTCTTTGCTTGCTTGCTCTCACCTGGCTAACAAGTCCATTCCTTCACTGCATTAGAGACTACTTCTTTGGGATTCCAGTGTGTACTGAAGACCGGCTGAGACACGCAGTCTCGTGGGCTGAATAACTTGAATAACTACTGAATGCTATATCACACACACACACACACACACAGAGAGAGAGAGAGAGAGAGAAAGAGAGAGAGAGAGAGAGAGAGAGAGAGAGAGAGAGAGAGAGAGAGCACGAGAGAAATTCATTCTATAAATTCTGTTCCTTTAGAGAACCCTGACTAGTGCAGGGAGAGAAAGCATCAAGCATAGCAAGAGTAAGAGAGAACAGTGAGGGTAGTTGGTTTATAAGAAGGATGAGTCGGGGCGGGGAAATCCCATGCACTGGAGGGAGTTTCCGTAAAGGAGGAGGTGAGAAGGGCTAGGATGCAAGCATGGACTTTGAATGTGTAACAGGTACTTGTGATACTGAAGAACTCCTGGAGGCAGCATGTGCTTTGACATGCTGATAGGTGCCACAGGTAGCCATATGTGCCTTTTGGCCGGAGGTAAGGGAAATGACTCCTTTTGGTAGATGGGAACCAGTTTCACAAGTTCCTGAGGAACGCTGGTTTATATCTAACCATCAGAAATCCTCCTATAGTCCAGTTTGAGTTCATTTCTGTCTATCTGGACAGCCTGAGGGACTTAACACATATCTCCTCTCTGTGAAAATGTGTGTGTGTAAGTGTGTTTCCTACCAAAGGTAGTTATCCTCAAGAACTCAGATTCCCTGAGTCTTCTCCTCCCGCTTTGCACAGATTAATCACATCAGATTGTAAAGTCCTGCTCCTACCAATAAGATGAGATGAAGTCACCACCCATGTCAGGAGCAAAAGACAGAAGTCTTTTTGACCAAGTGTTATTGAAGGCCTGGTCTAGTTTCTGTTGAACCCTGCTTTTCCAAAAATAATTTTCTTGTCAAGCTATTTTGGCTCTGTATGCGCCTTTGTGGACACCAAGATTTTTGTTTGTTTTATTTTGTTTGTTTCAAGAGAAGGATTCTGTGTGTAACAGTCCTGGCTGTCCTGGAACTCACTTTCTGTACCAGGCTGGCCTTGAACTGCCTCTGCCTCCCAACCAAAATTATTCTTTATTTTTAGTATCACTTAAATTTTAATTCAAATTCCTGGTGGTGATGGCTCACACCTTTAATGCCAGCACTTGGGAAGCATCAGACAGATCTCTGAGTTCGAGGCCAGCCTGGTTTACAGAGTGAGTTCCAGGGCAGCCAGAGCTACACAGAGAAATTCTGTTTCAAAAAACAAAAACAAACAAACAAACAAACAAAAAGTGATTTACTTCAAAGGGACCTGAGTTCAATTCCCTGCACCCACATGGCAGCTCACAACCATTTGTAACTCCAGCTCCAAGGAATGATGCCGTCTTCTGGCTTCCATGAGTATTACATGCATGGTATACAGTCATACACAGGCAAACACCCACACACATAATCTAAGAAGAAAGAAAAAAAAAAAGCATTTAATCCAAAGGTGGAAAAAGCATTTGTGGCTCTTCCAAGTTGGTGCCCTCTTCTGCTCTGAGGGTACCTGCACAGAGTTACACAGACACAAAGATAAAATATCAAAATCTATAAAAAGAGTTAATCTTTTAGGTCTGTCGGTCACCTCAGGAAGGTGGGTTTGCCTTGAGCCAGGCTAAAGAGATTGGAGAGGTAATTGCCCTTTAATGAGATAACGCATTTTCCTTCCCAGAAGCCCTGCTCTGAGCAGCCACTTACAGAGTCACCACTGCTAAATACGACCACTCTTCTTAGACAAAAAAACATAAGGTTTTCTTTTTCTTTTTTTCTGTCTCTTTCTCCAAAATCCTTGCATGCTTTCCCCAATGCCTGGGCTTCCTTTCTTCCTCTGAAGACTACCGCCTTATGCCCTGTGGCTGCTCGATGACTCTGCTGGACCCTAGCTCCAAAGGCCCAGCTCCCCTTTCTCGGCCCTCTCTTCCAGGCAGCTGACAAGATCTGCCCCTCTCCTGCTCTGTGGCTCGTCTCTTAACCTCTAATTAAATTGTCCCCAGACTTTTTTCTGAGTCCATTTCTAAATCATTTTATCAATGAGACTAATGAACCAGTAAAGGTCCTTAGCTTTCCCGGCAATGTGGGGAGCGTGTAAGGGGAGCGTGCAAGGAGGAGGCTGGGAGGAGGCCAGGAGGGAGAGGCACAGCTTAAGATTGATGGACCACAAGAGGACCTGGGATTTTGCTTGGAGAGAAGTGTGAGTCAGAGGGGTCTGAGCTCAACAGTCAGTATCACATGATCAAGGAGGTGTGTGTGTGTGTGTGTGTATTGTCTTTTTCTTTTTTCTTTCTTTTTTTTTTTGGTTTGTTTTTTGAGACAGGGTTTCTCTGTATAGCTTTAGAGCCTGTCCTGGAACTCGTTCTGTAGATCAGGCTGGCCTCGAACTCACCTCACAGAGATCTGCCTGCCTCTGCCTCCCGAGTGCTGGTCACCGTGTCCAGTTTATGACATTTTTATCAGTGTGTCTCTGTGTGCACAGGTGCCACAGTGCATGGTGCTCAGGTGATGGCCTTGGAGAGCTGGTTCTCTCCTTCCACTGTGTGGATCCTAGGGATTTAACTCAGGAGGTCCGGGTTAGTGGCCAACACCTTTACCCGCTGAGCCTTCTTTCTGCGCAGGTCATCTGGATTCTTGAATTTACCCAGAAGTCAAAACTCCTACCTAAGGGCTAAAGAAAACACCCTTGTCCCCTGCTCTGCCCCATCTGCAACCCTGAGCAATTTCTTTCTAGCCTTAATTTCCCCACCTGTAAAGTTACATGCAGACCTTTCTCCGTTACAGTTCTAAGCATTAGCACTACAGCACTAGGGTGGGGGTGGCTGGAGACAAGAGAGAAGCCACACTGGTCTTGGGCAGGAACCTCTGAAGACATAGGACAGTCACCAGGCTCCCGACACTGCTCAGCTTGGACAGTCAGTCAGACAGTCTTGTGACGTGTGTCTTTCCTGTACCTCTGCTCTCCTGTGCTATAACACAACCACAATCCTCCAGGCTCTCAGGCCGCTGCCAGGCTGTGACTGTTGATCAGCTTCCCTCCTTGCTGGGAGTCTTGTTACTATATTTGCTGGTTTGTTGATGTACAGGGATCCCTATTACTGACTGGGCCTCGGTAGGCAAGGGCTTTACTACTGGCTGACACCCGAGCACGGGGTGTTAGGGTTCATGCACACATCTCTCATGTACCCCCTCCTCTCACTCTTGTCCCCTACTTCCTGCTGTTCCATGCCAGGCATCCTCCAGCCCCAGAGCCTCTGCCTGAGCCTTCTCCAAGCTTGGGACACTCTTCCTGAGATTTAGCCTGTTTCTATTCATCTACGTTTTGCCTTGGGGTTTTTTTTCCTTTCTTTCATCCTGCATGTCCTCCCTTCCTGCTTCCTCTGTGTCTGGCTGGCCCCTGGCGTCTCCCTGTTGTCTCTATTTTTTTCCTCCTCCCAATTACTCTTCCTGCCCAGAAGCCCCACCTACACCTCTCCCTCATTATTGGCCATTCGGCTTTTTATTAGACCAATCAGGTGCCTTAGGCAGCAACACATCTTTACATAGTTAAACAAATATTCTGCAATACAGACCTCAGAGTTCGAGGCCAGCCGGGTCTACAAAGTTTGTTCCAGGACAGCCAGAGCTACACAGAAAAACCCAGTCTCAAAAAACCAAAACCAAACCAACAACAAGGAGTTGAAGGTGATGAGCCTGATGGTACTGGACACTGAACTTGGGTCTTCTGAATGGCATCAAACACTCGTAACTGCCGAGTCATCTCTCCATGCCAGAGAGAAGGGTTTGGGGTTCTTACCCTCCTGCTCCAAGTCTGACTACTCTTTCCTGACTGGTCCTATATTCCCCTTATTTGCATGCCCATATTCGGCCAGCTGGTACTCCATGAACCTAGGATGCTGTAGAACTCATAGAGGGGAAGAGGAGATTACCTTTACACTTGCTGAGACATACTGGCTGGAGAAGTCCCTGAGCCTAAAACGTTTACCGCTGGCTTCAGGACTCAACAGAACTCAGCCTGAGAGACATCACACTCCAGCTAAGGATGGAAACCATTGGCGGCAGCTGGCAGCCTCTAGATATGGAGACCCAACTCCTGAGACATGCTCAGAAGTCCTTACTGCCATCAGGACTTCAGACTTTCTTCATTTAACCAGAATGGCCGTCTGTTCCAAGCGGTGTTCATCCCATTTTAACGTTGCTAATCCCAAGATGACAATAGCATATCCCTTGTTTGCACTTTCCTGACCACCCGCTCCAGTCATGGAAAGGGTGGGACAGGAGCGCAGGTGAGGACAGGGGATGGTCTCCACTGACCCCTTAATCTCCAAGTCTTGAAGGTGGAATAATCGGGAGTCTGCAGGAGGCCTGGTTCTTTATCCTTTTAATGACTGAATAGAATTCAGCTGCAGAATGGACCATTGTGCTGATTGACCCTTGGGTTGTTTCCACTGTGGGCATCTGTGAACTGTGCACTTCTGAGAAAACAGATCTGGAGACCCTGGTGTCAGTCATATGATTTAGAAAATAAACTTTTACGTTTATATGTTTATTTTTCGTATGTGTGTTTGTGGATGGCCATGGTGCTGATGTCCACGGAGGTCCGAGAAGAGCTTCTAGGAGTTGCGTCTCCCCTTTCATCGTGTGGCTTCTGGGTATCCCCGGTTCCCAGGCTTGGTAGCAACCTAAGACATCTCATCAGCCCAATTGTTGTAAAATTATGATTGCATCCCCAGCCCCTGACTGGACAGTCTAGGCAGGTGTTCTATACTGAGCCACCCCACCCCCTCTGCTCTCAGCTGTATCACGCATACATCCCTGCATAAAATGGCGGTCTCCCCAAGGACAGTTTCTGCGTATGAGGGTGATAGTGTCAGAGTCTTACTGTGTGAGGTCATTGTAACCTCAAAATTATGATTCTCCTGCCTCAGCCTCCTGGTTGCTGGGCTTGCTAGTGTGTTAAGCATACGGCTGACACCTCCCTTTCTACGCTCTGACACATGATCCCCAAGGCTGTAGGCAGACACCCCAACTAGATGAGCAGATGGGCCTCTGCCTCTTCCCCGATGGTTGTGACTTGCCAGCACTTACTGTAAGGTGAAAGAGGTCAAGGAAAAACACCCTGACCCTGACTTGATCCCAGGACCAGTGCTTGAAATCCCACCAATCCCTGAGCTGGTCCCAGAGTCAAGCTGCAGAATTCCACCAACCCCAAGCCACCCTGGAAAGCACCCCCCCCCCCGAAACCCTATGTAAACTCTGTATGTAGCTGTTTCTTACAAGATGCCACCCTCTTGAGATCTTCCTTCAGAATAAAGCTCTTGAGTGAGGTTTGTGTGACTTCCTGAGCCCAAGAGTAACAACTTTTGCCTGAGTTGAGCAGAGGGAGAGCAGAACTATAATACTTTCCGGGGAAGCTTTTGCCCTGTGGAGCGGAGTTGTTAAGCTTCCTCAGACATGAGGAGAGCTGTACATTTCTTAGGCTCTGTAACAGCTTCGCTAGGGCAACCCTCCTTTGCCAGAGTAGAATTGTAAAACTGGCTTTAGGACCCTTTTCCTGTAAGCTGCTTCCATTAGAGGCTTGGTGGTATTCCTTGGCTCCGCCCTGCCAGAATACCTTTTCATCCCAGCTGCAATGCTCTGAAAACACCACACTAAGGAGTTCCAGAGGGAGGGAGCTGAAGCATTGGGAGACACTGACCCTGGAGCCCACATAAACCCCTTCTTTCCCTAGCCCTAATCCCTTCCTGGCATCCTGTAGGCCCAGGATACCCCTACAAAGGCCTGGCCCTCCCCCTGGTTTTAGCAGGTGCTCAAAAGCTGCTGTAGAATGAGGAGGAGGAAGAGTCTGTAAGTTGCAGAGACACCACCGAGTGCCACCAGAGCTTGGGATTGCCTGTGTCCAGGCCCACTCCCATGCTGGCAGCTGTGTAGCTTTCCCTGCCAGCTTTGTCGGCTCCTCCTCTTCTTTCTTTTGTTTAATTTCAAAACAGGATTTCCAGCACGGCCTTGAACTCACCGCCTAGCTCAGGCTAGCTTTTAACTCACAGGGGTCCTCCTGCCTCCTACAGAGCCTCTCCAGATCAAAGGGGGTGTACTCATTCCATGCCCTCAGCTCTTCTTCTTTTAAAAAGTGGGGTAAGTGAGCTGGACGGGAGTAAAGGCACCGGCTGCCAAGTCCAGGGGCCAGAGCTAAAGGCTCGAACTGGAACAGATTGAAAGGAGAGAGCAAATCCCACACCACAACTTGTTTTCTAACTTCCACACATTACTAAGACGTGTGCACACCCACATACACACACATACTCACACAAAATAATTGTTTTTTCAAGACTCACTTTGTAAATCATGTTAGCCATGACCTCAGAGGTCCGTCTGTCTTTGCCTCCCAGCGCTGGATTCAAAGGTGCGTGCCACTACACTTGATGAAAAAAAAAAGTGGGTTGTTGTTGTTGTTGTTTTCTGAGGGGAGGTTCAAAACAAGATTTCCCTGTGTAGCCCTGGCTGTCCTGGAACTCTCTCTGTAGACCAGGCTGGCCTTGAACCCAGAGATCTGCCTGCCTCTGCCTCCCAAGTGCTGGGGTTAAAGGCATGCGCCACCACACCCAGCTGCAAAATAAGTTTTTTAATGTAAGTAAAAAATTAAGACAAAAAATTTGTGCCAGTCACAAATTTTAGTCCCAGTCCTTGGGATGCAGAGGCAAGCAGATCCCTGTGAGTTCGAGGCCAGCTTGACCTACATAGAGAATTCCAGGCAAGCCAGGAATACATAGTAAGAACCTATTTGAAGCCAGGCGGTGGTGGCGCACGCCTTTAATCCCAGCACTCAGGAGGCAGAGGCAGGCGGATCTCTGTGAGTTCGAGGCCAGCCTGGTCTATAAGAACTAGTTCCAGGACAGGCTCAAAAGCTACAGAGAAACCCTGTCTCGAAAAACAAAAACAAAAAAACAAAAACAAAAAAAAGAACCTATTTGAAGAAAAAGTGTGTATACTACTCATCTGTGTGCACAAGTATATGTATGTGCGTGTGTCAGAGTTCTGTGTCTTCTACATGTTTAAGCGTGTTCACAAATGGAAGCATGTGTATGGAGCCCGAGGACCACGTTTTCCTAATTACTCTCCTCCCATTCTATTACTCTGCTGGAGATGAGGACCAATCCCCAAACTTGGCAGCCTGATTTTTTGAGACAGTCACTCATGGAGAACCTGGAGCTCACTGGTTAGGCGAGGCTGGTTGGCCAGTGAGTCCCAGGGATCCTCCTGTTTCTACCTCCGCAGTCTGAGATGATAGGCATGTGTCACCATGCCTTGATGTCTACATGGGTTCTGGGAATCGAACTCAGGTCCCCATGCTTGTATGACAAGCACTGTACTGACTGAGCCATCTCCCCACCCCCAACCTTTGCTTCTGCTTTTCCTTACAGCACTTTTTTGTTTGTTTGTTTTTCAAGACAGGGTTTCTCTGTGTTTTTCTGTGAGTTTGAGGCCAACCTGGTCTACAGAGTGAGTTCCAGGATAGACAGAGATGTTACACAGAGAAACCCTGTCTTGAAAAAACCAACAATAAAATAAAACAAATCCCCAGAATTGGGATTTTAAGCATCCGTGCTGCATTGCACCTGGCTCTTGTGTCTGTGTTTGTGGTACTGTGGATGGAGTCCACAGCCTCTCACACACTAGGCAAGCACTTTGCCACAGAGCTACATCCCCAGCCCCTCAGCTTTTAAAGTAAATAACTGGAATATATTATGGAGACCGAGCCATCTTGTCATCCGCCCTTTTCCACAGCTGTATAGCATTCCAGGGGTCTTCTGCAGGGCTTCTTTTAGGAAGGCTTACATTAAAATCTCAGTGGCGCTCATGATAACACACTGCCTTTGACAGTCTTACTCACCGGGGCCAGACTGTGTCTCTGGGGTACTACCCACACTTAGCCCAAGCGAAACTCTGGGCTTCACGCCCACCACAAAGGAAGAGGAGAAACTCCATGATTTCCCTGTCAAACACCTCAGTACCGAATTCTCCCGCCCTGCCCCAAACCTTGGTGACCAATTGTCTGGATGGGGTGCAGCTGGCTGTGAGGAACCTCCTCGGCAGGGCTTCCTGTGGGACTGAGCGGCAACAGCTGCTTATATTTGGTCTATTTATAGCCCTAACCCCCACTTCTGTCCCAGCCCCAGCTGTTGGCACTAGTGAGCTGAGGCCCATGGGAAAGGGGAAGTGTGTTGCTAGGTGCTAGGCTTGTTTGGGGTTTGGGGATGCCCCTGCAGCTTCCTGAAGCCTTTATTTCTTAGAAGCTAGGCACACTCAAGTCACACTTCTGCCCTTTCTCTCATGTGGCCCCACAGTGGGGAGAGGAGGTGGGTGTGGGACCCAGGGAGCTAATAGGTGCATTCTCCCAAAACTAGTTTCTCTCTCTCAGGGACCTACACCCCAAGTGCCTCTCCTTTTTTGTGGAATTCACTTTGACTGCTGCCTGCCCCTTCCCTGGCTCTTTCTTCCTCTCCCCTCCCCTCCCCTCCCCTCCCCTCCCTCTTCTTTTCCTCTCCCCTCCCCTTTCCTCCTCTCCCTTTCCTTCCCCTCCTTTCTTTTCCCCCCTCTCACTAAGCAGCCTGGCCAACCTTGAACTCAAGATCTTCCTGCCTCAGCCTTGTAAGTTCTGAGTAAGACAACAGCGCGCGCGCGCACACACACACACACACACACACACACACACACACACACCAGCTTTCATCTCTGCCAGGGCACATCCCAACACCAACATCTGTCCCCCAGGGAACCCCCACGGCTCCAGCCTCAGGGCACTGACAGGCGGGGTGACCTTAGAGACAGTGACAAATCAGGTGGCAGGTGTGCTTCCCTTCACCCTACTTCAGGGCCGGGGCTCCAAATAATCTAACGTCTATATTTAGGCGCTGTCGCAGTACTGTCAGTGACTATAAATACAGTCGCTGCGCTGACTGCCGATACACAGACCGACTGGGATTCATTAGGACAGGGTGAGGAGTAGATCGCTGAGGCCAGGAGTCTGCAGCTGTGGGGCGCCAGACTGGGGGAACCTGGGTGCCCGGGACTGTAGGAGGAAGAACAGCTTTCCCACCCTCTTCCCTCTCCCGTGGGGCTTCCTGGTTCGGCGACAGCTGTCCCGGCTCACAATTGCGCGACCGCCCTGCTGGAGCCCAGTGCCCGCTCATCCGCGAGGAGCTGCCTGGCCTCTTCCTCTGCCATTGTCTCCAGCCGGTGGCATCCTGTTATGGTCCCTCCACCCGGGATCCCATCCGACCCCTGCCCTATCCAGGCTTGTGCATGCGCTGTTGGGCTTGCGCTGGTGGGACTTCGAGGTCCCAGTCTGCTTGCCACAACCCAAAGACAGCTGCTAGTCTTTTCGTTTATTCTCTGCAGCTTGGTCATTCCCTCAGGATCCCCGTGGGCGCCAGGAGAAGCTCCACTCACAGACGGGGAAATTGAGGCTCAAAGAAAACACATCACTCCCCAAAAGGGCAGAGCTTTGAGGTAGATTGAAGTGTTTTGAGCCACCAAGCAATTCATTATACTCTTGCAGGCTTCCCCCATATGTCAAGTGGAAACCATTCTGCCCGGAGCTACTGGGAGGATGAGCAAGTTCTAATTGCTGTGAAAGGCTACAGAGAAAGAGCAATGGCTGACGTTCTAGTCAAAAAAGAACGCTGAATTCGGGCTTTCATCCACAACACTGTGGAAAAAAGCGGGGTGCACAATAGATATCAATTATCTATTGCACCTATAATAAGAATAAGCATAATATGAGAGGGAGGCTGGACGGCTCAGCAGTTGAGAGTGCTGGCACACACCTTTGATCCCAGCACTCAGGAGGCAGAGGCAGGGGGATCTCTGCAAGTTCCACGCCAGCTTGGTCTACAGAGTGAGTTCCTGGACAACCAAGCTGCACAAAGAAACCCTGTCTCAAAAAAAAAAAAAAAAAAAAAAAAAAAAAAGAAAGAAAGAAAGAAAGAAAAGAAAACAACAACTCCGCTGCAACAGAGGATATGAGTTCATAGCTCAGCATCCATCAGCTCAAAGAACCCAGCGCCCTCTTCTGGCCCCCTTGGGGACCTGCATGAACCATGAACATGCACACACACAGATACATTAAAGTAAATTTAAAAATTCCATATTAAAACAAAATTTTACTAAGAATAAAAGAGATAGAAGTACTGGGTGGTGGCACACGTCTTTAATTCCAGCACTCAGGAGGCAGAGGCAGGCGGATCTCTATGAGTTCGAGGCCAGCCTGGTCTACACAGTGAGTTCCAGGACAGCCAGAGCTGTTACACAAAGAAACCCTGTCTCAAAACACAAAACAACAACAAAAAATGAAACAAACAATCTGAGTTCCATTGCCAGCGTCTACATGGTGGCTCACACTGTACTGTAACTGCAGTTCTGGGACTCGACCCTCTTCTAGCCTCTGTGGTCATCAGCCTCACAGTGGTACACAGAAACATGCAGACAATACCCATACACATAAACATTCAAAAAAAAAAGTATATCAGGCATAGTAATCTCATCCCTCTGGAGGCTTACACAGGAGAATCATGGGTTCAAGGCCAGCTTGAGATATAAGGCCAGATTTCAACTTAAAAAAAAAATGATAAAAGTCCTGCCTGGGGACTAAACAGCAGAGAGGGGAGAGGGTCAGACGTGAGACCGAGTTTCTGGTGGACAGACGATAATGCTGTGGGAAACAGAAACAAAACACCTGGGCCTGGGAGGGGGCAGAGCCAGGCAGCTCTCAGGGCTTGCTGCCAGCCAGGCTAACCCGGGGGGTGAGCTCCAGGTTCGCTGAGAGACCTTGTCCAAGAAAATAACATAGAATGAAACTGAGAAAGGCACCAGCTTCTGCAAGACACCAGCATGCACAGGCAAGCACACACATACACATGCCTATGTACACTGTAAACACACCAAAAGAAAAATAAAGAGAAAATAAAAGAGAAGATAAAAGATAAAAGAAGAAAGAAAGACCAGGAAGAACTACAGGTCCAAGAGGTGGCCTTATTGTTGAGATGAAGGTGTGGGAGGCCCCGTGATATTCAAACCCAAACCTAAGAGCAGGGGCCCTTCAGAGGTTACCTAGTGAGTCTGACAGAGTTGTCCCCCGGTGCAAAGACTCTGAGGCCAGACCCTGCCGGGGATGAGGGACTTAGGTGAGCATTTGTCTGGCATACTCCAGACCCTGGGATTCTTCCCAAGCACTGAGAAAAATACCAAAACAAACAAACACAAGCCAGGTACACAGTAGTAAGTGACAGATAACACTGTAAGACCTGCAACAACAACAATACTATGATTAAAACCTTGACTTTAATTTCAGCACCCAGGAGAAAGAGATAGGCAAATTCTTTCTGAGTTTGAGGCTAGCCTGGTCTACATAGTGAGTTCCAGAACAGCCTGGCTGTGTCTTGACTGGAATATGCACTGGGGAGAGTCTAGAGGATGGGAACCAGGATGGGGCATGAGAAATGGAGCCAGGGGTCTATTTCAACCTGCAAACAGGTCAGATTTAGGGTGTCATTGACAGAGGAGGGACTTCATAGAGCCATCAGCCTGAAACTTTTTCTCCTGTTGCTCTGTCCTTCCTCACCCTGACCCTCAGAACACTGGGATCTGCTGTTCTGTTTTTAAAGGATTATTTTTATTTTGTGTATATCCATGTTTGCTTGCACGTACATCTGTGCACCCTGAGCCTGCCTGGTGCCGAGGGAGGTCAGAAGAAGGTGTTGGATCCCCTGGAATTAGAGTTAAAGATGGTTGTGAGCCACTGTGGGCATGCTGGAAGCAAACCCCAGTCCTCCAGAAGAACAGCAAGTGCTTTTAACCTCTGAGCATCTCTCCAGACCCTTTGTTTTGTTTTGCTTGAGGTCCAGTCTGTCTGTAGACCTAGTTGGCCCAGAATTCACAGTAATCCTCTTGCCTTTGCCTCCCGAGTGCTGGATGACTCCTGCGGGCCACCATACGTGACTTTTATTTTAGTCTAGTTTTTGTTTTGTTTTGAGCCAGTATCTTGTGTAGCCCTGGCTGACTTTGAACTTGCTGTGTGTTTTAATCGGTGTTCTCTGGAGTAACAGAGCTGGTAGAATAAATATTTATGTGGGATTTATTAGAGTGACTTACGGGCTGTGGTCCAGGTAGTCCAACAATGGCTGTCCCCTGACAATTCAGGATCCAGTAGCTGTTCAGTCCATGAATCTGGAGGTCTCAGCTGATCTTCAGGGTACGGCAGGATACTGAAGAAATGGGCTTGATGTCAGGAAAGGAACAAACTTGTCAGTGGCAGTGAGGACAGCAGGCAGAGGAAAAGCTTTGTCTACCATGTCCTTTGTGTAGGCTGCCACCAGAAGGTGTGGCCATATTTAAGGTGGCTCTTCCTACCTCAGATGATCTAAGCAACTAAAAGCATCTCTCACAGATGTGCCAATTGTCTAGGGCTTGATGTAGCCAAGGTGACAACCAAGAGTCGCCACCACGCTTTGTGGATGTGTCCGTCTTGATTGAACCCCTGATCCTCCTGACTCTACTTTCTTAGTGCTGGGATAATAGGCGTGGGCCTCCATGTTTGGCTTAATCCCATTCAACAGACAGGAAAACCAAATCCCGGGGAGGCTCTGACTGCAAGTCTGTAGGGACAGTGGGCCCTAAGGTCTCATTTTTGGGGGGAAAAAAAAAAAGCCCAAATCCCACTCTGGATTGGGACTGCCCTTTATCTCCCCTCCGCCTCCTCTCTGCTGTCTCTTGCTCAAACCCCAAGGGATTAAACCCTGAGATAAGACTTGGCCATCTCACAGCCATGCTTTCCTGATGCCGCCATTGGTCCCTTCTCAATGTCCCCTGTGAGTTACTTTGTACCACACATTTTTCTTTTTTTTTTTTTTTAATTCACACACTAAGGCTTAAAGAGATACTTCTACTATGCTGAGAATCCTTGGCCATAGTCTTCCTTCCACAAACTTCAAGCCCAATGGCCTTTCTACTTACTAAAATACGGAAAATGGGTGTAGCGTAAGGACAGACCGGAAAGGAGTTGTAATATTTTTACCCCCTTCTAAACAGAGGTAGGAAGATGCAGATATATGATGGTCAATAATTATACCCAATGCATGTAAAACACCATTATAATTGACAAGGTGAAAATAAAGATTTATATTTTGAATTTAAAATCCAGAAACTGTGTAAGAAGCTGACTTTTTCCAAATGAATCATTATTTTATTTTTACAAAATATTTCTATATGTTTAGTTGAGGGAAACATTGTGTCTTTCAGCAGGGAGGGTTTCAAGACAGGGTTTCTCTGTGTATCTTTGGCTGTTCTGCAACTCACTCCGTAGACCAGGCTAGCCTCGAACACACAGAGATCTGCCTGCCTCTGCCTCCCAAGTGCTGGGATTAAAGGTGTGCCTGGCCTTGTGTCTTTATTTTCATTATTGATTTTGTTTGGCCTTTGTCAGTCCTCTGTGTGTGTAGCTGTGCACCAGTGTAAGCCATGCCTGTGGAGACCAGAAGAGGGAATCAGATCCTCTGGGTCTGGAGTTGCAGACAGTGGTTAGCTGCTGTGAGAAAACTGGGAATCCACCCTGACCTCGGGGAGAGCAGCCAGTGCTGTTATCCACCAGTGTTCTTAACCAGGAAGCCATCCCTCTGGCCCTAACAGCACGTGCTTTCTACAACTTCCTTAATTTTGTTTTATTTTTCTCTCGTGACATCAGTCAGGCTAGCCACGAATCCTCTCGCCTTGGCCTCATGAGTGCCACCATGACAGGCTGTGTGCCTCGTAGCTACATCCATCACTGTGCCCTGGAATTTAGGGAGGTGAAAAGGAGGCCTCCAGCTCCGGGGATTTAGGCCTGTGGCTCCTGCAGACTTAGGCCTCAGAGGTGGGGAAATCAGGAGTTCAAGGCTCTCCTAGGCTACACAGAGTTCAAATTCAGCCTGGGTTACCTGAGACACTGATTCAGAGAAAAAAAGGAGGAAAAAAAAAAAGGCAATTATGTTTTGAAAAATCACTAGATGTATCTGGGAACATAGTTCACGTGGTAGAGTGCTTGCCAAGCATACACAAAACCCTGGGTTTTACACACACACACACACACCACATAAAAAGATATGATAGTTATAAGACAAGTTCTTCAAACAGGAAACCAGTGTTCATCAAGTGTAACCAAAAAGCCCTGCAGTGGTTAGAGATGTCCAGTGGTCAAATCTCCTCTGTTTAATTCTAAGTTTTTACATTGTACTTGTTGATTTATTTATTTAGGACTTGTGCTTGTGAAGGTCAGAGGGCAGCTTGCAGGGGCTGGTTCTCTCTGTCCATCATGTAGGCCCTGGGTGTCGAAGTAGTGCCGATAGGTTTGGGGCAAGTGCTCTTACCCACCGAGATGCCGTGCTGGTACTCCTCCATTTTTATTTACTTTATTTTATTTTATTTGAGATAGAGAACCTATCTGCATATCTCTGGCTGGCCTGGAACTCTTACGATACGAGGTCAAGGACAGCCTCGGGGTTAGCCTCTGCTTTCCAGAATGCAGGGATTACAATAGGAGGGCACAACCCTCCACACCCCTTTTTTCTTTGTGAGGCAAAGTCCTGGCAGGCTACAAATGCGACAAACGACAACACGAGAGATGACTAATTAGGGCTAGGGTTACAGGCCCGCGCCCGTTTAGGTGATACTGTAACTAGACATGGCCTCGAGCCTGTTAAGCAAGCACTATGCACACTGAGTCACATCTCCAATCCCTGACTTTTCTCCTTCCCGGCCTGGCATTCCAAGAGGGTCCTCTGCCCTCCTCTGATTCTTATTTCGCCTCTGACTTCTATGAGCCTCAGTTTCCCTCCTGGAAAAGAAGAGGGGTGGGGGTAAAGTCCTACTATTGGGAATGGGGGGTCGCTCAGGAGCCCGGGGCATCGCTCCGGTGGGAGCTCCACCCAGTTCTTTTCGCAGCGACTATCCCGGGACACCTCGTGGGCGACGCCCAGCTCTGCAGCCGGCCGCCTGTCCGAGGGGCGGGTGTCCGGGACGCGAGCGCGCGACGGGTCGCGTTGGTTCCAGGCGCGGGCGCGCGCCGCGCCCTGGGGCTGTTTCCCCGGCACTTTCCTGTTACTTTCCAGCGGGGAGGACAGTTCCGGGGAGGGCCCTGCCCACGCCCGGTGCATAAAGGCCCAGCCCAAGCGGCCGCCACCACCCGCAGCCAGCCCAGACGCCGTCCGTTCCGCGCCACCATGAGAGGCGCCCACCGCCGCCTCCTGCTCCGTGAGTCCTCGGGGTTGCGCGGGGCCGGGAGGAGGCTCGCGGGACGTGGCCAGGCGGGGCAGGGACAGGCAAGGCCCACGCACCTATGCCCCCCAGAAGGCTCTCAGGGGTGCTGGGCTCTACTGTTGCTAATTTGGAGGCTAAGAGGTGAAACTGAGGCACGGGGGCACGCGGCGTTAGGGAGGCTGAGGCAGCAGGGTCACTAGTTCCAGGTCAGCCTGGGCTACACAGCAAGACCCTGTCTCAAAAGAACAAAAGAAAAAGAAATGCAGGCTGCGGGCTGGAGAGATGGCACAGAGGTTAAGAATTAAGAAAGAACCTGGTTGGTTCCCAGCACCCATATGGTGGCTCTCAAGCATCTGTAACTCCAGGGGACCCAACACCCTTTTCTGGCTTCCACAGGCACCAGGCATGCATGCAGTTCACAAACATACATGCAGGCAAAATGCACATACAGTAATAAAATTAAGGAAAAAAAATACAGGATAAAGTAAACTCCACTGGTTGGTCGCCTGTATAGACGCTCTTATGTGGACACATGCCAGTGTGAGAATGACCCCAGAGAGTGGGAACCCCTCGCAGAGATGCTCCTTGGGACCTGCCTCGGACTGAGCTGCTGGATGAAGGGATCGTGTCAGACCGAGTTTGAACTTGGACTTTCCCGCCCCACCCTGGGTTCCTCCAACCGCTATTCGACTGCTAAGTTACCTAAGTAACTCGATAACAAACAATGAAGAAATGTAATTGAGGTGCAAGCTGGGGTTACCCCAACCACAATGACTGGCCTGCGTGCCAGCAACAGGTGGCAAGTGTCAGGCAGCTCAGGGGCCTGTGGGCTCTGGAACCAGGAACTAGAGTCCCAGTGGGGCACAGTTGGTGGCAGACAGCTGCTGAGGCAGGCCTGCCTGTCATCACTGGGCTGGGTCACAGTGACCTTGGGCTTCACCTTCCTCCTCTGTGAAATGGAACAAGACCAGCTGCATTTTATGGTACTGTTTCAAGGGCCAAGAGTTTGTCCAGAAACTTTCTGGTTCACAGTTTGAATTAACTGAACGCATGGGTGTGGTGTCCATGTCTGCCTGCACAGTACCCTGGTAGTGGAGCCAGGAGGATTCGAAGTTCAAGGTCATTCTCTGCTGCGTGTGAGTTTGAGGCCACAGTGAGACCTTATTCCAAAAACCAAAACCAAAACCAACCAACCAGCCTAGCTGGTGTCTTTAATCCTAGCTCTAAAGAAGGAGATGGGCAGATATTGTGAGTTGGAGGTCGGCCTGGTCTACGTGGCAAGTTCCAGCGCAGGCGCGCGGGGACACACACACACACACATACAAAGGGGGTGGGAGAGAGAATTAAGTGGGCACTGTTTTATCGTTGTGATAATTATTTTCTGGGTGAGATGCTGGGGGATCTCCTGCACCAAGCACAAAGGCTTTCCATTTTGAGCCTGGGAATCTGAACCACTCCTGCCTTCCTAACCCCACTCCTGGCTTCCCATTTTGAGCCTGGGAATTTGAACCAGATGTGTCTGGGAGCAGAAAAGAGCAGCTGTGCTCCTGTTTGGTTAACTTCCAAGCCTCCAGATGTGGGCAGCCTGGCCAGTGTCTTCAGGGTAGTGGCGTAGAGCCCAGCTCAGGGTGAGGGGAGGAGGATCCCACCCTGCCTGGGTGACTCTGCTCCAGCCTTGCCTTCACCTCCCAGCCTGCTTACCCACTGATCTTTTTCCAAGCTCCAAACCTCACTTTGTCTTGGTGGAGATCAGACGTGACCCCAGCCCCTGTCTCCTGATGCTGCCCTGAGTCTTCTCCAGGTTTCTTAGGAGACAAAATTTCAGGGTAGTTAAGGATGACCTTGAACTTCTCATCCTCCTGCTTCCCCTTCTGAGGACTTGTGCAACCAGGCCTGACTTAATTTTGATTTTGATTTGTTTTGTTTTGTTCTTTTTGAGGCAGAGTTTGGCACTGTAGCTATGTATCCTGGACTGGTTTTGAATTTAGAATAAATTCCCCTACTTCTGTTTTGCGTTGTGGCTGATGAGACAGGGTCTTGCTATGTAGCCTGGGGACCTGGAGCTCCCTAGGTAGAGCAGGCTGGCCTCACCAGTGGGCACCACCACACCCACTCCACCATGCTTTGAGTCTTTTTTTTTTTTTTTGGTTTTTTGAGATAGGGTTTCTATGTAGAAAAAACCTGTAGAGCCTGTCCTGGAACCAGCTCTTGTAGACCAGGCTGGCCTCGTATGGTTTGAGTCTTAATGGAGTTACTTAAGGCAATGGAGACTTGCCTCAGTGATTAAGAGCACTTGCTGTTCTTCCAGAAATAGGGGGTTCAGTTCCCTGCAACCACAGGGTAGCTAACAACTATCTTTAACTCCAGTTCCAGAAGATCCAATGGCATCTTTTGCCCTCCCTAGGCATGAGGCAAACACACGTGCAGACAAAACATCCATACACATAAAAAATAAATCAATATTATTTTACAAAAAGTTACTTGAGGACTGGGAAGAGGGCTCTGTCAGTGAACGACTCATGGAAAGGGGGCTGGATATGGTGACACACTTGTAATCTCAGTATTGTGGCAGATCCCTGTGGCTCGCTGGCTGCCCAGCCTAGCCTGCGTGATGAACACAGGTTCCATGAGACCCTGTCTCAAAACTCAAGGTGGAAGGCACCAAGACTGGCCTGGTCACACAGAAAGACAAGTACTGGCACTAGACTTTAGAAACCGTGAAGCTGCCCCAGGGCCCATCCTGGAGGGAAGGTCGTTCTGTCACACAAAGAGGAACTGGGTTCTGATGAGGGTGAAAGGGGGAGAAAATCCTACACTGTGGCCCCAGAAAAGGAAGAATTCTAACTTGAGGCTGACAGTCACCAGGCTGGGGTGGTCCAGCCTCAGGATCACCCCAGCTTTAAGTGGGTGAGTCTCACCTGGAGCCTTCATTGGCCTCGTGGGAACCCAGTCAGACAAAGACTGAGACCCTCTTAGAGACACTGTCCCCGTACCTCCCCCCAACCCTGCCCATAGTGACCGACCCCAGGAACCCCCCTAAGAACCTGGCATGCAGCCAGCCCAGTGGTGAGTGAATCACCCAGGAAGTGATTCACTTCATCTCCCCCTACCAACCAACCCTTCACCCTAGGCTCCCTCTAGGATTCTGTTAGGATTCTTTTCTTGATGCTGTGGGAACAACTCTGTCCCCTAGGCTCTCCCCAGGTCCCCTGCTTCTCAGACACCTCCCCTCCCACTTTCTGTCAGCATGCCCCCCCCCCTCCTGTACTGAGAGGGAAACTGGGCTTCACACCTGCTAGGGCCGTATCTTCACACATGCTATACCCCAGTGTTTCTCTTGACTTCTATTCTGAGACAGGCTCTCGTGCCTATGGTCTGTAGCCCAGGAGGAGACTTCCGGTCCTCCGGCTTCGCATCCCTGTAACTGGCCATCACAGAGCTGCACCACTGCATGGGTTGCTAGGCTTTCTCCTTTTAGATTTATTTAGCTTGCGTGCATGCTTGTTTTGCTTGCCTATATGTGTATGCACCATGTGAATGCCTAGTAGCCCTGGAGATCAGAAGAGGGCACCGAAATCCCTGGAACTGTGAGCCACCAAGTGGGCACTGGAAATGGAACCCTGGGTTCATTGGAACAGCAGCCAGTGCTCTTATCTGCGGAGCCATCTCTCCTGCTGCCAATTCTTTTTTTTTTTGTTGTTGTTATTGTTTTTCGAGACAGTGTTTTTCTGTGTAGCCCTAGAACTTGCTTTGTAGACCAGGCTGGCCTTAAAGTCACAGAGATCTGCCTGCCTTTGTCTCCCAAGTGCTGGGATTAGAGACGTGCACCACCACTGCCCGGCCCAATTCTTTTTTCAAATTTTTTATTTTATTTTTTTGTGGGGTGGATATGTGTGTGTGTGCGCGCGTGCGTGTGTGTGTGCATGTGTGTGTGTGTGCGTGTGTGTGCTCTCATGGCATGACACACACACAGGTCAGTTCTCTCCTTCCACCGTGTGGATCCCAGCTATTGACTCAGAAGTCAGGTTGTGCCTTTGTTCGAGCTCTCTCTCCTCTTCCTCCTCCTCCACCACCCCCTTTCGATTTTTGGCCTTGGAGATGAAACCCAGGACCTTGTTTCAGTCAGATTCCCACGGATTTGCCCAGGCTGTGCCTGAATTTTGTGTAAACTTAAGAGCCTCCTGCCTCAGCCTCAAGTCAGTGGGTCACACACTTCTTGCCATCATGCCCTGCTTTCCCTTCTCTCCCTACTTCTCCCTTTTCCCCCATCATTTCTTTTCTCTCCGCCCCTGCTTTCTTGGATGTCTATCTCTAGTGACTGCTGCTACCTACAGCTTCCAGTCCTGCCTGGCGGAATGCCTGCCAGCTACAGCGAGGTAGCAAGGCTGTGTTTCACAGCCACCCGCCCTCCACCGCAGCCACTTCCTGTGTGTGAGGAGGCCTCTCTGACTTGTTACCACCAGCTCATGCGGTTGACAGTGGGTGGTGCTGGAGTGTCAGAGCTTGGGTGGGACCTGGGAAACACAGTCCAAGTCGTCATTCTTCCCTAAAGGGCCATCAGACAGTGGTGGCTCCCAGCACTTGGGAGGCAGAGGCAGGTGGATCTCTGTGAGTTAGAGGTCGGCCTGGCCTATAGAGTGAGTTCCAGGACAGGCTCCAAAGCTCTACAGAGAAACTCTGTCTCAAGAAACAAACAAAAAGAATGACAAGGGTC
This sequence comes from Chionomys nivalis, assembly GCF_950005125.1. Classification (NCBI taxonomy): domain Eukaryota; kingdom Metazoa; phylum Chordata; class Mammalia; order Rodentia; family Cricetidae; genus Chionomys; species Chionomys nivalis. The sequence continues at coordinate 42,126,006 of NC_080106.1, forward strand.
TGGCCTGGTAGCACAGGCCCGTCTCAGCTCCTTAGGTCACTGAGGTAGGAGAACTTCAAGTTCAAGCCCAGCCTGTACAATTTAGAAGTAAAGTAAAAAGCGGGTTGGGAACAGGCTTAGTGGTTAGAGCAACTGCCTAGGGTGCAAAGGCCTGGGGCTCACTAGAGAAAACAATGTGAAAAGTGGTCGCCATAGGGTGGAGGCTGGAGGGTCAGGAGTTCAAGGTCATCCTTAGCTATGCAGCCAGTTTCAGGCCAGCCTGGGCTACAGGAGATTCTACTTCAAACAAACCTGAGGTAGCCAAGATAACTTAGTCCATAAAGGTGGCTGCTGTATGTAAGCCCAGTGACCTAAATTTAATCCAGGGCTCCATATAGTAAAAAGAGAAACAGCTTACACACAGGATGTTGTGGCACACACACACACACACACACATAAATGTAAATGCACTGCTTAGTTTTTTGTTAACTTGACACAAACTGTAGAGTCGTTTGAGATGAGGGACCCTCAGTTGAGAAAAGGCCACGTTAGTCAAGTTTGTGGGGTATTTTCTTGATTAATGATTGATGTGGGAGGGACCAGTGCCCCCCCTTTCTTTGAGACATAATCTCTCTCTATAGCACTGAATGTCCTGGAACTCTGTAGACCAGGCTGGTCTCAAACTCACAGAGATCCGCCTGCTCTGCCTCCCAAGTGCTGGGATTAAAGCTGTGCTCCACAGCCCTAGTTCAACATTGTCTTTTACGCTTACTCTTTATCTTAGTTTGGTTTCTATGCTGTGATAAACACACACACACACACAACCTGGGCAGGTGATCCTGTGCTATATAAAACAGCAGACTGAGCAAGCCAGTGAGTAGCCTTCCTCTGTAGATAAACTTTTCTGTCCCGCCTGTCAGTTCTGTCCAGTCAGCCATCTCCCCAATTAACCACACAGAGACTTAATATTAATTATAAATGCTTGGCCAATAGCTCAGACTTGTTACTAACTAGCTCTTATGACTTAACCCATATTTCTTATCTAAATTCTACGACATGGCTCATGGTTTATCGCCTCATTTTCTACATGTCCTGCTTCCTCTGTGTCTGGCTCTCTCCACTCCCAAGGCTTCCTCCTCTTCTTCAAGCTCTTTTTTTTTTCCCTGCAAGTCCCACCTAACCTCTATCTGCCCACCCATTGGCCAGTCAGCTTCTTCTTTTTTTTTTTTGGTTTTTCGAGACAGGGTTTCTCTGTAGCTTTGGTGCCTGTTCCAGAACTAGCTCTTATAGACCAGGCGAACTCCCGGAGATCCGCCTGCCTCTGCCTCCCGAGTGCTGGGATTAAAGGCGTGCGCCACCACCGCCCGGCACCAGTCAGCTTCTTTATTAACCCAATCATATTAACACATATTCACATGGTCTCTGCTTCAGTCCCTGGCTTCGGTCTCCTGCCTTTACTTTCCTGAAAATAGACTGTAACCTATAAGCAGATAAACCCTTTTCCTACCCAGCTTGCTTTTGATCATGGTGTTTACCACAGCATAGAGTCCAAACTAAGACAAAGATTTAAGTGTAAAAGACAATGTTTAGCCAGGCAGTGGGGGTACACACCTTTAATCCCAGCACTTGAGAGACAGGCAGGCACATTTTTGTGAGTTCAAAGCTAGCTTGGTCTACACAGTGAGTTCCAGAACTATATAGAGAGACTATGTCTTAAAGTATTAATCCCTGGGCACGTAGGGTTTGTTGCCATAAAGGGAGCCCATCATCACGTCCATTGCCACAGAAAGGGAAACGGGGTGAGAGAGTAATGAAGTTCTCATCCATCATCCAAAAGCCCGTGGCTTCCTTTCTCCACCCCACAGGCCTCGAGAGCCTAGAGCTCAGCCACCTGTTCGCAGGCTGTCTGGTGCTCAGGCCCTGGATGGGCCGCTGTGGGTGCCGATCCTCTGGCTGTAGGTGTCTGAGCCACAGGAAGCAACACCTGGGTTTTGTAGTTTTTCCTCTCTGTGCTTTGTTTTTGAGGCAGCTTCTCACTATGTGACGTAGGCTAGTATAAAACTTGCATCTGGAAACTCTCGTCTGGCTTTCTGTTTTCTTTGTTGGTTTTGTTTTTTGTTTTGTTTGTTGTTTTAGAGATAGGACTCTTGTAGGCTATATTGGTCTTAACCTTGTTATGTAGCCAAGGATAACCTCAAACTTCCGATCCTCTTGTACCCGCTTCCAAAATATTGGGATTACAGGCATGCGTCCCATGCTCTCCTTTTGAAATTTATTGTTGTTGTTTGCTTGCTTGTTTAATGTTTCTAAAAGATCTATTTATGTATTCTGTGTATATGCATGTTCTGCCTGCATGTATGTCTGCACACCAGAAGAGGGCATCAGATTCCATTAAAGACAGTTGTGAGCTGCCATGTGGGTGCTGGGGATTGAACTCATGACCTCTGGAAGAACAGTCGGTGTTCTCTTAACTGCTGAGTCATCTCCCTAACCCGGGTTTTTTTTTTTTGTTTGTTTGTTTTTTTTTTTTTTGAGATGGGAATCTCAAAAAAAAAATCTCAGGATTGGCCTTGAGCTCCTAATTCTCCTTCCTCAACATCCTGAGTGACTGAATTATAAGCAAGTGTCATTATCCTTGCCTGTTGAGTCTATTTTGAGTATTAACTACAGAATCTTAGCCTGGGCAGGGTCCGCACCCACTCCCACTGACACACAGCTTTGGCCGCCTATCTCCGCTCTGGGTTCCGGCTGATCATCTTTTGCTTTGTTGCAGTGATGTGCATCCCACTGAGCCTGTCAGGAGCCCAAACCCAGAAGACTGTAGGTAAGGCCATTGGACACCAGGGCTCAAAGGCCAGAGCTGGGGAGGGAATTGCCCCAGGAGCAGATGGGCAGCCGCTGGGGGAGCTTGGGGCCAATCCTCACACCTTTCAAGATTCTGTTCCGGGTGGTATGTCCCCTCTACTGGGCCTCCTTTACTCTCTTACCAAAGTACCTGCCCCCCACAGTCTGTCCCCGCTGGCGGTGCCCTAAGAACTCAGTTTGTGTGGATAAGAGCAACTGTCAGTGCATGCCAGGCTTCACCTCAAGTGGCACAAATGGTCACGGGCTCATCACGAGTCTCCTACAGACCTGTGAAGGTACAGAGGCTTGGGGTGGGCACATGGAGAGATGACAGGTGTGGTCTGGGGCCAAGGGTCTCAGCTGCGTCAAATACAGAAAAAGACAGCAAGATGGAGAGGCAAGAAGCTAACAATTAGGGTTTCCTGAGAGAGGGGGCCTGGGTTCTGGGGATCAGTGTCTGAACTTGGCTTTAGGAGGGGGGAGGGGGAGGCTGGTCTTCCATTCCACCCCCACATTGGTATTGTCCATCCAGAGGACCGAGAGGAGCAGAGCTGACAGTTGCAGCCTTCAGGAATAGCTAACTCAAGCTATAGCACAGCCTGTAATTCCCCTCAACGATGATGCTGGCTGACACGTCACCGCTCCACGCTGTAGTCAGGTGGGGTGGGAGATGACCCTGACTGCTTGTTGTGTTGTAGACGTCAACGAGTGTTTGCTACCTGGTATGTCAACAATCTGTGGCTCCTTCGCCACGTGTCAGAACTCAGAGGGTAGCTACCACTGCACATGCAACCTGGGATATAAGCTCCGTTCTGGGGAGACATCTTTTGCTAACAAGAGTGAGAACACCTGTGAAGGTAAGAGCCCGCCAGCGCCACCCATGTCAGCTTCAACGTCACCCATTACCACAGCAGGCACAGGGCAGGGTCCTGATGTTGGTTCCGCCTCTGTGGTTTGCTCTGGGTCATGTGTCACATCCACAAGCACAGAGATGCAGAGAGAAGGGGACAGTCTGGACCCCCTGCTCAGGCCTCATCCTGATACCCGGGTGTGGCCCTGAAAGCCTTGTTTAGTTGGGTATTGTGGTGCACATCTATGATCCAACACTCTGGAGTTTGAGGCTAGAATATGAATCAAAGAGATCTCTGTCAGTTTAAGGCCAGCCTGGCCTACAGAGGGAGTTCCAGGACAGCCAGGGCTAAACAGAGAAACCCTGTCTTGGAAAACAAAAACAAAACAAACAACAAAAAGAATTCTGGACCCTTCTTTTCCCGTGTCTTCTGTCTGTCCGTAACAAAGGGCTTTGCTCTGTATTTCCTAAGCAGCACAGAAAACGCAGCATGGGAGAGGAATGAGGGATTCACTACAGAAATCTTTAACAGAATTTTATAAGGGAAAAACGACTTTATTTACCCAGAACAGCAAACATGATGGCAAACAGGCATTACCAACCTTTATCCACATGTTGTTTACAGAATTTATGGTGGATATTTGTTATATAAAATTGTTTCCAACTTACTGGTTGTTTTCAGCAAATGATTACCACAACACACTCCCACACACAAAGGACACATATACATTATTCTGGGTCAGGAGCATGGGAGAGCACAGAGTGTAAGACCAAAGCTGTGCATTAGCTTAGGCTGTGAGGCTGATTACCCCGGCAATCCTAGGCACAAAAAGGTTGGTAGCATTGTTCTCTTCACTGCAGGTTAAACTTCAACAGGCTGCGCACAGCAGGACAGCAGCGTAAGTGCATACTCAGGTGATTGCAAGGCAGGTGATTAACTTGATGTCAAAATCTGGGAAAAGTTCATTCTCTGAATGCAAGAGACAGTTTCAAAGCCAGGTATGAGGTACAAGCCTTTAATCCCAGCACTCAGGAGGCAGAGGCAGGAGGATCTTTGTGAGTTCCAAGGCCAGCCTGGTCTACAGAGCAAGTTCCAGGACAGCCAGGGTTAAATAACGAGACTCTGTCTCAAAGAGAAAGACTCACACACACAAAGAGAGAGATTGATTTTCAGAAAAATATGTCAATACATGAGTGACACGGAAGTCTCCATGGACCTCAAGGTGACAAATAGTGCCCAGCTTAGAGCAGGACCCAGTCAATGCCTAAGGCCCTGGTTTAGCCATGGATTAGCACTCCAGACTCCAGCCTGAACTGCTTAGAGGACACGCCCACCTGGATCACACTCAAAAGATGGCAGGAGCCCTTGGGTCACATCCTTTGCGGCTTCTTTACTACTTGGTTCAGGAAGTTCAGAAGTTCCTTCTGCTCATCTGCATCTCATTTTCATAAGCCACCATCCTTCTGTTCATCTACATTTCATTTGCATAAGCCGACGTGTCTCTGCCCATCTGCATCTCATTTGCATAAGCCAAAGGGATAGCGGTCGGAATTCTCCGCCTCTCTCACAAGCACGTTCCGCTGCAGTGTCTGTCCTCTTCCCAGCATCAGTGGACACTGGGGTGACACCCGCGCCCTCCGGGAGCCACACAGTTACTGCTGCGCCTGGAAGTCTCCCTAAGCAGCCAGCAACAGTACACCCACGGACCCAGCCTGGAGACCCAAGAGAAAAGACACCCAAGGGTAGGCCACATTCCCTGCCGTTGCTCCTGCTGGAAGACGACACTATGGTCAGCCTCGTCCATTGCTCTTCCCAATCACCATGCTGACTATCCCCAGCAATCCTGGTTCCTTGAAGACAGCATAGAATGGTATGACCAGATTGGGCAGGGTGACATCAGCCCCTAACACATTCAGAGAGTTGAAGGCAAGCACTGTGCAAAAGAAGGTGCTATGAAGGACCATAACCATTGCCCCAGAACCCACCCTCACCTGAGGATGTCAACTTGCCACTGCCAGGCAAGGCAATTCGGGACACGGAGGCGGGGCTACATTCAGTGCATCCCCAGGTCTGTGACCCCGACAGGAGAGAGGACAGAAATGCCCATCACTCCTACTCCCGCGGACACTGATATTGAAGGGTTGGCATCAATAGAACACATGTTCTTACCTCCCTAACTCCAGCCAAGTGATGCCTGGCTGGTTGTGCACCAGCTGGTCACTGCTCACCATACAGGCTGGCTCCCTGGCCTATCTAGTGTGATTCCTTCTTGCCCTGCCCATTCTACTGGGCTTCTTTCTAAAGGGGGTGTGGCTTGGGAGCAAGGCTCAATCCTTCTCCGCTGCACAGAACAGAAGGCATCATACGATACCTTCATATGAGTTAGAAAGGGGGTGTGCCCCACAGAAGGAGACTGGTATATTCCAGATGCTTCTGTGTCATGAACCTAGCCAACCCTGAGCCTGAGGCTTCAACTTCAAGCACACAATCCCTCCCCCACTCCACCCCACCCCGCTTCTTCTCATGAGGCAGATGAGGGTCAGAACCCCAGAGTCTGTAGGAACACTGCATTTGCACCAACACCCAGGGCAGCTACGCACGCAGGTGTCATCTGACCTCAAGCCCAGGCTGAGGCCCCAAAGGTATGCACAGGTGTACCCCCAGAAGCATCTGCAAGACCGGACAGGAGCTGGGAGGAAGAGGCAGGGCTGTAGCCTGAAGAGGGAGAAGTTCTGCGGGGTCTCGGGAGCTCCCAGAACTATGAAGATTCCACTGAGGATACAGCTCCCAGCAACATGTTTCGACAGGGTAGGGAGGCCCCACGGTGAGCCCAGAAGCTCTGGAGCCCCCAGAGCTCGGCTCTTCCTCATCTGTGAGAACAGTATCACTATCACATCCTGTTCCGAGAAGGTCAGAAAGCAACAAGAGGCCTGGGTCATGAAGTCCAGCCCCATGACCCAGTCTGCTTCCTGGTTTTACCTCCTATATACTGAGTCCCCTGATCCTTGCGGGGCCTGTCCTGCAGAGGTCACGTGCAACTGAGTTTGAGGCAGTGAGAAGATGGAAAGTGGGTACAATGCATGGAGGTATGAGCGGGGGCCGGGATGACCCTTTGCTTCTGTTCTCAGATGTAAATGAATGCGCTTCCGGGCAAAACCGTTGCCACCCATCTACCCATTGCATCAACAAGTTGGGCAACTATTCTTGCAACTGTCGTCACGGCTGGAAACCTGTTCTTGGATCCCCCAATGGCCCAATCAACACAGTGTGTGAAGGTCCGGATGCCACCTTTTAAGGACCCGCAGTCTTGTTTAAGATTTATTTAGTCAGGCGTGGTGAAACACACCTTTAATCCCACCACTCGGTAGGCAGGCAGAAGCAGGCTTACCCTTGTGAGTTCTGGGCCAATGACCCTGCTTAAAAAATATATATATATGTAATATATGTGTCTTGAATATATATATATACACACCACATGGGTGCAGGTGCCCAGGGAAGTCAGAGGAGGCGTCAGCTCTCCTGGAACTGGAGTTGAGCCATCTGGTGTGGATGCTGAACCCTGAAGGTTAACTGAGTCATCTCTGCCGTCCTCGTGTTTACTTAAGGAATGAAAGGAGGCTCTGTGGGGTCAGGCCTTAATCTCCTGAGGTTGAATGTAAAAAGCTGAGGGGCCCAGGAAGGGAGGTGAGACACTAAGAGGTATCCCAGAGGACCCCAGATGAAGTCCATAGTCCTGTTTTCCTGCGTACATTCGCCTTAGACCTCTCCACATTCCTAACCCATCATGTACCACTCACTGAGGCCACCAGGGACCAGTGTGTCAAGCCAGGCACTATGGTTGTATTAAGGAAGAGACTGGGACCATACAGAAAAGGACCTAACCCCTGTTTTGTGTCCCCAGATATCGATGAGTGCAGCACCGGGCAGCATCAGTGCCACAACTCCACCGTCTGCAATAACACCCAAGGCTCCTACAAGTGCCGCTGCCGCCCAGGTTGGAAGCCAATCTCTAGGTTGCCCAGTGACCCAAAGAGCATCAGGTGCCAAGGTACTTGCCCTAGCTACCCAGCACCTCCATGTCCTGGCCATGCACTCTGAGATTACTGAACCACAGTCCTGTCCCTACAGAACCATTCCCTGCCTGGACACTGCTGCCCACAGCCCAGAGCCGGGTGAGTAGCCAGTGGGGACCAGGAGGTCGGATCCCTTCACACAGTCTGTCCATCCCCTTCCGCTGTGCTGCTGCCCACCGTGACCCACCGTTTCCCTTCCCAGAGTCTCTCTCACTTCTCTGTTGAAGTCCAGAATCTGCTCAGGGACTTCGATCCAGCCACAGCCAACTATACCATCCAGGTAAGGGAGAGCTCTGGGGACTCCAGTGCAGTAGGGAAAACCACAGTGTCCCATCCATCCAAGCAGTTTGAGGCACGGCTGTGACGTGCAGCCGTGTGTGTGGCTCGGACACAGGGCTGTAATGGCAATGACTGCAGCAGTTAAGAGTGGAGTTAAGCAGAGTGTGGGGGCCTATGCTGCTTGGAGCCTGGAGAAGGATCTCAGATTCTGAGCTACGCAGCAAGACCCTGTGAAAAAAACAACGGAACAGGGCTGGGGTAGCACAGTTGATAGAATGCTTGCCCAACATGCAAAACACCCTGGGTTTACTTAACTTCTAGCCGTGAACAAACAAGGTGTGGTGGTCTGTGACCGGCCTCCATTCCAGAAGGTAGAGGCAGAAAGATCAATAGCTCAAGGTTATAGGGCTGGGGTGTGGCTCAGTGGTAGAAGACCAGCCTGGACTACCCCATTAAGGGGCTGGGGGATGACTCAGCAGAGCCTTGGCAGTCATGCCTGCTGGTGTGTGTGTTCCACTGTGACATGCACAGGCTCATAAACCTCATCTCTTTGGTTTCTGGCTACTGTGTAAATAAATCTTAATGTATCCCTCCAGCTGGTTCCCCAAGCAACCCATGCGGCTTTTCAGTGTCTGCTGATGGGAAGGGTGGTCCGGGTCCCTTTATTCAGTTCCTGTGGTTCAAACCTCCACAACTCTTGTCACTCTCCACCTCCAGAAACTCATTGAGGCCATGGACAAGCTGCTGGAAGCCCCCACGGATATAGATACTCTAAACGCCACTGACCGCCACCTAGTGGCCACCCTGTTGCTCAAGTATATGGAACAAAGCCTTCGAATGTTGGCCCAGTTCTTACCCAAAGGTCCCTTCTCCTACACGTCCCCTTCAAACACTGGTAAGGCTTCTTCTGGTCCTACCCCCAGGTACCATCCTGTCCTTGGTTTCCCCAGTCACCCACTGTCCCTGTCTTTTCAGAACTGTCCCTGATGATCAAGGAACAAGACAACAAAGATATCACCACAGTGTACCAAAGCCAAGCTTGGATGAAACTGGACTGGGCTTTGACAGCTGGAGCTGAACGCTCAGAAAATGGTAGGGGTCGAGGGAGGAAACCTTCCAGGGAAGCCAGGGTAAGGTCTGGGATGGGGGACAGGCAGACAGCAGCTCATCGGGAGGACCTTAGACTGATGTGGATGTCCTCACTGGGAGGATGGCAATGGAGGAGGACAGGAGGCAAGTCTGCATCTCTGCCCCCAGGCTACTCCTTGGCAGGCATCCTGTCCAGTCCAAACATGCAGAAGCTGCTGGCCAATGCCTCCATGGACCTGACCCAGAGTCAGGATCTACTAGAGGAGCGCTACGAAAGCCCAGTTCTGAATGTGTCACTCACGCTCCTCTCAAACGTCAGCTCCATTTTCCTGACCAACACGGACACTGGGAAGCTCACCTCGAACGTCACTTTCAAATTCTCCTATTCTTCTGTGAGTCCTTGAATGGGAAGAGCGGGGGAGGGGATGCTCTGCTGCTCATTCCCTACCCAAAGTCAAGGTGGCCCTTCTGGACCCACATGGTAGAAGGACAGAACCAAAGAAAAAAACAATTTAGCCGGGTGGTGGTAGCACACGCCTTTAATCTCAGCACTCAGGAGGCAGAGGCAGGTGGATCTATGAGTTCAAGGCCAGCCTGGTCTACAGAGTGAGTCCCAGGACAGTCAGGGCCACACACACACACCCCAAAAAGAAAAGAAAAACCAAAAGTGTCCTACTCTTTTTCTTTTGTGTACACAAAATAAATAGTTATAATTTAAAAACCACTAAAAGTACAGAAAACTTTTTAAATTACAGCTGGGTATGGTGACACACACCTTTAATTCTAGCACTTCCTCCGAAGTCTAGAGCGAGGCCAGCCTGGTCTATAGAGAGAGTTACAGGATAGAGCTCTCAAGAGAGACCCTGTCTCAAAAAATAAGCAAAGCATGAGCTGTGGTCTTATGGCATAGGTGTCTCACTCCCAGCTGCAGGGAGGGAGGAGAGTCAAGGTTCAAAGCCTGCCTGAAGCAGAGTCAATTTAAGGCCAGCCTGGGTGAGGACTTGTCTTCAAACTCAGTGGTACAGTACTTGGTTAGAATTCAGAAGGGCGCCGGGCGATGGTGGCGCATGCCTTTAATCCCAGCACTCGGGAGGCAGAGGCAGGCGGATCTCTGAGTTCGAGACCAGCCTGGTCTACAGAGCTAGTTCCAGGACAGGCTCCAAAGCCACAGAGAAACCCTGTCTCGAAAAACCAAAAAAAAAAAAAAAAAAAAAAGAATTCAGAAGGGCCCGGGTTCACTGCTGAATGAATAAGCAAATAAACAGTTGGCAGGCAAGGCTAGTAGTTGACTCAAGAAGAATGTTTGCCTGTCATAGTAAGGTCCGGGCTTGATCCTCAGTACCATAAAAAGGTTAAAAAACAAAACAACACCACAGTCTAAGCCCAACAAGATGGCTCAGCAGAAAGATGCTTTTCACCAGGCCTCAGTTTAATTCCTGACCTGAGCTCATCCCCAAGACATGCTCTGCCTTCCGTATGCATGCTGGAGTACAAGGACAACCCCACCAATGTAACTGTAGAAGGTATATGTGTGTGGGTGTTTTCCCTGTATGAATCTGTGCGCCACATGTATGCCTGGTCCCACGGAGGCCACAAGAGGGCATCAGATTCCCTGGAACTGGAATTAGACAGTTTGAGCTACCATGTGGGTCCTGGGAATTGAACCTGGGTCCTCTGGAAGAACAACCACCTGTGTCTGCTGATGTCTGCTGTGTGTGGATTAAAGGTGGAAATGGCAGCTCATTCCCAGCACTCGGGAGGCCGGCAGATCTCTGAGTTTGAAGCCAGCCTGATCTACATAGAAAGTTCTAGTACAGCTAGGACTACACAGAGAAACCCTGTCTTGAAAAAACAAAAATTTTAAAGTTAAACAAATTAGTCTAGGCTGGGTATATAGCTCAGTTGGTAGAATATTTTTGTCTAGGATGCATGAAGCCCTAGATTCAGAGATTAAATGACTACATAAAATATAATCCAAACACTCAAGAGATAGAAGCAGGAATATAAAAGCATCATCGTCCTCAGCCACATAGTGAGTTTGAGAGCAATCTGGAATACTGAGACTGTCTTAAATTTGTTGATGGGTGGATGGATGGATGGATGGATAGAGGTAGCATGGGGACCCTTCCCTTGCAGTACATTCAATAAACCTGGTTTTTGTTTTTAAATTACAATCTGAAAGCAACCATTCCCCACAGATTCTTTTAATTTCTTTGGCATTTATTCCCTGTTAACTGCTTGTGATTTGCTTTAACTCACAGCAGGGACTGGTGTCCTGTCGTCCCATTGCTGGCTTCCCATGCTCTCTGCACAGAGTAGACATATTATGCGACCAGAAGCAAGGTCCTCTGCTTACCCCAGACTCTAACTGTGCTTTGGACACCCTCATCGCCTGTCTGCCTGTAGGTGGAGTCAAAGCGGCCCCGTGAACAGCTGATATGTGCCTTTTGGGACACTGGTGACAATGGGAGTGGGCGCTGGGCCACTGATGGCTGCTCAATGAATGACACTGGTTTCTGCCAGTGCAACCATCTGAGCAGCTTCGCCATCCTAATGGCCCAGTACCACGTGCAGGTAAGTGGTAAGTCCCGACACCATTTATCCAGGCTTGCCTAAGGCGGACCATAGGACCCGCTCAAGGGTGTACCCCACTGGGTGTTCAAGTAGGTCCCCTTGAATAGCCCCATGCCCTGTGTCTCAGTTCCTCCCCTGGAGTCCTGTGACCCAGTAGCTGATGGATGCAGGCCCCCACCCAAGTCCCTGCACAAATGTGACCCAGTAGCTGATGGATGCAGGCCCCCACCTGAGTCCCTGAACAAATATGAGGCACTGCTAAAAATGCAAGTTTGTGCAGATGAGACGGGCTAGCTAGTAAGCCAACAAACATGCCTACACACTTCAGCCCTAATAACCTGAGTTTCATCTCCAGAGAACACATACAGTGAGTGGCAGGCAGATGCTTCATGCCATACACACAAATACATAAATGTAATTAAAAAGGCCCTGTGTAGAATATTCCAGAAAGAATAGCTTTCTGAACATGACCAGAACCTGAGTCTCATGGTCAGCTGGAATTATTTTAGCCAGGCAGAGTTGGCCCTGTGGTTCAAGACAGGCGTGTGAGGTCTCTGACTTCTCATAGGTGCTAAGAAGTTAATAAGTGTGTAGGGAAAAGAGGAGTACCCCCCCCAGCCCACCCTCAACCCCTGCCCCGTGTAAGGGAACACCACTCATCCTGAGTTGCCCACCCATAGGACCCGAGATTGGAGTTGATCACCAAGGTGGGGCTGTCCCTCTCCCTCATCTGCCTGCTGCTGTGTATCCTGACCTTCCTGCTGGTGAAGCCCATCCAGAGCTCCCGGACCATGGTGCACCTGCACCTGTGCATCTGCCTTTTCCTGGGCTCTCTCATATTCCTGGTTGGCGTCGAGAATGAAGGGGGTGAGGTATGTTCCCGTCCTGACCTCACTAGAGCGTGGAGTGAAGACCTAGGAGTAGGGCAGCCCAGTCTGTCCTGGGACTCAGTGTGGAAGGCGCCCCATCAGGCTGATTGAGCCCAGCTGCCAGGGCTTTGGAGGCCATTGGGCCTGCCCTGCTGACAGCCCAACCCTTTGCGCCCACAGGTGAGCCCGCGCTGCCGCCTGGTGGCAATGCTGCTGCACTACCTCTTCCTGGCGGCCTTCTGCTGGATGGCCCTGGAAGGCGTGGAGCTCTACTTCCTCGTGGTGCGTGTGTTCCAGGGCCAAGGCCTGAGCATACAGTGGCGCTGCCTGATAGGCTATGGGGTGCCCCTCCTCATCGTGGCCATCTCAGCGGCTGCCAAATTGGATGGCTATGGACAGCAAACATAGTGAGTCTCTCTCTGTCGAGGTGAGGCTGGAGTGGAAGGCTGGGACCTGGCGGCCGGGGTCACTGACAAGGTACTGTCTTCTCCCCAGCTGCTGGTTAAACTATAAGGACGGCTTTCTCTGGAGCTTTGTGGGACCCCTGGCCTTCATCATTTTTGTAAGTGCTCTCTGGGGACTGGAGACCTGAACAGCAAGCCTCCTAACTACCTGCAGCCCCCTAACCCTGACACATATTCTCCACCCAGTGTAACTCCGCCATTTTCCTCATCACTGTCTGGAAGCTCACAGCAAAGTTTTCTGAAATCAACCCAAACATGAAGAAATTAAGGAAGGCAAGGTGAGAGGGGCAGCGGGGAAGGCTGGCGGAGCCAGGTTGAGGAGGGCTAGGGCCTGAGCAGGGAGTTGGGGAGTTGCAGAAACTGTTAGCTGCAACTGCCCACCCCCTCCCAGGGTGCTGACCATCACAGCCATTGCCCAACTCGTCGTGCTGGGTAGTACCTGGGTCTTCGGCCTGTTCCTCTTCGACCCCCACAGCAGATGGCTGTCCTACATCTTCACCCTGCTCAACTGCCTACAAGGCCTCTTCCTCTTCCTGATGCTTTGCCTGCTCAACAAGAAGGTAGGCAGACCAGAGGCAGCTGTGGGAAGAGCTTGGGGTGGAGGTAGACAGGGCCAGGCCTGATTCCTTTCGTGCCGCTAACCTGGCGCCTCTGGCTCACAGGTGAGGGAAGAGTACCGAAAGTGGGCCTGCATGCTTGCCGGCAACAAGTACTCGGAGTTCAGCTCTTCCACAGCAGGCACGGGCACCAGCCAGAGCCAAACACGGTCTCTCAGGGCCTCAGAATCAGGGATGTGAAGGCAAGTTCCAGCCGGGTCACCAGCACATGCTCGAAGCTGTCACTCTCCTGCCTTCTGCTGCTGCCATCTTCCCAGCTTTGGCCCCATTTCTGATAAAGAAGGGATGTACACTGGGCAGCGAGTGGGGACGGGGCCACGGGTCCTGCTTCTGGTTGCTTCTTTGCCCCATCACAGCTACCGCCTACCACAGAAACAGAATCCAGCCAGCACAGACCTGCAGCCCACTGCCGTGGTACATGAAGCAGGCAGTCCTGGGGATAGAGTGCAGGTCCCTTGGCCTGGGCTCTTTGCAACTGTCTTTGGCACGTAAGAGGCCAGGGTGCTGGGTTCAATTTCCTTAAGCTAAGACTGATGTCATGTCAGCCATCAGTGATCCTGCCTGCTGCTGAGGCTCACGGTACAGAGGCCCAGCTGTCCCTCATCCAGGGCAGAAGGGTCTCATTGTTATAAAGGTTATGTTTTGTAACATTTTTAAACCTGTAAACCTCTCAATGTTGACACATAAAATTAAATATCCTGATGCAAAACAGGTGGCATGTTTGTTGGTAGAGGTGCTTGCTTGGCCTTCAAGTCCATGAAATGCTGACCAAGAGAAGAAAGATGGTCGGGAGCCAGGCGTCCACAATAAAACTTTATTCTTACATAACTACAGCTTTGGAACAATAAAAAGATACACCCATCTATTATCTAGGAAGAGGATCTGGAGCAGCAGGTGGGAAAGGTGGCCGTGGTCCTTGGTTACACGTATGGTTATCGGCTCTGTTCAACTGTAAAGACAAGAGTGAGGCAGTGAGGGAGGAGGGGCCTTGCTCTGGAAGCCCAGCTCTCCTGTGCCCAGAAGGCCCTAGCAACTTACTGTATGTAGAGATATCTATTTCTTCTGGAAGCTCTGCCACATTCACTTCAAACCGGTCCTGAACATCATTGAGGATTTTGGCATCATTCTCATCAGATACAAAAGTGACCGCCAGGCCTTTAGTACCAAAGCGACCAGCACGAGCCACCTGCAGGGAGATGGGGTCAGCAGACAGGCACTCTTCAAGATCTGAGAAAGGGAGGGGCCCTGATCCACCCACACTGGGAGGGGGCACTCACTCACCCGGTGAAGGTAGGTGTCTGAGTCCTCTGGCATGTCATAGTTGAAGACAATGTTCACTCGCTCAATGTCCATACCTCTACCAAACAGATTGGTAGCTACCAGGATGCGCCGCTGGAAGTCCTTGAACTGCTGGTAGCGGGACAGGCTAGAGTGGGGACAAACAGAGGCATCAAACACAGGTGGGTCCCAGGGGCACCCTTGGCCACGGTGGACATCATGCACTCACCGCTCCTCCTGGGGCATGCCTCGGTGAATGGCAATGGCTGGGAAGTTCTGTTCCACTAGGAGCTGGGCCAGGGCCATGCAGCGTTGCACAGACTTGACAAAGATCACCACCTCAAGAAAGAGAATGCTAGTTAGGCCCATGGAGAATCACCCATGGTCCCAGATCTTGGTGTGGGCAAGTAGGAACATCACCTGGTTAAACTCTAGGACGTCAAGGAGGTCAAAGAGTTTCCGGTTCTTCTCGCTGTCCTTGAGCTTGACATAGTACTGCTGTAGGCCGTGCAGTGTGAGCTTGGTCTCGTCATCCACAAACACCTCCATGGGCTGTATTGGAAAGGAAGCAGGAAGAAGCAAGTAGGGCTCACTTCTGGGCATCTCATGTGCCCGGAACCTTCCAGGGAACAGTTCCTCTGTAGTGATGACTTCCAGAGGGCCTGTTGCATCCAACCTCAGTAAACAATTCCCTCCCAAAAGCCAGATGTAAGCTCTGCTCTGGCTCGGGTGCAGACCACTCAGCTCCTAGTCTGACAAACCAGGGGAAGTGAGGCTGGTGTGTCGTGGAGTGGCTCAGGGCCCGGGAGAGCCAAAGCTGCTGCCCTCAGTTGTTGGCCACTCACATCCTGCATGAACTTCCTGCAGACTGGCCGGATCTCCTTGCTCAGGGTGGCGCTGAACATCATGCACTGCTTTTCATGGGGTGTCAGGCGAAAGATCTCTTGCACGTCCCGACGCATGTCTGGATGGGATGCCAACATACAACAAGCTGAGTGTCCTGTCTGACTGAGCAGACCCACACCAGAGAGGAACCAGCCCTCCCCAACCTGGGCCAGAGAACATTGGCACCATGGCCATGGTGGAGTGGGCCCAGGGGTGTCCCCCGCTGCCTGAGGGGCTGGGCTCGGATGGGCGGGCGTGCGGGAGCGCAGGCATGGGAGGAGCCGCGGTCCACTTACTCGCTGCCAGCATGGAGCGGCTCTGCCAGTGCGCCTTGAGCCATGCTTCGGGAAAGGGAGCCTGAGGCAGAGACACCCGCTGGCGTGAGAGCTGCAGTGGCTTCCCAGGACACATGCCCATCTCTCCCAGCCCCCGATGGGTGGCAGAGGCCACACTATTCCTCCAGATCCCCTGGGTATGCCTACATGTCCTAAAGGGATGGCAACTCATGGGGCCTATGGCTCCACTCAACTTGGGCTCAGAAGCAGCGCATACTCTGTCAACATTGGACATTCCCTTAGGCTTCTCCCAGGAGCCCTGAGTTCTGGCCACCCATGTGACCCCACTGTCCCATCCATCAGGCCCCCTAGAAAACTGCCGTGACTCTGAGTGGGGAACTGGCTGGGCAGGCCAGTGGGATGCTCACCCAGCTGTTCCAGCATCTTGTCACACTCATCCAGCACAAAGTGCTTCACATTCCTTAGGTTGAGGCTCCTGCTCCGTACAAGTGCCAGGATCCGGCCTGGTGTCCCCACCACAACATGGGGACAGTTCTTCTTCAACACATCTTCATCCTTCTTAATGGAGAGGCCCCCAAAGAACACAGATACCTATGGGGACAGAAAAGGAGCTGTTTTCATCTTTCTGGGATCAGCGATCTTTGCGACATAGGCTCCACCCATCCCTGGGGGCATCTGCTACAGCAGCCCCACTCTCTCAAAACCCAGGCAGCCTGAGGGGCTAGCTCTGATGAAAAGAGACACCTGGGACCAGCACAAGCCTGTGGAGGAGGCTGGGCACAATTCATTAGACTTGAGAAACACAGATTACCACTGACCTTAAGCTTGATAAATGCCACTTGGGCTGGAGCTGAGGCCAGCATGACCCAACACAGCACCTGAGGAGGCTTACCTTAACGCTGGGCATGTACTTAGAGAAGCGCTCATATTCCTTGCTGATCTGGAAGGCCAGCTCCCTTGTATGGCACATGACCAGTACTGATACCTGTAGAGTAGGCAAGAAACACATGCTTTCCCAGAATCCACACCCATCCACCCCAACACACGGTGTGCCTATTACGATAGTTCCTTCCACACAAGCTGCTTGAAGGCCCGAACATCTATCTCCACCTTCTCCTTAAGCCTACTATCCTCCTCAGACTCTCTCACGGCAACTAAAGCCTGTTTCCCTCAAGAGGCCAGGAACAGAGAAAGGTAGCAACGAAAGGGTTACCCCAGGATGGCATGTCTTCTCGCCCGCCCACAGCATAGCCCTCACCACACTTATGACATGCCCTGAAAAGACACCCACCCATCCAGGGATACACACCAAGGCCTCACACATGCCACTCAAGAGCTCTACAGTCAAACTCCAGCACACCCCAACCTGACATTCTTTGTTAAACAGAGTCTTCCCGTAGCTTGAAACTCTCAATCCTGCCTCAGCTTCCTATCCTGGACTCAAGTATAACTCTTAAGACCTTGTAGTTGACCTACAATGGTGGTATTAGAACACCTGCATAACACTGGGGACTGTTACTGTCACTATAGTTTCAATCCCCAGCTTAAAATCAAAAGTACACAGAGACTATGAAAGTTTCATGACACCCAAAGCTGCACACATGGGATCCCAGCCCAGAAAGGAACCCACACCCCTACCTGGCCATTGATGGGCTCGATCTGCTGCAGGGTGGCCAGCACAAACACAGCTGTCTTACCCATCCCAGACTTGGCCTGGCACAGGACATCCATACCCAGAATGGCCTGGGGAATACACTCATGCTGGACTGAGGAAGAAAAGGGTAAATGAGTAAGAGACTGGATGCTGCCTCCCTGCACACTCCTCTGGCAGAGGTCAGGTCCCAGCCACCTGCTTGCACAGGGGCTGCTGATAACTGACTCGTGGGGCGGGTGTGGCTGGGAGGGGGGTGACACCAGGGAAACATACCCTCTGAAGGATGCTCAAAGCCACAGTCAACTATGGCTCTCAGGAGCTCCGGCTTCAGCAGAAAGTCCCGGAAACCGGAACTGTGAATGGACACATAAGACCCTTTGACATCTTTCTTTGGGGGAGCTGGAGTGCTCTCCTGAGGTGCTTGGGGCTCTTCATCTTCATCATAGTCCAAAAGCTCATTTTCCACATCTTGTTCTGCCATGGCACTGAGAACAGAAGGCAGAGATGCAGCTGAGATGCAGGCAGGAAAACCCACTTGGTAGAGCAGGCAGGTCAGGAAAGGGGTTGGCAGGCAAACCCTGTAAGCAGGCAGAGCTCAGTGGTGCGCCTGCACAGTGCCTCCCACTTTGGCCTATATTGCCCCTTACCACCCTCCCAGCAACCTCTCATCGGCTACACACCGCACTCCCCCATCCAATGCCACTACCGTCAAGCATGCTAAGGTCTTCCGTGGAATACCAATCCCACATTACAGCTGGGGATGAGGCCCAGTGATAGAGCACTTACCTAGCAGGTTCTGTCCCCAACACCACAGATAAAATACGTGATAGTGATCACACCTCCTGGCCCGGCCTCTGATTCCTTCCCCCTTCTTCATCTCATCAGACCATCCTTCCACCCCAAGGATGCCCTGCTCCTAAGTCTCTGCACACACTTTTGTTTTTGAAACAGATCTCACTACATCACCCTGGCTGTCCGAGACTTGCTATGTAAACCAGGCTGGCCTCAAAGTCATAGGAATCTGAATGCCTCTGCCTCCCAAGTGTTGGGATTACAGGTGTGTGCTACCTCACTTTTTTCCTTTTTTAATATCATGCTGGGGTTTGTGTCTCCTTGACAAGCATTTTACTAACTGAGGAATTCCTCCCTTTCTTTGTGAGGTTTTTGTTTTGTTTTTTAAAAGATCTTAATAGGCTGGAGAGATGGCTCAGAGGTTAAGAGCACTGACTGATTTTCCAGCAACCACATGGTGGCTCACAACCGGCTATGAGATCTGATGCCCTCTTCTGTGTGCAGGCAAACATGCAGACAGAATATTGTATATATAATAAATAAATAAATCTTTAAAAAATACAAAAGATCTTACTATATAGGCTGGTCCAGAACTTGCAGTGATCCTCCTGTCTTTGCCTTACAAGTTTCTGAATTACAGGCAGACACCACCTTGCCTGATTAATGTGCCCTCCCTGACATTCAAATTTCAGCACAATTAAGGCTCCTCAGACCCATCCCCTCCAAGGACCTCCCAGCATCTGAATGAAGCAAGACCTAGGACCTGCAGTTGTGGCTGCCTGGGTGCTGAGAAAGGAATGGTGGCAAGGGAACAGGCAGCATCTGCCCTGCCCTGCCCACCCCACCCTGGCTGTTTGTGGTCAACACAGGGGAATCATTAAGTGCTTTTATGAAAAGGGTTCCCATTGGGCCAGGCAAGCAAGAAAGCCAGCCAGCTGAGATGCTAAATGGAATTCACAGGGGACAAGCTCCCCGCTCACTTCATTAATTCCTCAAATGCCAAGTAAAAGGCATATACCAGCCAGGCTCATCTACTGTTGTCCCTGGTCTGTGAGGTCAGACGCTAAGCTAACGTTCTAGACCCACTTCTGGCCCTCTTTCTTCCCTCTGACTTTATCCAAATTCAGCCATGTCTATGCTAAGGTCCCAACTCTGTTTCTGGTCATATGCCTTTCCACTCCAGACCAGTTCTCAGTTATCTTCCCATACCCTTAGGAGTTGAACTCAAATGGCCTAGGGCAAAGATTTCTGTTTCTCCTCGAGGCCACATCCATCTCAGAAAGTTATTCCATTCTCAGAGACAGTCTTGAGTGAGCAGCAAATCCCGTCCAGCAAGCCCACTCACTCACCAAATTTAGTCATGTCTACCTAGTCACTTCTCACATAGGAAACCATGCTGGCGCCAAGGTGAAGGCCTTTTTTATTTAAAATTGGAACAGCTTTACTGAAACAGTCAAATGCTATACAATTCTCCAAAGTACATAATTTAGGAGTCGTCAAACATGTCGGCATCAGCACAGTCAACTCTAACATACGCCACCACCTTTATAAGAGAGAACCTGATGGACTGGAGAGATGGCTCAGTGGTTAAGTTTCAGAAGACTGGGGTTCAATTCCCAGCACCCACATGGTTTACTCCTGTTCCAGGAGACCCAATATCCTCTCTGACCTCCAGTCATAAAGCATGCCCTCAGTAAATATAAACGTATTCAGGCAAAACGTTCACAGAAAATAAAATGAATAAACTGAAGTGTGGCTCAGGGGTAGATGCGGAGCATGTGAGAGGTCCCGGACTCCATCCCCAACCACAAAGTGAAACTACCTCTACCCTTTAGCCACCACCTACCTCCCAGAACCACTAATCTGCTTCTAATCTCTGAAGACTAGCTTTTCCTGGACATTTTCTATAAACAGATTCAGACCGCATCATGTGGCCTTTCACTTCTTCAATCCTTCATTCTGCACTGTTCTCAATGCGCATCCACAATGCAACATAAACCAATGCTTCATTTTTTCTTTCTTTTTTGTGACAGGGCTTCTCTGTGTAGCCCTAGCTGTCCAGGAACTCCTCTGTACACTCAGAGATCCTCCTCCTACTCCCAAGTGCCGGGATTAAAGGTGTTGGTCACCACCACCATCAAATAAAACACTTTCATAATGCCAGGTGGTAGCACACATCCTTAATTCTAGCACTTAGGACAGAAGCAAGCAGATCTCTGTGAGTTCCAGGCCAGCCTTGTCTACACAGCCAGGACCGCAGTGAGATCCTATCTCAACAACAACCCCCCCCACACCTTACACTACTGCAGCTGCTGCCTGCACACGGTCATGACCTCCCCTCTCCAAGGCACACTTAGTCGGTTGCTTATTCTTCAGACGTGTACTTCCTTTTAGCATCAATTTAAAAAAGCTCTCCTCAGCTAGGTGTGGTGGCACACACCTTTGATCCCAGTTGTCAAGAGGAAGAGGCAGGATCTCTGTGAGTTCCAGGACATTTGCCCATCAAGAAAGGTTACTACCCAGTAGGTAAAGGTACAATTCCCCAAACTCCACATAGCGGAGAACAAATGGCCCTGATCTACACACATACACAAAATAAAAATACCTTCAAAGGTTATCAGTGGGGGCTGGAGAGCACTGCCAGGTTAAGAGCACTGGCCGCTCTTGTAGGGTCCTGAGTTCAAGTACCAGCAACCACATGGCAGCTCACAACCATCTGTAATGAGATCTGGTGTCCTCTTCTAGTGTGCAGACAGAACACTGTATACATAATAAAATCTTCAAAAAAAAAGTTTATCAGTCACTAAAGTACCAGACCCGGGCGTCAGGACTAAAGCAGACAGCTAGGCTAGGCAGCCCAGGGCATGTGTGCTTAAATTTCTAAGCAATGCCAAGCATATATTAAATTAACTTTCTTTCCCCACTCCCCTGAGGGTTTTCAGAGCCTGTTCTGGAACCAACTCTTGTAGACCAGGCTGGCCTCGAACTCAGAGATCAGCCTGCCTCTGCCTCCCAAGTGCTGGGATTAAAGGCTTGTGCCACAGCCGCAGGGATTTAAAATGAACTTTAAAAAATGCCTGAGGCTGGGGCCTGCAGAACCCCGTGAGTTCCCGGCCAGCAAAGGCTACAGAGTGAGATCCTGTCTCAATGAGGACAACAAAAATCTTAAGAGTTCAAGACTAGCCAGGTGAGGGGGCGGAGCGGTTAAAATGCTGCTTTCAGACAACCTGAGTTAGGGTTCTCAACCTAACTTTTCAACCTACTCTAACAACCACGTTCTAACTCCAGGTACAGGAAGTTCGATTCCCTCTTCCGGCTTCCAGGAGCACCTGCGCACAAGTAACTCGTTCACACAGACACACAAATTAAAAGTTTAAAGACAGCCTCGGCCTCACGAGAACCTATCTTATGGCCCCTCACTGTTTTTAGGCAGTATAGCTCTAAAAACGTTTCTTGTGCTATTTAAGGAACAAATGTGAAGAGGGACCAAGTGGCACACGTCTTTAATCCCAGAGTTCTGGAGGCAGATGCAAGTGGATCTCAGTGAGTTCGAGGCTGACCTGGTCTTCATAATGAATTCTAGAACTTTGTAGAGAGATCCTGTCTCGAAAAACGAGATGTGATACACCAAATGTTCCAGGAACGGGTTGGGGTGCTACTTGGAGCGGATACCCCCAAATGCAACAGGCCTCGGTTCCATCAGGGGCAGAAAATGAAAGAAGTGAACCCAGGAAGTGGTTGCCCCAAACAAGTTCCAATCAGGTCCAGGGAAGCTGAGCTGCAACCGGGCTGGACCGGCTCACACGCGGAAAGCGACCCCGGGGGAAGAATCACGCCGGCCGGGGGAGCGGCAGAACCACATGGGAGGGAGGTGACTGCAAACTCGTGAAGCCGAAGCCTGGGTCGTCCCGAACTCCAGCGTGAAGCCGCCCTCTGCCTCGATCCCGCCACTATACACAGGCGGGTGTCGGGGTGCAGCCCTGACATCGCTCCCGGAAGCCGACGCACTAACGGCTGGCCCGCCCCTGGCGCATGCGCAAGGGACCCCAACGGCTGCCAAATCGAGGTGGGTGCCTAACCGCCCAGCCGCCTCGCGCCGGCTCCTCCCGCTGCACCGCGACGTCCGCTTCAGCAAACCCACAGCCCCGCACCGCGGCCCGAGCTCGGAACCCACCACTTACCTGTCGCCCGGTTCGCCTCCGCGAGCTGCGAAGAGAACCGCCCGTCGGCTTGTACGTCGCGCCTCTGAACGCGAGCTGCAACGCTTCCTGTCTGGAACCCGACTCGAGTCCCGCTCACTGGGCTGCTGGCTTATCACTCAACGGAGGAGGGAAATGACGATTGGATTATAAGGACGCTGTCGGCCGGCTATTGGTGGAAGGGACGAAAGGGCGTGCCTGAAAAAACTCAGGTTCATTGGGCAATCCAGAAGTGGGCGTGTCTGGGTGGGGGTGGGCTGAGCTGATCGTAAGCTCCGCCCTGTCACGTGAGGTGAGTTGAGCCCTGAGTGGATGCTGCCATATTTAGTACTGGCAACGGCCTGTTAATTGCCCATGCTTGTGCCCCACCCTTTTAAAGTGTAGTTTCCTGGCTGTCGTGGGCTTTCTGACTGGTTCATCGGTTGGTTGTTGTTTTTTTTTTTTCCCCAGACAGGGTTTCTCTGTGTAGTCTTGGCTGCCCTGGAACTCGCTCTGTAGACCAGGCTGGCTTTGAACTCACAGATTCACCTGCCAATGCCTCCTGAATATTTGGGTTAAAGGTGTGCGCCACCACCACCTGGCCCCAATTTTTTTTTAACCTTTAAAAAAATCAACAAAAACAAAACGTTTACTCCTACGTTATACACAATGGGCTCAGTTGATCTCCTGCCTCATCTTCCCTAGTAAAAGAATCCCCTCTCCCCAAAAGAAGACGTGGAGGTTCTAAACTGAGCTCATAGCTCCAGGAAGCCAGCTATTTGGGGATTACAGAAAGAGACAACAAACCCTGCAGCCTCAAATCCTTATAGAAAAACTTCCCCATTCTGTCCCTGTGAAACCCCCTTCTCCCTTCCCCAACCTTAGCTACAAAAACAAACCCGGTCTTAAAGCACGTGTAGTCTGCATTTTCTGGAACTCTGATCACTGTGTTGCTGGGTGCTACATCCTGGTCATGGTGCAGTCAGATACAGAGAACATTTACCAGATAAAATAAAGCCTGCTCTAGCTGCTAATGTCTAAACCCTGCTTGCTTTCTTTCTTTGTTCAGACACTCGTAGCTGGGATCACTGGAGACCACCACCAGGCCTGCCTTGACAGTAATGAACAAAACTTGTGGATGGTTTCTGTACTCAGTATTAAGGCTCTTCGCCGACGCAGCCAATCAAACCGAGCCGGAATTAAGAATTCATAAATCCAGATTTAATCTAAACAAAGTATTGCCAGGTGGTTCCAGGGGAAGAGAAACCCAGGAGAGAGAGCTGCAGGGGTGGGAGGTGGGGTGTGGGGTGGGTTCATCCAGGCATCTCCAGGGGGAGCCGCTGATCTCCAGGGAACTGCTGCTTAGCTTACTGGGGTGGAGATTCCAAACTGAGTGGTTTGACATAGTCATTGTCCCCCTACCCACTTCCCAACCCCCTGTCTAGGGTTTCTTTGCGTAGCCTTGACTGTCCTGGAACTCTCTGTAGACCACGCAGGCCTCGAGAGAGATCTGCCTGCTTCTGCCTCCCAAGGCTGAGATTAAAGGTGTGTGCCACCATCACCCGGTCGTTAACAAAACTTTTAACGAGAGCTGGGGTGTAACTCAGTGGCAGAGCACTTACGTAGCATTCACAAGATCCTGTGTTCCACAGTTATATTGAAGAAAAAAATTTAAATGCACCTTTAATTCTAGCATTTGGGAGGCTGAGGCGAGGCAGTGGACTCGTTTGATGCTAACCTAGCTGACGTAGTGAGTTCCAGGACAGCTAGGGTTACATAGTGAGACTCAGTCTCAAAAACAAAACCACGCCACAGTGGCACACACCTTTAATCCCAACAATCCAGACGCAGAGAATTGCGATTTCAACCAGCCTGATCTACATAGTGTAGTTAGAGGCAGGCAGAATTATTGAGTTTGAGGCCAGCCTAGTCTACACAGTAAATTCCAGGATAGCCAGAGCTATGAAGAGACACTGTCTCAAATAAAAATAAAAAAGAAAGAAGTAAAGAAAGGAAGAAAGAAAAAAAGAGAAAAGAAAAGAAAAGTGCCCAAAGAGATCTGGGTTGCAACTCAAAGACAGCACTGGCCCAGTATGCCTGAAGCATTTCCATCCCTGCAGAACCAAAACTACTCCCAGTTATGACCACAACAACTCATAAAAGAAAGCATTTAATTGGGGGTTTCCTTACACTTTCAGATGATTAGACCATTACCATTTGGGAGGATGGGGACACACATGGGGTCATTTATTTTTATATTTCCCTGTTTTTTTTTTTCCCCTGGTTTTTGAGGGGGAAGAAGTGTGTATGGAAGTCAGTGAGTCCTGAAAATCAAATTCAGGTCATCCAGGCTTGGCAGCAAGTACCACCATCTCATTGGTCCTTTGTTTATATTTATTTGTTTGTTTATTGAAACAGGGTCTTGCCATGTACCTCTGGCTGGCTTGGAACTCTCTATGTAGACCAAGCTGGCTTCAGACTCACAGGATCTGTCTGCCTCTGCCTCTGCCTCTTGAGTGCTGGGATTAAATGGGTAGGCCACTAAACCTCATTTTTATTTTATTTACTTTTGAGACAGGGTTTCACTATTCAACCTTGGCTGACCTGGAACTTGCTATGTAGGTCATAATGGATCCTGGCTCTGCCTGTCAATGCTGGGATTAAAGGTGTGTGGCCATCATACCTGGCTTTATTTTATTTTATTTTATTTTAATTTTTTGAGACAGGATTTCTCTGTGAAGCCCTGACTGTCATGGAACTCTCTTTGTAGACCAAGCTGACTTCAAACTCCAAGTTATGGCTCTGCCAGCTCCTACACTGTCCATGAGACCCCATTGCGCCCGGTTCTTATTGGATCAAGTATCCCAAGAGAAGATTACACCCATTGGGCCAAGTTGCCCCAATACAATTACCTATTAGACTGAATTCCCACAACATGTTATGTGTATGAGCCTTTTGTCTGCATATATTATGTGTGCCACATGTGTGTCTGGTCTACCAGAGGTCAGAAGATGGCACTGGATCCCCTGGAACTGGAGTTACAAGCGATCATGAGCTGTACATGGATGCTGGGAACCAAACCCCTGTCCACTGCAAGAGCAGCAAAGGCTCTTAACCACTAAGCCGACACTTCAGCCCTGGTTTTGATTATTTTCCTATTTTATTTTGTTATTATTATTACTATTATTATTTGATTTTTGAGTCAGGGTTCCTTTGTGTAGTCCTGACTGTCCTGGAACTTGCTCTGTAGACCAGACTGACCTCAAACTTGGAGATTTGCTTGCCTCTGCCTCCCAGAACTGGGACTAAAGGCCTGCACCACCGCTTCCTGGCTCTGGTTTTGACTTGTTGAGGTAGGGTTTCATGTAGCCCAGGCTGGCCTGAAAGCCTTTAATTCTCTGAAAACTGCATAAAGGTTGAAAAAGGAGAGAATGGATCCTTGGTAGTCGTTGTCTGACTCCCACAGGTGTGCATGCATGTTGCCGGAGGTTTCTGTCCCGCCAAGTCCTGCAGCCGTTCAGTCCCAAAGAAACACACAGAGGTCTGTTGTCAAGATCATTGTCCCACAGCACTGCCTTTTTTACAAAACAAGAATTCTGAATCTAATCTCCTTTATTTAGCTTTTTTTCCAGACCATTATCCATAACAATTTGTAACCAACAGTCTAAACAAAGGCAAACATCCATAATCCTTTTTTTTTGGGAAATGTGGGTATAGTTTTCCAGGCTACTTCCTGCTGATTGGGGTACTGATAATCTTACAGGGACCTAAAGAAAATTTTGAATTATGGTCAAGTCCTGACTGACATATTCTGTGAGGTTTGATCATCTCAGCCAGCACTCTTGTGGCTGTTCTGGATTTAGAACTCAGACATCTGGGCCATCTGCTCCTACTGGAGATTTCTCAGGGGGGGTCTTCCTTGATCAAACATGATTTTTCTTAGCCCATAATGAATCCACGGCCTCTCATTTCCTGTGGAAACAAAAGCAAAATCTCTTCTCCAAAGTAACATAACTTTTTTTTAAAAATATTTATTTATTTAGTATACAAATTCTGTCTGCAGGCCAGAAGAGGGCACCAGACCTCATTACAGATGGTTGTGAGCCACCATGTGGTTGCTGAGAATCGAACTCAGGACCTTTGGAAGAGCAGGCAATGCTCTTAACCGCTGAGCCATCTCTCCAGCCCCATAACTTTTGACTTAAATTTTGAAGTCAAGGCATTTTCAAAATATATATGTTAGATTAATCCAGAAATTTATAATCAAATGTTTTTTTAGCAGCTTTTGCTTCTTCCTCAACCATCAAACAATTCAAAGACAACACAATAACGTACAGTATCGAGACTCTGTGTATTTTCCATCTTTACATGGCTTTATTTTAAACTCTTCTTATTTTTAATTTTTGGTTTTTTGAGACTAGGTTTCTTTCTCTTTTTTTAAAGATTTATTTATTTATTATGTATATAACATTCTGCCTCCATGTATGCCCGCATGCCAGAGGAGGGCACCAGATCTTGTTACTGATGGTTGTGAGCCATCATATGGTTGCTGGGAATTGAACTCAGGACCTCTGGAAGAGCAGCCAGTGCTCTTAACCACTGAGCTATCCCTCCAACCCAATAATAGGTTTCTGTATGTATCTTTGGCTGTCCTGACGCTCACTCTGTAAATCAGGTTGTTCTTGAACTCACAGAGATCTACCTGCCTCTGCCTCCCCAAGTGTTGGGATTAAAGGTGTATGCCACCACACCCAACTACTCTCTTTCTTTCTTTTTTATTTTAAGGACTTTATCCTTTTTTCTTTTTTCTTCCAAGCCTACATATATTTTTAAGCACACTCTAAACTGTTTATAGTTTTTTTTCATCTAAATCTATCTTTACTGTATATCTCTCTTTTTCTGACCACATGAGTCTTTAATTTGCTAAGCAATATGGCTAGAATTAAACCTGTGGCTTTGCTGGCTGGATCCGGCCCATTCCTTAGCTTTCTGAGAGTCTAGCTTCATGGCAGAAGTACTGGCAGGAGCCATGTTTATTGCCACAACTCTATAGCTTCATAAATACCCTTTAAGTATTTTGTGGCAGGACCTCTTGAAAGGGCTGCAAGGTTTTTGCAGCTAAAGCTGAGTCAGGAAGCCTCTCTTAAATGAGATGCACTTGCCTCTAGCAAACAGAGCCCATCTGAGAAAATGCTGCTACCAAGAAGCCACACTTAGCTCTGTTCTTTTGTGTCTAGAATTCCTTCCCAAGCTCTCTCAGGTTTTAAGTGGATTTAGTTGTCCACGTTCATGCCATTTGTTGACAGAGATTTCTGTCTCACCTGGTCCTGTAGCTGTTCAGTTCCAAAGAAACACACAGAGGTCTACATTAATCATAAACTGGTTGGTCTATTAGCTCAGGCTTCTTATTAACTCTTACATCTTAACCCATAATTCTTGTCTGTGTCAGCCACATGGCTTGGTACCTTTTCTCAGTGCAGCATTCTCATCTTGCTTCCTATGCCTCTGGGAGATGACTGCAGACTGAGTCTTTTCCTCTTCCCAGAATTCTCCTGTTCTCATTGCCTATCTCTTTTTCCTATCTGGTTGCCTTGTCCATACTTTCTGCCTGGCTACTGACCAATCAGCATTTTATCAAAGCAATACAAGTGATAAATCTTTATAGGATACAAGATCATTGTCCCACAGCATGTGTGCACACATACACACACAAACAGGAAATGAAACGCTTTGTTCTCAAGGACACATTCACGATACATGGCTCATGCCTGTGATACCAGCATTTGTTGACAAACTGAAGTAAGAGGAGTTTAAATTCCAGATTAGCTTGGCCTATTTAGTGAAATCCTGTCTCCTAAAGTGCAATTGGTTTGGATAAATTAATAATTGACTCAGGGTCACCTATAATGCCTCCA